>NC_072738.1:114613396-114703396 GCF_026930045.1 Uloborus diversus
ATATATATATATATATATATATATATATACTAGCTGACCCAGCCACGCGTTGCTGTGGCAAAGAAGTTGGATTAAAATAAACTTTTACTCATTATTTTGATAGAATCAAATAAATATTTTTAATAGAGCTTAAAATAATATAGCCGATTTTAAAACATATGAGATTGATAATGGGCTTGATTCAATGTAAAAACGATTCATAAATGTTCCTGAAAAATTATGGGCAGCTGATGTGGCCAATTTCTGCCAGTAACATGTCATGCCAAAACCCGGAAAGTTTTCCGGTAAAAGTTAATAACCTTCCTGAAATTATCTCGGAAGCCTCTTGAAAAATTCGAAGATCTTCCTTCCCGTTTGAAGCTAGTCGTGTTTCTGGAACTTTAGTGTAAACTTAGGAAGGGATAAAAAAAAAGCTTAGCACCCTTCTGATTTATGAAGAAACTTCTGTAAGCAGTAATGCAAATATAGCCAAAGCTTAACCAGAACTGCAAGCAAGTATCGAAAATTTTTACTCAGTAACGATTCGTTTTTTTTTTTCTTTTTTTAAACAGTCGAGGCTGAAGAAAGTACTTATTGAATCCAGTAAGTACTAACTAAATTTTCTATAGAAAAAGCACTATACTTACGCTTAGTAAATTTTGTAAGTATGACTTCGGTCAAAAAAAAACCAAAAATAACTTGATAGTGACAGTAAATATCGAAACTGATTGTAAAATAACCGAATGTAGAAACTAAGCGTAAACCACCATACACTTTTAGATTCTACACTACATTTTATTCACCTCAGCTTTCTCTATAGTTTGTAATCAATAACTTCTTTACAAAATACACTAACTAAATTAAAAACATATAAAAATTAAATTTTTTCAATGAAATAGATAACATTGACTTCGAACTATTGTTTCTATTTTTTGAAAACTGAAAACTGTCTAAGCACTAAGTTGTGCACTATGTTCTTGCTTAACCAGTCTTTTAGTAATACGAAAAGTACGATAACTTTCCACTTGTGAGTAGGCGATATATGGTTGCACATGAGAAAAATATTTATGTTTCAAGTCCAAACCGAAAGAAGACATTGTTTGTTCTTGACATCTATTTATGGTCTTTACAAAAGCTAAACGAATCAAAAATTGAAGTCTTTCAAATCTGTTTGAAAATTTTGACTCTATTAATGGATTACGTGGCAACACAAACATTTCTCCTTTAAACTTTCCCGTCAAAATTGTTGACTTTTGATGAAGAAACGTGTACCGTTGCGTAATTTAGGTGGGTTTAAATCGCGAAAAAAATAAATTGTTGAGCCAATTTTCAACCGGAAATCGTGTAGTCGCATTCCTGGTGTATCCAGGGCATTTAAAAACTCAGTTGGAATGTTTACTGCTTTGTTTTCATCGACAACTGTATAGGCTTGTTCAGCATCAATGAGGAGCTTTTTTCCAACCGTCAGTAATGGCTCATTATTCGCAATAATTGTAGCTAAGACAGCGTCATTGCTCTGTTGTTATACGTTGCAAATCAGTGTTAACTAAGTCGGTGGCCCAACTATCAAGTGACGGCATATCATAATAATTAAATTTCAAATTTGAAATTAAAACGCAAAAACCTTCAGTTAAAACTAAAGCTTCATATTCATCTCTGGTGTAAAATCTGGATTTGGACATTTGTGTGTTTGTTAAACTTTATGAAATACGTCTTCAAACGTGAAAGTTATATAGTTTCTCCTTGAAAAATGATGATTGTGTTGGATAGTATGTCGTCAAAATTGTTTTAAACAGTTGACGAATACTGTTTCTCCATATGTCAAACCTGCATTAGAAAGTGTCAACTCCCAATGACTTTGTGCGACCAATAAATAAAATTTGCGACATGTATCGGGATATGTATTTGACAGTTGACAATTGACGATCCACAAATATTCCCGTCTCTTCGGGAATGTTTACCGAAAACAAAACTGCTACAAAACCAGCGCGATTACAGAGGCAAATATGATTTTTAAAAAATTAAATTTATCTGGGAATAGACTCTCAGTTAGTTCACTTTTCGTCTCAATGGCAGTGTAGAGATTGTCTGGCTCTTTGTTGTACTGTATATTTTGATACAGTTCAATTTCACCGTTTCCAATACCAAGCAATTGCTTAGAAAATACTTGTGCGATTAGATTATTTTGCGTTTATACTCGCATGTTCATGGCCAATCGCATTATCTCGACATTACGCTATAAAAACCATTATTTTAAACATGCGTTGATTTCATCGGAATAACTGGTAACGTCTGCCGGAAGTCCCCAGACAGTATTCAGACAATTTGGTCTAAAAGTTTATCGTTGCCGTTCAAATCTTGCACAATCCTATGATGTGCTTCTAATGAATGCTTTTACTCATGAGCCATAGTACACTTATCCCATATTTTAATTTCACTCTCTTGCAACACTACAGCCAATTTTTTTTCTTTAATGTTACACATTGCGTTTTGTTTGTTATGAATATCTAATAGGCAACTTTAAAGCTGAATGTGCTGTTCGTCTACCATCTAAAAAAAGTAGCAGCAATGCCTGACGATGCAATTGTCACTGCAATTTTCTGTTGCGAACGTATCTTTGCAAGAATTAATGATATTAAAAATTTCTTTGGGGAACAAAATAAAGAAAATAATTGTTTTCCGCTTAAATTCATTAACCTTCCTGAAATTAGCCTGGAATATTTCTGAAGAATTCAGTAGTCTTCTTGGTTAAAGGCAGTTACGATTCTGGCACCTTTAGAGAAGCCTGACGCAGGTTTAATATAATAGCATGGAACCTTTCTACTTTTCTAAGACAGCTCTCAAAGCATTGATGCACGCATTGCCAACGCGAAGGCAGACTCTCAAGCAAGTAGCTCGGACGTAACTCCTCTGCACTTCTTACAAAGCTTCGTGATCCAGATCTGTTTTCGCACTCATTGCGCGTTGAGTCAATCTGGGCGAACATTAATCTTTTCGCACTCATTGCGTGTTGAGTCAATCTGGGCGAACCTTAATCGCTCCGAAACCGATACACCTATTAAATACGTTTAGTTAATCCTGATACTGGTGGAGAAAAATATTTTTCACAACGGTGTGAAATTTGCAATTTGTAGCAATTCAAGGAAACGTTTTGAAAAATATAGTTGATTTTCTCAGGAAGTGAATAATAACCTGTAATATCCCGAAATGTTATATGGAAATTCTAAATAACATTTCTGAGCTTTTTTATCATGGTGTTTTTAGCAGTAAGTCATACGATGTTAGAGTTATATCGATTAATTAAATTACACCGCCATCTATTAAGAATTTTTAGAACTAAATAATTAATTCACACTATTATTGCATAATTAATATGAAAGTTGCAATAAAAAATTATGAAAACTATCCTATCTTTTAAGTTGGACCAAATGACACGTAGATATGAAATTTGAGAAAAATCGGTTGAGTAGTTTCGGAGTTTACCCCGAACAAACATCGTGACACGAGATTTTTATATATATATATATATATATATATATATATATATATATATATATATATATATATATATATATATATATATATATATATATATATATATATATATATATATATATATATATATATATATATAGATAGATATAGATATAGATATATAGAATTATTTTGTCTTTCTGTAAATTTAAAATGCATGGTTATCGCTGTAGAGCCCCCTTTCTTTTTAATCAAAACATCTCGTAGAAGGGTCATTTCACGGTATTTTTGACATTTATGTAGAGTCCGTAACGTGAACTTTTTTTGCCATAACTTTTTAGTTTACCGTTTGATTTGCATATTATTTTATTTTGAGCTTTTACTACAAACACCAACTCATATTAAAATAATTTGCAAATCAAATAGTAAATTAAAAGTTATGGCAAAAAAAGGTCACGTTCCGGACGTCCGGTTTCATAAATGTCAAAAATACCGTAAAATGACCCAGAAATGGAGTCATTCAAAATTTTTGTTTTTGTTTTTATGTTCAATAAAATTAAATAAATCTCAATTGGAAACAAATACAATTACTTCTAAGAGAAATAAAGATAGTAAATCTAATTGGGTATACTCCTCTTGTTAAAACCTTAATAAGGGAATGAATTTTGCTTAGATAATTCTTCAACGGCGTTTCTAGCACGGGTGTCACCCGGGGCGGTAATTTGTAGTAAGCCCTAGCCCCCCCACCAAAAAGAAATCTTTAATGTCTTATGGAAACGTGTGATTCATACTATTTTCATTTTTTTTTTTTTTTTTAATGTGGTGTAACGGAATTTAAGATTAAAAGACAGCATTTTTGTAAAATTTTCAATAAATGCATATCGATCCACCCCTTTGTGCAAAATTGTGCTCTATTTTCGAAGAAATATAATGACTTAATTGACAATTTAAGACAGATTTAGGGATAAATTTTAGAATTGAACAATTTATATTTTCTATCAAGTCTTAAATCCTTTTTGGGTGTCACCCTTCAATAAGGTTGCCGCCCGGGGCAGAACGACCCCTCCACTCCCCGTAGTGACGCTACTAAACTCTTATGAAACTCTTTAAAATTTTCCGTTAAATGTAAAATAGAGAGAAACATTAGTGTCGTGTTTATCAAAATATTTCGCAAATTTTATAAACACTACCTAAACATACATTTTCAGCTATTTCAATAGTTCTCATCTTTGTTTTACGAGCTTTAATAACTAGTAGCAGAGGTTCGTCCCACGTGATTTAGCGGTTCAGACCGTTGCCTGGGAAACACCTGATCCCACTTCTCCCACGCGATGCAGTAATGGCTAATGATAAAACGTAGAGAATTTTGGAGGAAAAGTAGTCGAAATTCATTCTAAGTTGAAGACTATGTCCTGGAAAGTGGATGCTGGATAGGCAGAACTAGAATCGCAGCGTTATTGCTCAGTTGATTGAATTTCTAATTAAAAACTGATATTTTATTGACTATTCAGTCACATCAGAAAGCAGAATATATACAAAGAGAAGAAGTGTCATAAAATATTAAAAATTAGGCCTCTATTTATTTGTTTTTGTTTAAATCACACACATTCACCAAAAAAAAAAAAAAAAAAAAAAAAAAACTTTTAAGAACAAACTCCATTAGAGCTTTTATTATTGTAAGGTTATTTTTACTCACTAATATGTATATATGTATTATACCACTTATATTTATATATTTTTTACCTACTTATATGCATATTAAATTTTTCCCACTTCTCAAATAAATTTATCATTCAAACACACCTTAGAAAGATAGTCTGAGTAGTTTTATGAAAAAATGAACTGTTTTTGAATGTTGCTGTTGAGTAATTAAGAAAGTCATCAACTATTTTAACTTGACAACAAAAGCATTATTAGCCCTACAATGATGATACAGAACCTGTATTTTTGTTTATGACTGAAAACGAACACTAATCGAATCAGTAATAATGGAACGATTCAAAATTATGACGTGACCTTTGAGAAACTGAAACATTATGCACATTCATTGTTGATTTACAAATCGTGTTATCCAACTGCGACAAAGATGAATTAAAATCATATTTTAACTTTCTGCAATAATATGACAAAAATCGAGTTTAATCGATTATTAGCATCAAAAATTTTGTTAATTTAATCCGATGTCCTTTATTCTCCTCTGATTGTTTTCCATAACATTTCAGGCTATTAAGACCGGTCTTCGTGTACGAGACTTTAAAAAATCGTATTCTTTAACTGCGAGAAAGATGAATTAAAATTGTTCTAAAACTTTCTGTAATATGACAAAAATCGAGTTTGATCAATCATCGACTACAAAATTTTGTTGAATTAAGCCCATGTCCTTTATAATCTTCTAATAGTTCGCTATAACATTTCAGGCTATGAAGGCTGGCCTTCGTACACGAGGTTTAACAAATGGGTATAAGTTTCCAATATGGGCTTGACATACTATTATGTACCTATTAGACATCTCAGCATTATTCCTAGCGGAGAATTATTGACAACCTATTTAACCGAAAATTCAAGACATATATCTTGACGTAAGTCAGTTCAAAGACATACTTATATCTTATTTAGACGACTTCTGCGCTAACAAGACTTCATTAAACAACGGTCTTCGATACAGATATTCCAATGGAAATGCCATTTTGCGAAGGGCAATTTTCGCGGAATAAATGTCTGTAATAAATATATGGGTTATTCACCAATTGTTTACGAAGGAAGTCAGCATTCAAGAATGTAACTATATCGATAGATGTCACTATAACAGAGAAGGCGGTGGGAGTATTGGGCAAAACGGGGAAAATTTTTTAGTCACCATTGACCAACCTAAGGCCTACGGCTAAGAGGTGGGGTGCGTGCGGAGAAAAGTCACCATTGACCAAGAGTAACAATATCATTCACAGTCACTTTTTTAATTCGAAGTGCTAAACGAGAAATTTTTATGCAGTCGAACTCGCTTTATGGCGAGCGCAAAGGGACCACGATATTTGCTCGTTGTAACAGTGCTCGTTGAAAAGGAGTCAATGAAAAAAATTATAAAAATTCCTCACAGTTGCTTTTTCTCTTCTTTTTTTTTAAATCTCTGTACGGCACCAAAAAAGTTGGTTAATTTGCTTTGAACTGTCTGAAAGTGCTTCTTGTGTCATTGTTTTTGAGGAATACACACACACATATGTATCTTATTCAAATACTTCGTTAGTCAACTAATTAAAAAAAGTGTCGTCATCGCTTGTGTTCAGAATTTACGAATTATCACTAATTTTCGGTTGACTTTGCAATGTTGAAGAAAATTTATCAAAAAAAAAAAAAAAAAAAAAAAAAAAAAAAAAAAAAAAAAAAAAAAAAACAAGCTGAGCTGGAAGTCAATAGAAATTTTATGAATCACAAAAATATTGCTCGTTTTAAGCGGGGTTTGCTCGTGAAAAGCGAATTGGGTTTCCATAGATATAACATTGTAACAACGAAATATTTCCTATTTCCTCGCTAAGTCCGGGTTCTCGTTAACTCAGGGCTTGTTATAAGCGAGTTCGACTGTAATCCTTTAATGCGTTAATAATGCAAAAAAAAAAAAAAAAAACATTAAGGCTGCAGCTTGATTTAGATGGAAAATGTTCACCAATTAATGAATATCTTTTGTTCATTTTAGGTTCATTAATTTATTTTTTCAGGTGACAATTGACTAATGAGCTTTTGATCGCCATTTTTTTCATTCATTCACCCTGTTGCAGGTGACCGTTGCTAATTTTGCTTTTTTTTGGGAAGGGGGGGGGGCGATTTACGTAGAGTTTGGAAACAAAATCAACTCTTTCAGTGTTTAACCTAACATATTAAATACGCTGGACCTTTATTTAATGTTTTTGGTCGGTAAGTGACAATTTCTGTTTGTAGAAACGTTTTGCATATTGACAAGGTAGATCATTTCGTTCTAAATGAAATAACGTCAAAATGTTCAATGTCACTCCCCCTTTTCTCTAGAATGCTTGAATAAAAATATCTTTAATAAATGTAGTTTTTATTCATTTATTTACTTTTTTATGTGTTGGTAAATAAATAAACAGTTTGATGACAACAGGAACCAATTACTAACTATTGTTCGATTTAGTTTTGTTAAAATTTGACTTCAATCCGACCATGGGCCAATCCACGGAAGAGTGTCACCTTGTCCCGCACGTGACGCCTCATATAGTCATAAAATATAATACTTTAAAATATTAATAAACACATTTTTTTCTGCTTTACAAAAAACAAACTTATGTGCGATTTCTTAAGCAAAAAATTTCGTCATCGTCCTTTAAAATTATTACTTTTTAATGAAATATATGAACCGTCTCGTGCGAGACAAATGGTTGACTTTTTCATGAAATGCAATTCCTTCATGTGTATTTTTTCAGGGAGAAAAAAAAGAAGATAGCGAAATAAATTTATCACTTTAAAATGATCGAAATAAATTGAAGAACTTTTTTCTTACTCAAAATATCCATTTTCACTTTCATGGGATTTTTGAATCCACCTCGTAATACAGTAAGCACATTATCTAGCATAAATTAAATCAAACGTAATATCAATTTCGTAAGGATATCCGTAATAAAATTCCAAATTCAGGACCTTAATTCCCCGAAACTGTTCAGGAATTCTTCAGTCTAAGCAGCGACAGAAACAAATTACGCAGAATTAAGCATCCCATTATCTAATGTATGCAAATGCACGGGCACAAGGTATGTCTTAAAATTTTCAAGGAGATTTGTAGCCAATTACCATATTTCGCTCTCTGATGGTCCGAAAAAACCCCATAAGACATTTTCTCGTTTTTACCCTGGATTAGTTCTTTTTCCTTTTTCTAACCAAATAAGCTTTTTTTCCTGCTTTTCATCTTTCTTGCGAACCAGATAAGGAAATTTGCATAACATCTCCAAAACATTAATTTCGGTTTTAAGAGATAGAAAATGGCAGCATGTAAGGAAAAGGAACGACTTATATTTTTATACTGCTTCTATAGTTTGTGCTGTTCATTTGGGTGGGGATTTTCGAATAAGGATGGAATAAATTATATGAGAACGTTCGAGAACAAGGGTAAAAAGTAATTGTCGTTGCTGGAAATTGTTTTGGAAAGTTAATGCTTGTTTTCTTAGGAGCTGCATACATCCGTTTTAACCACATTTTTTATATTTCTTGGAATATAAATTGAAGCATTATCGGACATATAAGCAAAAGTTTTAGCATAAGTTTTCTTGTGTTTTGTTCTTAAAAAATAATTATAAAAAAAATACTGACACGTTATTAGTTTTTTTTTTCTATTGTATGAAAATTGAACTGTAATTTGCATTTGATAACTAGAGGATGGATAGACACGAATATTATAAATTAAATTAATGTCTTATCTTTTAGAATACTGAAATTGATGCGCAAATTGAATTCTTGTAGTTTCTGTCAAAAATACGACAAGTTATTAACTACAAAGAAATTTTCTCTTTTAAATTAAGATTTGTGGTAGGCGATTCATATTTAAAATTCCATTTGCATTGTTGTAGAAATAGATTATTCTATAATTTAAAATGAACCATTAAACTTCACTAGATTTTTTTTTCACTTAAACATTGTTAGAAAACTTTTGTCCGAAAGGAAATACTGCCCATATTGAATCTTTACATATTCTGCTTCGTAAAATGAAATATACAGCGACAATACACAATTGCGCCTTGAACGACGCATACCTAGCAGTTAAAGTTAAGCTTAAAAATTAGCTAAAAATAAGCTTCCAGAGAACATTTCTCTTAAAAATGAAATAATTTTCAGCTCGTAAAATTAACACTTTTTACTACAGTACTTTTTACTATGTTTTAGATTTTAGTAGCAATTTATAAGTTAATTTGCTGTGCAGTTTTTTTTTTTTTTGGTTTACAAAACATGTGGCGATTAGAAAGAAGAAATGAAGACTAATAAATTGGCTTTACTTGGCTCTGGCGATCAGAAAAAATTCCCGAACTTGAGCTTTGAAAGAAAAAATTTTTAATGCAGAATTATTATGAGCGTATGATGAAAAATGAAACATATTTTGTTCGGGCCTAAGGACCTTCAAAACCTACAAAACCTTCAAAATTTTCGATTTTCTGGAAAAAATATATGTTATGCACAATTTAATTCTGAACAATTTGATACCTTATTTATTACCATACGCAGAAAACTTTTCAGGTTATCTTGAAAATGCCTTCCTCATAGACCTTGAACTTTCCTCATAGACATTTATGTTTACAGCAGCTTTTTAGGCCTCTTGTCTCAGATGCCGGTTTTTTGTTTTGCGTGCATGATATTTTAGAAAGTTTCTTATGTATTTCCGTAAAACTTTTCATGCATGTTAGTCTGATTTATTTTTATGATCTGAACTTAAATTTTAACTAAAAATAAATATTAATACTATTTAAAAAAAATATTTTTTCACCCAAAATTTTTAAACAATTTGATATTAACTTATAAAATTTCAAAAAAAAAAAAAAAAAGAATAATTAAGAAAAAACAAATAAATTTAGGTTCAGATCATAAAAATAAACCAGACAAACTGGCACAAAAAGTTTTACAGAAATATTATGAAACTTTTTGAGATATCATGCACGCAAAACGAGAAACTTGAGAAAAAGAGGCTTAAACAGCTGCTGTTAATATAAATTTCCATGGGGAAGTATACGTATTTTTTCGATAACTTGAAAAGTTTTTTTTGCGTATAGTAATAAATAAGGCATCAAATTATTCAGAAATGAATTAGGCGTAACATATATTTTTTCCAGAAAGTTGAACATTTTAATGGTTAAAGGTCCTTAAACTCTTTTTGATTGACAATAGTTTAAAATTTATTGGAAAAATTGTGGAATAGTTTTACGCAGTTGACATACACATAGTGTTGTAAAACACGTAAATCCATTTTAGGTCCTTTTTTTTTTTTAGCGAAGTAGGCCCTTTATTGTAATTTTTGTTTATTCTTTTTTTATTATTGTTTCATGAATCCTACACATCGCTTATGGTATAAATACTTTATTTGCTTTTTATACTGTGCAACAACTCTGTATTCACCATGTTTCGAACCAGGAGTGATAATTTTAATCAAACAATATATTTCTTATTCATAGTATTTTATGTTTAAAACCATTTCAACAACCCTTGTTCTAAATAATTCATCAAATGGTAAAACAATTAATTTAATGTAAGATTTTTTTTTCTTTTTGTACAATTGAACTTTTTAGGCTGAAAAACATTCACATTTTTCTTCATTATTTTTTTTTTCAGATTTCAAAACTTTTTATAAAGATTTCCAATTTTACGACACATGTTCCCTTGGAATAAAAGAAATACTTTTTTACTACTTAAGGTTCATTTTTCAAAACGAAATCTTTCCCTTTTTCATTCATAAAAAATAAAGATCTAATTAAGAATCTTGTAACTTTAAAAATAATGGCAAAAAAAACACAATCCAGATTTCAGAAAGAAGATATCAAGGTGCAATGCAATTAAATGACTGCTTCAATTACGTTATGAACAAAATGGTGGCTTAGTATTAATAAAAAAAGCTGAAGAACTTTACCGTTAATATCGATTATTTTTTCTAATATATCCAATGCTTTCTGCAATTTCTCTTTCAGCAATATAAGCTCAACTTAATGTAATTAATTTATGAAATGAAGTAGCTTAAGTTACGAAGTTGATTATATTATTCCTAATTTTCATTCTTCGTATGTTAATTATCTGAAAGTTCTGAAATCAATATTCTCTTGTTTGAGCAAATTAGTAATAATACAAATTGGGAAGTTTAACTGAAATGCTATTGGTTTCTTGGAGCTTTATGCGCTTTCTGACTGCTGGATTAATACAAGAGAGCTAGAAATTTTTTTCATTCCTTTTCATCAAATTCCAAGCGTAATTTCATTAAATTTCTTTTGTATTTTAAAATTAGCTGAATGCATCATTTTGTCATTGCAATTGTTAAAAAATGTAAAATACGTACGATTTAAGAATATTAAGACTGTTTTGAGACAAATCGAAAATAGATGCCAATATGCATAGTCTTTTTTTTTTTTTAAATTGAATATATATATATATTTTTTTTTTGGCGCTAGGAAGGTAAAATTTGAAAGGAGTAAGTAATGAAAACAAATGTGAGGTCAAATTGGCGACTACAGTCGAACTCGCTTATTACGAGCCCTGATTTAACGAGAACCCGGCTTTAACGAGGGAATTAGAAATATTTTATTGGTACAATGTTAAGTCTGCGGGGGAATAACTCACTTTTAAGGAGTAAACCCAGCTTAAATGGAGAAATGTTTATGTTTCATAAAATTTCTGTTGACTTCCAGACCAGCTTATCCTTTCTTGGAAAAAATCATTTAACATTACGGAGTCAACGGAAAGTTAGTGATGAGTCATATATCCTGAAAACAAGTGACGAGTGCCTTTTTAAAAAATGTAGAGTAGAGAAGTATTTGAAAATTATGTTGGTTAGTCGTAAGACTTAACAGGTATAAAAAGAAAATTAATCAGCTGAAAGCAAATTAACCATAACTACTTTGGTACTGCATAGAAAGGTAAAAATAATAATACAAAAGCGAGTGCATATGCATTTTTATGATTTTTATCAACCCGTTTTTTACGAACTCTCGGTTATAACAAGGAAATATCACGGTCCCTTCAAGCTCGTTATAAGCAAGTTTGGTGTTATGCCCCAAAATTGTCGCCCAAGCAAGATGAGTCAGTTTGATATTTGCGAATATCAAACTGACTCATCTTGGGCGACAATTTTAGGCATATCACCAAACACAGTCAAACTTATTTAGTAAGTTACCGCCCATAGCTATACATGAAATACTCCGCCAACTCAGTCAATTCCAGCCGAGGACTGCAGTTTCGTGCTTATTAGCACTCATCAGCCCGGTATAGGAGTGACTGAGCTGGAGGTGGAAAGCCTCATAAGGAAGCCAAGAGAGCCAACAGTTTGTTTGGCTCTCTTGGCTTTCTTAAGAGGTAAGATTTAAATAAAGCTAATATAGTGGTGTTTTTTTTTTTTTCTTAATATCAGGATTTCACATAAAGTTAAGAATTTCTTAATTTCTAAGGAAAATTGAACATTGCAAGTACAAGTTTTAGGGGAACTCGTCGAGAGAAGTAATCTACAGTAATACATTATTAAAACCACTCCACAAACCCTATTTTTTTTTCAAATGTTTTAAAAAAATTACTCTAACAATTTTTTTTCTATCGTCTTTTTCAGTATATTATTATCATTAATATTAATGATTTGTTGATATTTTCTTCACTATAACTATTTTAAACGTCATTTCAAACCTCCTTTTTCTTCAAAAGTATAATGCCGTGAGTAAAGAAAATAATGAGCATGAGTTTGAAAAAAAATATCAAAAAAAGGAAAGATGGAATATATATTTTTCAAAATATCTGTACAAAAACCATACTGAAAGTAAAAATGGCAAGAAAAATTCTGTAATAGTTAGATGTAAGTGCTGCCATCTATGAGTGAAAGGTAGCACCGAGCCCTCTCGATTCCAAAATCTTGGGGGGTTTTTTTTGCTATCAAAGACTGAGTTCCAAAGTTCGGGTTGCTAAAAAAACTTATTTTTTATTAATTATTTATGATGATGCTCTTGTTTATTATTCATAAAATATATTTTAGAAAACAAAAAAGCAAGCAAAAGTCTTCGTATTTTGATAAAATAAAGAAAATTCACAATAATAATTTTGTAAATTTGTGTAGGATCAAGCTTTGACAACCTTACTATTGTTTAACCAAAAAACTTCTCTTTATATAATCTTAACAGAACCAAGAAAATAGAATTTTATTTAATAAGTTAAACAACTAAGCTAAACACACATTTTTTGCTTTGTGAAGGACGAAACAAGCTTTCTGACTTATAGTATATAAAACATTACTACTGATGCGGTATTATATAAAACATCAATGGATAAAATTCTTGAAGTGATAAACATTTTCAATATGCGAGGCAACAAAAGAATATTGCGTTCGATTTCGTTCCAACGCTCTATACATAATGCTTTTTTTTTTTTTTTTGTCAAAAGTTCCGGATTAGGCTTTGCAATTGGTTGCTCAGTGTCCGGAACAGCGAGCCTTCTTTTGGCGTTGTACCTTGATGAATTTTAATGCTAAGTGTAAGTAATAAGTCAAAATTTTCGTTGAGAATTATAACTCGTTATCCTCTTTCACTGTTCCATTTTAAAGTGATCTTCGTCAAACGTGGTAATGGCACTTAAATTTGCGTAGCTGTCGATCTACGAGGAAATCGTCTGAACTTGGCGCAGGCAAAATTGACCATAAATTTTCCATTCAGCACTTAGCTATAAGTTAGTTTATGTATTGAATTCAACCACACTTCGCAATGCTTACACGTCGGCAGTTTTAAATTTCTTTCATGACGTTTCTGAAATTCTTCTCCGTATTTCGAGGGGGGGGGTGGCATATTCTGCATTGTTTATATTTAGATTGTAAAAAAAAAAGATTTTTTTTAAACGTCCTAGCATTCCACAACATAATAATTTTCCCGTGCAATAACATCGTATTAACCATTCAAAAGAATATTTTATGTAAAATGAACATATTAATGATTTAGATGATTTCGCCCGGTGCGCAAGTAATCTTTTAAACCTATTAAAAAATTATTATGATTTTTTTCTTTATTCCTTATTCAAAGAAAGTCGCTCTACCATAATCATCTCTACAAAGAGTTTTCCTTTTCTTCTATTTTTTTTTAAATTCCTTCTCATCTTTTTCCTTGGGAACGAAAAAAAAAAAAAAAAAGAAACGTTAACACTAAAATTAATTTTAATATGAACCTTTTTTACGGGAAGAAATCAAAATCAATCATATAACAGAGATATAAAATCCCATTATTTGCGGAAAGTCACTCTGCCGTGTTCTCTATTTCTTTCCTTTCATTTTTTTTTATTCCTTCTCTTCTTTTCTAAAAAACGAGAAATGCTAACAGTAGAGTAATTAATTTATAATATGAGCTTTGTTTGCAGAAAGAAGCAAAAGTCCATCATATAGCAGAGATATAGAACTAAGGCTAAGTACTTTTTTTTGTTTTGTTTTTGAAAATTATTAGTTTCCAGCTAATTTTATTCAATCTGACATCAAATAAATAATGAGATCTTCCACTTTTTAGATAAGTACTCGATTTTTTTAGTCTTTTCTTTTCCTAAGGTTAATTCATGAATTTCTTGCTTTTTAATGTACAATTTTTGTGCTTCCTTCGTGTTATTCTTCGAAATGTCTACACAGTCTAATATTAGTTAAATACGTAATGAATGTTCAACTACTTTTTGGTATACGGTTCTTGAGAAGAATGTTCCACAGCCAGATGTTAATTAGATTGTATAGCCGAATATTTGACTAAGCAAAATAGTAATAAAGCATTTGGTCGAATTGTTGTTGAACCAATGAGAAGAAAATACGATACTCATGCATCTTAAACATCTTAATATGTATTGCTGCAGAAAAACACACGAGTCATATTATTTACAAAAATGAGTAAGTAAAATATTAAAATATTTTTAAAAATATTTAGTTTAGCTTGCATATGACTTTCACTGCAACTGTGGAATAAATTTAATTATATGTCGATAGTAAGAACAACGGTTATTCGTTTTGCTACTTATTTACTTTATAGTTATATCATTTAAAATGTATAGTTGACTATAGTTTTTGTTAGTTCAGATTGCAAGCTTAAATTTCACAATGCTCAGTATAATATAAATCTATGAAAGTATCTTCCATACTTAGTCTTCAAAGTAAATAAGCTATTTAAAATTAAAATATGCTGTTTTTAGTCTTTATTGGGTTAAACTACATAATATTGCATTACTAGTTTGTTGCTATACTTCATTCAGGTAGGAAAACCAACATTTTATGCATTTTGTAATTCCATAAATATATTTTTTTAACAACACTGTATTAATCACGCTACCGTTGTAATGATTTCCTTCTATTTCTTTCACAACGTAACAAGACATGAAGTTTCTTTTTTGAAAAAGATAAAATACAAATGTATCAGGTACTATGTCTGAATGGATTCGGTACAAAATGAATTGCTTTTTCAGAACCAGTTTTACCAAAAATATATAGAAAACCTACCTCAAGTGTAAAATATCAATTACTTAAAGGACATTATCCAAAACGTTTTCTTTTCATTACATTTCCAGAATTAATTTCTGATTAATTTTTCAGATGCGCACAACATTTTACGAAGAAAAACTATTTTTGGAATTCTAAAACTCCAAGCAATTTCATTTGCGATGAAAGTGAAAGTACTGGTTGAAAACTGCTTCGAGCGTTTTAAATCAACTGCAATCCACTGGGACAAAGAACTTCGACTTAAACCAGTACAACAATAATCCATCGTCTGCAATTTTTTGAGGTCCTTCCAAGCTAATTTTATTGTTCTCGTTTTATTATTATAGGCATTCTTTTTCCCCCAACTCTTCCCGCCCTTTCCACCCCCGCCCTCTCTTCTCGCGAAACAGTGACACGTAATTAGGAGTTTGAGAGGCGAAGTTGGGAAAAGGGAACACACAGAGCAGTTGTAATTAAAAGGCATCCATCACTGCAACGCCGGGGCGCAAAAACAGGTCACCACTAAATGCAAACTGTAATTAAGAGCCGGGGCTGAAGGGCGGGAGGCTGAATTAAAACAATGGATGACTTCTAAGCACGGGTTAAAAAGAAAATCTAAGGGAAAAAAAAACCTTGTGCTTTCTCTGGTAGCGTGTATGATGCTAGTTTATCAATTCTATGTATCGTAGAAGAGTTATGAGAAAGATCCATTTCTGTTTTCATTTTTCTCTTTCGTACTTTTTTCATTCAAAAGGTTTTTCTGGTCCCTTGCATCCACTAAGTTAAGTCTCGAAATATTTACGCGAGATTTAATAATTTTTGACGAAGCGATGCATACGAGTGTATGCTGTTTGGATCGAAATATTATTCTAAGCTATAATTCGTGTGGGATATTATTCAACGCTGAATATTATTTTTGTGCATCTATTAACAATGGGTAATTGCTGTTGAAGTTTCTAACTTCCTATGTACCGATCAAAGAAATAATGCTGGTATTATTTATTCTTAAAACCTGTTTTTATAACGACAGTGGACTTCAATCTTGGAATTTGGAGGAAAAAAAAGTTGGCAAAAAAAAAGAACTAAATTAAATTCCGAAATTTTGAATTCAAATTATGTTTTTCGCAATCACGAGTTTCGACAGGAACCTACTAATTGGAGTTATTGTTTCTAGAAACGACTTCTGTCCCCTCAAGCCTGTCCCCCTCCTAGGCGATTACGTGTGTATAGTTGTGTGTGTGCAGACGTGTGTGTGCGTGTAGGCGTGCGTGCAGGCTAGGCTTGTGTGTGTAGACCTGTGTGTATGCACACAGGCGTGAGTGTATGGGTGTAAAGGTGGGTGTGTATGTGTGTGTCAGCGTGTATGTGTGTCAGTCTGTATGTGTATAGAGGCGCGCGTGTCTGTGAGTGTGTATGAGCGCACGTGTGTGTGTAGGACATGCACGCCACCGGATTCCGGGGGACAGTGGTCAGGACCAGAGGCGCGCCTGCAGAGGCCGATGAGCGGTGGTACTGCAGAGGCTCCTGGTCCAAGCTGAAAAAGGAGCCGGACGCCAAGGACGGTCATGTGAGAACAATAAGCAATCGTGACTGCTTAAAAAACCGACGAGGCCAGTTTCTTGTTTACAACTTACTTAGTGAAAATAAGTATGTATTTAAAATTAATCAATACAAAAGCGTTTGAGATGTAAGACACTTTAGTCATTTATCAAGAGAGAAAGATGGTAGTCGTTAATAAGTTTGAATCCTCACCCTTCACAATACCCAGAAGTGCGCTAATCATTCACACTAAAATAAATGAAAAAATATGAGCAAATTATTACTAGATCCCTTGTTAAGCTAAAATTCAACTTATTAGAAAAATGTCGGTAAATGATAACTATTCCAGGCCGTTCTCTCCAGTTTTGTATGCATATGATAATTTTAGAAATTGATGAAGTTATTGCTTCAAGTTTTTAAAGGACTAATTGCTCTAAGATTTTGAATTTGTAGTTTGACTTTCTATTTTCAAAGAACTGGCGTTTCTGCCTTAAAGTGTTTGTGTAATATTTCTTATTGTTATGTAGTTTTGTGAAATAAAAGTATGACTGCATGCATTTGGAAATGTTTCACTTCTTTTGTTTAACTTGTTTTGTTGCATGGTTTGCAAAAATGTGTCAAATGAGTTCAATATGTTTTTCCTCTTACGCTAATCAAACTATGAAAAAAAGAAAGAAGAAAAAATCTTGGTCTGTAACCAATTACCTTATTTATTTTCATTCTTTTCACTAAATGCATGGAATTTTTCCTCAAGCATGATTATTGTGACAACTATTATCGGAACTTTAATAAAAATACTTTCTGCATGACATTTTAGCGAGATAGTTTCTTTTAAAAAAAGGAATTAATTTTTGTCCATTACTTAGAGTGAAACAAATAGTGATGTAACATTATTTGTGCTATCGAAGCTTTAAGCAGTTGAGCAGTTAAAAAAAAAAGTTGATCGACTTAAAGAGGGAAAATTTAAACCAATCAGAGCCATTGAAGAAAAAAGACGTATTAAAATGAATATCAGAGTAGGGCTCTACCGCGCATCTGTTACTCGATTGAGGTTGATAAACAAATAAGGTTTAAGATTAGTCCAGAAGATCGAGTTGTTGAAAATATTATGTTTCAGAGAGTCTGTTTTCGTTAATTTTTAAGTTAAATTTAATGTTACAAAATAGTGATTGAGCGTAGACAACTTGCATGTTGACCATTTTGTGTATATCAATTACTTCTTATGCTGTTGGGAAGAAGATGCTTGAATGATGAAGCAGGTCAAATATGTTGTGATGTATCACTGAAAAATAAAATTGTTATGGCGGCTTCTAGATTGACAACTGTAGCTGTCAATGACCAGTGAAAAAAAGGCACACTAGCTTCAAATTACTTTTATGATCATCATTGAAATGTCTTACACCGCAAAATCGATATTTCTGACAAAAATTTTACTACCTGAAGTCAGCTTTTTGAATGCGATTTTGATTAGTGAATTTGGATGTGATTACGCTTTAGTTGAATAGGACTGCATGATAACAGACAATGCAGCATGCTTTTAGTTAAGTGATATAATTATCAATTTACTAGATTGCTAACATACGGCCAGCAGCGCATGAGAAAGTCTTGTTTTTGAATAGGACTTGTCAACTGCTGGGCCAAAAGCAAGATCGCAGCAACCTCCGGTACTCATTAGAGACCCGGTTACCTGAGTGATGACAAATGAAAAATTGAATAGGTGTGAAATATATTATTTCATAATTGTTTGGTTGAAATATCTTTCATAATTGTTTGGTTGAAATATATTTCATAATTGTTTGGTTAAAATATATTTCACTCCAAACTATTGGTGGGAAATATATTGCAACCAACTCAACTTGGTAAATGATTTGGTTTTTGAAATGCCTTGCCTTTTTTTAAAAATTTTCTAATGTGGATGGAATAAATATTACAAATATCTTTCAAAAGTTAAATGGTAAGTAACACCGAATATCTTTTTCTTTAAAATAAAACTAGTGTTCATGAACAAAAACTTAAATTAAAATATAACTAAACGAGCAAGTTTCAGTTTTGCGTTTAGTGTAAACAAGCTAAACATTTTGATATTGATTTATTTGCAGAACTTTCATTAAAAACAATATGTTTTTTGAGTTACATCGTCTGCTTTGCAAATTTGATCTTTATTTCTGAAATTCTACTGACATAAATATTCATAAATTTTAGCTTTAATGCTTCTAATCTTCCGCTATTAACTGTTTCTTACAGATGCATGGAACAACTAATATTTTTTTCCCTTCTTTCAGTGTTAGTGTGTTCGTTTGCTTTCTAAAATTGACCGGCAGAATATAGAAACTCACCATTCTAGAGCTTTCCTTTCATGCTGGCCAAAAGAAAATTTCGCTTGCTCCCCCGGTCTTTTCTTTAAATATCCGGTTAGTAAAGTGATAACATATTTTTAGAAGTATGTTCAGGAAGTAGAAGTAAGATGTTATGCTTCCAACGATTTTTTAAGACGCATGTTCCATATTGCTGAGTCTTCAATCAGCTAATTTTTTTTATGTTTGATATAGTTTAAGTCATTTAATTTCACTAATTGAAGTTTAAATCACTTGTATGTAAATCCTTAAAACTCAAACTTTCTGCTTTGAAACATGATTTTTCAGAAGTCAAAAGAAAGGAATATATAAAAAGCAAAACGGAATATTGTAACGGATTTTATCTGGTAAAAAAGCTATCTTGCTACTATATTTTAGTTAAACATAAAGGTTAGTTGTGGAAGAACTTTAATATTTTTATGCTATTGATTCTATTGTACACTGTAAAAACGATTCAGAAACGTTCCTGGAAAATAATGAGCAGTTGATGTGCCCAATTTCTGCCAGTAACATACCTCGCAAAAACCAGGAACGTTTTCCACTAATTTTCAGTAATTTTTCTGAAATAATCCAGGAAGCTTTCTGAAAATTCAGAAATCGTCCCGTTTGAACTTTAGAGTAAACTTAAGCAAGTATAATATAATACTTGTCACCTTCCTGAATTATTAAGAAAGTTCCACAAGCAGTATTGCAAACATGGCCAAAGCTACGCAAGAATTGCAAAAAAGAAATGATAATTTTACTCGCCTGCAAATTCTTGAAGAGCAACTTAGTCCATACTTATTCGCTCCCATTGGGAGCTTAACCAGCATGGACTGCCCGTAGATAAACTGATGCCGATACACTTTATAAATACGCTCAGTTAATCTTTAAACTGGGAGTTAAAAATATTTTTCACAACAGTGATAAGTATGCATTCGTGCAACTTGTAGCAATTCAGGAAACTTTTTGACAATGATACTTGATTTTTCCAGGAAATGGAACTTTGAAATCTCGAAACGTTACACGGAAATACTCAGTAACGTTTCGGAATTTTTTTACAGTGTACAGTAAAAGGAAATACATTTTTAATCAATATAAAGGATTTCTTACTTCGGTTTTAAAGTTTGTAAAAATCCTTTTAGTACGTTGTTCCTTTACTACCTGATTATTACACTGATTTCTATTGGCTGAAATAAATTTATTTATTTTTTTGCCAAGATCCATCTACGAATGTGTCAAAATTTTATGTCAAATGATTATGCAATATTTAAATTATTACATTGAATAAATTATGTGTTTTACTTTTGTTACTATTTATTTCGTAAATCACACACACTGCAACAGATGAAAATTATCGATCTTATAACTCTGTACTTGAGATGTACTATATGGCTGTGGCACAAAAACAAGACATTCAAGGAGATTTGTTTAAAAAAATGATTTCACGATTATTTGTTAAATGGATTGTCATCAACGGGGTTTCAAAGTGGCAATTTTTTTTTTTTCAATTTTTGGAATTCTGACATTTAACAATTCTGACAGAAGTTTTTTAATCATGTATTTTTTTTTTTAAATTGTCACTTTTAAATTAAAGCCGGTAAACATAGTGCCCTTTTCTTCCTAGGCACGTAAATGTGTCTTAGACCAACATTTCACGCTGATTTTGTTGTTCTTCTTATTTAACTGTAAAAATTTGCAAAATAAGTAAATAAATAAAATAATAAGGAAAAAATGTGCACTTTTTTTGGAACATAATAAGTATTAACATACTAACTATTTTTTAAAGACTCATTCAATTATTCTCGGAATAAATCTTTTAAAAATGCTTAAATTGACGCTTTTATGTAAAAAAAATACGCAACAAAAATGCTGTGTTTTATATAATATTCTTAAAACATTATGTATCATTTGACGCCAAAAAGTTTGAGCATATATTTAGGGATATAATATCCAAAAGACGTAAACATTTATAAATTAGTCTTGGAGCCGTCAAAAAAAAAAAAAAAAAAAATCATATAATATTCATATCCAGCATCCAGCCCTTGGCATTTATATAAGATTTGATGTCTTGAATTTTCATTATTTTTTTCCCCAATCACAACTTGCGATACAAAACCCACTCGTTGGGTTTCTTGTTTCTACAAATGTCTCTCCACACATTATTTGAATACAAGATATCAAAAATCAAATGAGTTCCAGGTATAAATGCTAGATTTTGTGTACTGGATGCTGTTTTTGTCGAAATAGGATTGTGTAAAATCGAGAGGGTCGGGTGTAAATAAAGTAGATTCTGGGGGATATGGACGTCGAAAACACAGGAGGAGGTACATGCTCGCAACTCTTGGACCAGAGGACACAGTTGGACACCACTGTCCTATCCAACAGTAAAAAAACGATATTTCTCATCAAAGAGGAAGAAAAATGTCGGAAGTCGAAATGCCTTCTAACATTTAGATCGTGCACGGCCATCATGATTATTCGGGCCTACAAATTTATACGTGTTTTGGAGGACATGCTCGCGGAGACCCGTGGACCAGATAATATGGACGCCACCGTCCACGAGGAGGGACATATTTGCAGAGGCCTATGGATCAGAGGCGTTTTTATTATAAGCGTAGAAAAATAAAATAAAAAAAAATATTACGGTCAAGTAAAACAATTGCGATTACTCAAAAAAAAAAAAAAAAAAAAAAAAAAAAATCAAGCATACGCTTGTTTTTCTGTTTTAAAAATTAGTGATGTGTTGTTTAACATCAAAAAGAGACAGATATCCGATAAAGTTTTTAGTGACATAGCTTTTAAAGCATAATTACGCATTTCCTAGTTCTCCCAACGCAAATACATTGATGACAGCATAATAAAACACCGCATAAAATATCCAAACATAACTTTGTTTATTAGTACTGTATTCACCTACATTTCTCTGTAAAAAACAGATTATGAATCACTAAATGAAATTGACTCTGAAATTACAATGTGTTGAAGGGCTAGAGAGGTATTATAGCGCTGTGACACCCGTCCTTCCTCTTTTAGTATTACGCGTCCAGCACACTTCAAGAAATTCTTTAAATGATGACACAGTTCTTGCGAAAACACAGCAATTTATTTATAAATATGTACGAGAAAATCGGTAACAATTTCCAAATTATCTGTAGCAATCAGGCAAATATCATTAAGAACCGTAAACTCAACGGTAAAACACGTATTTACATCCGAACGTGCAAAAACACTGCGATAAAAATTACAGCTCAAACAGCACATAGAGCTATGCGCAATCCCAGTCGAGTGAAAATCAAGACCGACTCTTATTGAAGCGCATTTCCATATACAGTGAAATCCCGTTACAACGAGTACCAATACAACGAAATTTCCGTTTCAACAAAGTGAATTTTTATTCCCAATGCAAATGCTGTTACAGTGTTTAAATTCCTTTACAACGAAATTCACATTACATTGAACAAAATTTGTGGTCCCTTGACTTTCGTTGTAACGGGATTTCACTGTATACCGATGAATTAACTCAAGCATTTTCCAGCCAGGTATATTCTAGTACTTTCCATACAAGAATATTCTACTAATCTGGAGATAAAAGGGGCTATTAAGCTACATTTACAAGGTTGGAGATACAATTTACATGTTTGGTTCAAAATGTCGCCAAGTTCAGTTACATATGGCAATTTCTCGCCAAATTTGGAGCCAAAAACAAAAGATGCCAATTTGGTGATTCCACAAAATTTTTTCGCCAATCCCATTCACGCAATGTTAAATGGTGCTTAACAGGTTACGTTTCAAGAGCTAAGGTAATTTTGAGCAGATACATAAATGGAATAACATGAAATTTAGTCAGACTTATATAAACATAAAAATAATTACTACTTATTTACAAAATTTGTAAGTTTAAAATAAACTGAGACTCTGTCTCAAATACTCAATCCTTTTTTTTTTCCCGAAAATTTCAATAGCTTTATTTTCAAAACTGGATTTGCCTATGCTGCGTCAGCATTAATGTAACTAAAAATGGATTAATTTGCACAAACGTGTTACAGTAAATGTAATTTTTCATTTATTATGATAGGGACTTAGTAACGTTCTCTTGCAATGCGTGGACAGTTTCTACTCCATTAAGATCGCAAATGCTTGTTCATATAAGCGGCTTATCTCCTTTTGAAAAGGATTTATGAACTTCCGAGCCTTATCTAAATTAAAATCTTGGCTCCAAGGCGTTATTTAAACTTCATATTAAGATTTTACTGTGGGCATTGCTATTCGTAAAATGGCATTGTTGTGTAGTAATTTGCGTCTGCATTGTAATTTGACTTCTAGAATGCATTTTGCAAGCTATGCTCTTGAAAATGGACAAGATTAATCCACTCGGGCTACTTAATTGCACTTCTTGATAAGCAGTATGAACCGTGTGATAAGATTTTTTCCCTACTGCATTATTATAACACGAAAGTATTTCCCTTTTGTAACGTGAAGACTTGTGATTTATATGAATTGCATGCGTGATGTTTACATTTGAAATCTGCACTGTAAAAAAAATTCCGAAACTGATTATTTCCGTTGAACGTTTTGGGATTTCACAGGATTTTATTTACTTCCAGGGAAAATCAAGTATCTTTGTCAAAAAGTTTCCTGAATTGCTAAAAGCTGCCCCAATGCCGACTAATCACTGTTGTGAGAAATGTTTTTCGCTTCCAGTTTAAAGATAAACTGAGCGTATTTATTAAGTTCAAGT
This sequence comes from Uloborus diversus, assembly GCF_026930045.1. Lineage (NCBI taxonomy): Eukaryota > Metazoa > Arthropoda > Arachnida > Araneae > Uloboridae > Uloborus > Uloborus diversus. The sequence continues at coordinate 114,637,626 of NC_072738.1, forward strand.
TCAATTAGATTGAGTTACTGAGTCAGGTTAACTCCGATTCCACAACCCTGGTTTTTACCAGGGATGCGAAGTCGTGGGGAAGATGACTCACTCTGGCCCTATTTCTGCACTGTGAAAACAATTCAGAAACGTTCCTGGAAAATAATGGGCAGCTGATGTGTTCAATTGCTTCTAGTAACATATCTTACAAAAACCAGGAATGTGTTGCGCCAAAATTCAGTAAGCTTCCAGAATTTTTCAGAAATTTTCCCATTTAAAACCAGCTGTGTCACTGGAATTTAGAGTAAACTAAGATGCGTACAATATAACAGCTTGGCACCTTCCCGCTTTATCAAGAACGTTTCAAACGCAGTAGTGCAAACGTGGCCAAAGCTAAGACAGAATTGCAAGTGAATATCAAGAATTTCACTCGCTAGCAAATCTCACAAAACCACGCAGTCCATAGATTTATTTGTTTTCTTTAGAAGCCTTATCAGTCTAGATTGGTCACAAACAAACTGATCCGAAAAAAAATTTATAAATACACTCAGTTAATCTTTAAACTGGGAATTAAAAATATTTTTCACAACAGTCTGCATTCGTGTAACTTGTAGCAATTCAGGAAACCTCATGACAATGATACTTGATTTTTCCAGGAAGTGAATAAAAACCATTGAAATCCTGAAACGTCACGCGGAAATACTCAGTAACGTTGCGGATTTTTTGAATTTTAGGGCTTCCGACTCCTTTGCTCCAAAATCAGTCAGACTTCAACTCCTTCGCTTAAAACTTAAACCTTCGTCTCCTTTACCCCCAAATCAGTTTGATTCTGACTCCGTATCCCTGGCTTTTACAATCACATTAAAATAATAACAAAACGTCACTTAGTATTTTTGTGGGACGTTTCAGGATTTCCCAGGTTTTCACCCATTTCATGTGAAAATTAAATATTTTTGTCAAGAAGATTCCTGAATTACTACGAGTTGCACGAATGCAGACTTCTCACCATTATGAAAAATATTTTTTGCTGCCAGTTTAAATATTAACTGAGCGTATTTATAAAGTGTACCGGCTTCAGATTGAGTGTGACCCGTTTAGATATGACCAAGCTCCCAATGAGAGTGAATAAGTCTTTGGATTCTGTAGATTTGCAGGCGGGTTAGATTCTTGATACTTACTTGCAATTCTGTTTTAGCTTTGGTTATGTGTGCAATAATGCTTTTGGATCTTTCTTGGTAAATCAGGAAGGTGCCAAGCTATTATGTTAAGTCTTCTTAAGTGTTCTCTGGAGGTTCCAGATACACGACTGGCTTTTACCAAAGAGATTTCTGAATTCTTCATAAAGTTTCAAGGATAATGTCAGGAAGGTTACTGAATTTTCGCGGAAATCATTCTTGTTTTTTGCAAGATATGTTACTGGCAGAAATTGATCACATTAGCTGCCAAATATTTTCCAGGAACTTTTCTGAATTGGTTTTACAGTGTACGATCCATTGTGCTTAGTTACGTATATGATGCTCTAAAACAGGGGTTCTCAATCCGCGGAACCCACACACACACACACACAAAAAAAAAAAAAAAAAAAAATGAATTTTGACCTCTTGAATTCAAATTATGTTTTTCGCAATCACGAGTGTGTGTGTATGTAGGCGTGTGTGTTTATGTGTGTGTGGGGGGGGGTATGTGTGTGTAGGCATGTGTGTTTGTGTCTGTGTGCAGGCATGAGTGTGTGGGTAGTTGTGTGTGTATGTGTAGGTGTCTGTATGTATGCGTGTGTGTTTGAGTGTGTGCATGTGTTTGTGTGTGTATGTGTTAGTGTATGTGTGTAGGTGTATGTATGTGCGTGTATGTGTTTGTGTGTGTGTGTCGGTGCGTGTATGTATGCGTGTAAGTGTAGGATATTGACGCAACCTGGAGACGGTTTTCGCTAGAGGAGCAGCATCGTGAGGCGGCCGGTCGACGGTGATGCTGCAGAGGGTGCTGGCGAGAAAATAAAATGATACGACCTCAAAACAGTCAAATAAAAGGAATAAGCAATCGTGATTGCTCAAAAAAAAAAAAAAAAGGAAAACTCTTGAACACTTTCCTATGTTTGAAATCTAAAACGCCTTCCTTCAAATATCTCAAAAACTCATTTCTGCTGATACTGCTCTTTACCTTCCCATGGCACGGCAGAAATAGTGTTGATTATAGTTTTATGATGCAAACTTCTAAAATAGGACTAGCAAAGATTGATGGCTAATTAACCCTCTTGGAGACAGAGCACCGTTCAGCCAATATTGAATTCCATAGATCAGGGCAAATGTATTCGGATAAGTCGCCAGAAGTGTGAGAAGACTATCAAATTCTACTATTTTTATGCAGCCCAGCACATCAAAGTTTAACATTTGATTGAAATCTATTTATTTCTTTTACCCCATAGTGTCATTTGATTCGCGAATTTGACCCTAATCTTTACAAATGCAAAAGAAGTTAAACATTCCTAAAAAAAAGATACCCATTCTCTTGCTAGAATAATGGGATTAAAAACATTCAAAACACCAGAAGAGTATTCCATTCGGAAAAAAGAACCTTTCCGCTTGAAGCAGTGCCACCCTATTTAGGAAACAGACCTTAATGAGAAAATGATGCCGCGTCTGTCATTTTGATAAATGAGAAATTACTTTGGAATTTCTTTTTAATCCCGCTTCCACACCCCCGACTGCCACTTCCTGCGAACACTAGCAGGATCGTGTTTCCCGTTGAAGTCAATTTAACATTCAGTCCATATCATTCATTTGTGGAAGGCCTAATGAAATAAACATTTACATTAGTACGAGACGATTAACTGGAGTTGATTTTTTATGCAAAACAGCCAGTGCCCTTGTTTGCTGTTTGAAAATTCGTGTCAAATTGAACACATCAGAAGATTTGTTCATGTATTTTTTTAGAATTTATTACTACTACGTAAATTCCCATTAAATTTTCATTTCGGCTCATCTGATACGCTGTTATTTAAAGTTCATGAATACGTAATGACCCAAAATTTTTAATCAACTGTAAATGTTTGTCTGTGTAAAAACTTCTGAAAAGTGTGTTGCGCATTGGCTTTTTACCAAGTGAGACCTACCTCAGTTTTTAGCATACATTCTTTTACGTGACAACGGGCACGGAAAGATTTAAATCTCCGTGTTGCTAAAAACTAAACTAAAAAGATCGAGGAGTTATTAAATTTAGAGTTCATAGTTTCTCATGATAAAAAATATTTTTCATTCCTCAGAACAAACTAAGCCTTACATGAAATACACCGCCAGCTCAGTTATGCCATCCGAGAACTGCAGTTTCGTGCTTATTAGCACTCATCAGCCCGGAATAGGAAGTGACTGAGCTGGAGGTGGAAAACCTCTTAAGGAAGCCAAGAGTGTCAAACGAACTGGTAGCTAATGTAGAATTAGCACATACCAGTGATACCAGTTTGTTTGGCACTCTTGGCTTCCCTAAGAGGTTTTCCACCTCCAGCTCAGTCACTTCCTATTCCGGGCTGATGAGTGCTAATAAGTACGAAACTGCATTCCTCGGATGGAATGACTGAGCTGGCGATGTATTTCTGCCTTAGCCCTATTTAAAGGGCTGTAACTTACTGAAAAAACTAAACCTTCTTTTAAATTATATTTAATGAATGTTCACGGAGCTTGTCTATCAAGTGTTTTTTCCAAAATATGCTTTATTTTGCTTGATCAAAAGTTTCACTGGTGTAAATTTTAATCAGTTCCGTTGACTTAAAAAGGCGAAGCTTCCGAAGCGAGTGATAATAGATTGAAACCTGGATGCGTTTCTGAGTAATCCTGAAAATGGTAATGCTGGATTTATTGAACGAAGTATTAATTTACAAACGATTCGACTGAATGACTTCCAATCACTCACTAACGTATCGTTTCTCGTGTTTCCTTTACCGTCCCAAAGTAATTGAGAACGACAGCGTGAAATTGAGAAGATGCAAGAAAAATAAATGTCAAACTGATAAGCGAAAGTGTAAAGTAATTGAAAATTGTGAAATAGAGATAAAAAATAAGTCTTCGTCTTATCAACTTTAAACATAACATATAGATACTTTTTCGACACAAGTTTGAAGAATATTTTGATTAAACTGCTTTTTCAAAGAAAATCCAAACATTCTTCGCACAAAGATTTTACGCAGAAATATTAAATGGTTCACGCAATCATTTGAATTTTTTTGATAATATTTTCGAGTTATCAAACGTAGTTTAATTTGTTTCTATATTGACCATAAAGAATTTTCATCCTCATATATATAATAGCCAATGATCAAGTAACGCTCCTGACGTCCTCAACAATGAAACTCGAGTCACGTCATGATAATGGGATCGTTTCCAAAATTTTAAAAGTGTTTTTTTTTTTTTCTGAAAGAACATGCTTAAAAATATACGATCTAACTATTTTTTAAATAATTTGTTTAAAATTAATATTTTAAAAAAATTACTTAAATCGGTGCACTTTCATTGTTTACATTTCTTGCCGATGACATCACAAATAATGAAATATCATTCTGTGTTGCCATTCACATAGCAAAATATTTAATTTGCATCTTTACTCACGTATATTGGCAACGATATTGTCGATAGCAAGCATAGAGTGCAATTTTAATTCGCTTCTTGATTATCTTAACGTGGAAACGTGATAGAAAGATGCGCCAAAGAACATCATTTGTGACGTCATCGAGACCACGCCTTGTTTGAAAAATCGGACATTTAAAGAAATTAATTAAAAAATAACTGTTGGGAAAATGAAAGTATTTTCTGGGTCCATGTTATTTTTTTTTCAGTGACAAAAAGTACTACTTTTGACTGAAGGAAACAAACCCATCGGAACTTTAAAAATGTCAGAAAAAAACGGGGCAAGCAGAGCTTGTTAACAGTTTCATACTTTTTTTTTGCAAATTAAAGTACTACAAAGTGAAATCTGTTTTTTGTTTGAAAAATTAATGACAGCAATCGACATAAAGGAGAGAAGAAGGAGAAAAGATGCATTGTAACTTGTTTACATCGGCTTTCAGTACAATTTGTTTTTAATCACGCCTCCAACCCACCAACAAATATACAACAATGAAATAAATATAAAATAATCAATAGTAAAAAATGCTTTGAAAGAAATGGTGCACTGATTTAGAAAATAGGTAAAAACAAAGAGCAATATACTGTCCGTTTGGGCAGTTCACAATTTATACACTTGATAAGAAATAAAATTGTAGCACACTTGCTTAGGAGTTCTAGAGACTTATCTAATTATTTTCAAGGACTCTAGAACTATTAAAATGATTTGAGACACTTCATTTGTACATTTTAGTACTTGATTGTATCGTTTTACAGTATTGTTCTAACTTTGTAGGAACAGTTGCTTTAAGCTCAAAAAAAAAAAAAAAAAAAACTCTCTATACTTAGATTTCTCACTACAACATTTTTTTTTGTCAACTACAAGTAGTGCAGGAAACAAAAAGGAATAGAGGTAGTGTACTATTTTTTTTCGTGCTAAACAGAGTGAAAATACACAGTAGAACTAAGATAAAAGCAAACAATAACAAAAGAATTTCCAAAATACAGCATTCGGGATTAAATAAATAGCAAGGTATGAAACATGCGAGTCTCAAAAATATCTCTCATCCCAAGTAATATGTTACTGTTGCAGATGCAGGATGCTTATTGGGTTAAAGTTAAATAAATACCTTTGTGAAATAAGAAATAACAACATTTAATTGAACAAAATTGTTGTTTACTGCATACACGTGTTCCGGGACTGCAAGGAACTCCTTTTTCAAGGCAAAATAAGTGAGCTCGTGGATGAAAAGACATCCGACAAATGCCGAAAGCGCTTTTGTCGGATGTCTTTTTATTCATGGTGCCCCCCAATTATTTTCATGCTTTTTAAAAACGGTAGCGTCAATGCATATATTTATATTTCTGATGATACACCGGCTTCATTGTTTATCAGTTCTTGATATAGTGAAAACCAATGGGAGTAGTGCACTCTTAGATATATAAATATACATTAATGCTATTTTATAAGCATTCTTAAGATCATTTTAATCATAATTTTATCTAGAAAAATAAGTTGAATTAAGCGGGGAGGTTATGCAAAATGCGATGTTTCCAGTTTTTTTGTTTTTTACAACGTAAATTTTTCTCGGACATGGAGCTCATAGGAGTCCTACACTCTAGTTTTATGCCAAAAAATAAGTGAAAAAATTGTGAAAAAGAAATCCTAGGAAAAATCATCGATTTTGATGATTTTTGAAATATTTTACGGGACGACGTGCTCCAAATGTTCATGCATTTGACTTTTGCACCTTTTTAGCCCATCATAAGAGTGTTAGTGGTTAAAATAACGCTCCCTTTCCGTCCAAAAGAAAAAAAAAAGTAATGGCTTTCAAACTGTCAAAAAGTGAAAAAAAAAAAAAAAAAAAAAAGCGGGGGACGACATTTCCAAAAAGTGGGACGTGATGGGGGAAAACGGAGATCATGCAGTGGTGGTAAAAAAAATTGCATCACCCGCGTCGCAAAGGAGAGGAATATCATGCCGACTGCATTCAACACACAATCAAGCATCCCGTACCCCAGATGATTTGGGGATGTATTTCTGATCAAGTAGTTGGTGGGCTTCACTTTGTGCAAGGAACAGTAAACGCTCAGGTGTATATTGGCATTTTGGAGGAAAAATTGCTTCCTACTGTCCGGGATCACTTTACTTCAGTTCCAAACGTCATTTTTCAGGATGATTCTGCTCCGTGCCATAGGGCTAAACTGGTAAGTAACAGTTTAAAAACCTTTATCCTACCATTAGACTTAAATTGACATAGAGTTAAGTAATTTTTTTCTCTAAAATCACTCGCAGGTTCAGAAATAGAAAAATGAGTAATCGATCTACGTAAACAGTTATCGGATTCCTGCTGTTAAATGTTTATTTCATAAATTTTGCCGAATTTCACATACATTCATCGTTAATCAATTGACCAAAACTTCTCACATAATCCCATTGTTGTGAAAATGCGAGGGTGATGCAATTTTTTTTACCAGCACTGTATTTTGATTCAGGTGTCATTTTACATAAGAATCAGCAGGAGTTATGTCAAAAGCATTTTGAACATATTAATGCAGTATTATCATCATTACGTCTGTTCTTCATAGACATCAGAAAAGCTGCAGAGGCTGCTTTATGCGCATTTCAATTTTCAATTTGAATCTTGACTTCCCGCTTTGGGAACGCAGACTTGCAGCACTTCTCTTTTGTTCTCTAACCGCTCATTTCGGGTAGTTTTTTTGGGCTTCAAAGGATTCTCATCTTTAGAAATACCATGGTATGCATTGGTATTTCCGCGCGTTAATTGCGTGATTTGATTGTCCGGGTTCCTTCAATTTTTTTTAGTAGGTGTACAAGGAAAAAACCGATTTTAATCGATTTTTTTCCTCCCGGCTTTTTTTCAATCCGGATCTGACCTCTATTGCTCTGGCATCCTCCAGTTTCCCCAATGTGGGGCCATGACTCCCTTTCTCTAAAATCTCAAGAGATAAGCTTAAAACCTCAAGAAAGGAAAGCATTCACACGTAGATTTCAGCTATCCATTTACTTTGGCTCCTGCTTGGGAAGGAGATAAACCTGTTTCCAAATGATTTTTACACATCGCGTAGAGGAAAGCAGAATTTATTTTATAATTCTTTAAAAGTGTTAAATTTGAATTTAAATGTATGAAGTTCAATACAAATTACTTGAGTTGACCCACCCATCGGTTGGCTCAGTCGGGGATCCCCGACCAGCAGACCAGGCCAGTCCGCCCTTGATTAAGACTAATTATTTGTTTACTTTTAAAAATTACTTATCTTAGTTCTCCACCTTAAATAATTTGGTATTTTTAACAAATGTCTAGGTTCATCAAGCGAATGAATAAACATTAAATATATTTATTTCTATTTTTAAAGAAGTTTATATGAACAGTAATCCATTATTCTATTGTACAGTAATCCCTCGTTAATCCCCGCCGCGCTTGTCCGGAGACAGCAAAAAAAGCGATATATCCGAAAATGCGATATAACCGAGGTCATAAAAAGTAACAATTCAATTTGCGTAAAAATTAATGACATTTGCTTCAATAGGACTATTTTCTCAATAAAAAACAAAAGAAAATTTGTCCAGCAATTTTTCTCTTAAACTAAGGAAAAATATTTAAAAATATTTTTAATGTTTTATGGTGGAATGCCAATCGGAAGTAAGCTGAAATGAAATAAGCCTATGGAAAATATGCCAGATTTGTTCATTGGGTAAAAAATAAAAATTTTGTGAGAAACACACAGTGAGATCCCTTCGAACGAACACCCCTCAAACGTGGACACCCCGCGGACCGTTTTTAGTTCCCTGATAGTGAGTCTTTTAGCTTAATGCTCTTTCGTACGGACTCCCTCAAATACGGACACAGACACTATTATAGAATTCAATTGCACTGATATAAGTTTTACTGCAGACAACTTATTTTAGGAATATTTACTAATAATAAAGCTGAAAGTCTCTCTGTCTGGATCTCTGTCTGTCAGGATCTCTGTGACGCGCATAGCGCCTGGACCGTTCGGCAGATTTTCATGAAATTTGGCACAGAATTCGTTTGTAGCATGAGGGGTGTGCACCTCGAAGCGATTTTTCGAAAACTCAATTTTGTTCTTTTCTATTCCAATTTTAAGAACATTTTCACGAGCAAAATTATCATAAGATGGACGAGTAAATTACAAAGTTATCATAAGGTGGATCCAAAACATGGGCAAGCCAATCGGCAAGAAATTCATCATACATTATTTGTAAATATACAAGCGAACCAAAAGACCTTTTAATTTTTTACTACGGGCAAAGCCGTGCGGGTGTCACTAGCAAAAAAATAAATAAATTTCGAGAATAAAGTAATTAAACGTTGGAGAGTTTATCTTTGATGCAAATCCGACGAGCAGTTACAGAAATGATTAAATCTGTACATTAGTTAACTTTATTTTTATTTTATGAACAACGTTGTTTTTTAGTCTTGACGACGAAATGGATTTTTCTTTGCAATAAAATACTAGATCTTCATTAAATAAATAGATAAATAAATAAGAATGAAAAGTAAAATTATTCTTCTGCAAGCTTCCTAATAAAATAAAATAAATAAATGAAATGAAAAAACCCCTCTCCTGCGAACACTCCTTTTTAACGGACAAAAATGTTTTTTCGTTTAACGTCCGTTCCGGAGGGGTTTTACTTTTTTTTTCTGTGACGTCAAATGTGAAGCAACGTTAATATATATATATACTAGCTGACCCAGCCACGCGTTGCTGTGGCAAAGAAGTTGGATTAAAATAAACTTTTACTCATTATTTTGATAGAATCAAATAAATTTTTTAATAGAGCTTAAAATAGTATAGCCGATTTTAAAACATAAGGGATTGATAATGGGCGTGATTCAATGTAAAAACGATTCATAAATGTTCCTGGAAAATTATGGGCAGCTGATGTAGCCAATTTCTGCCAGTAACATGTCTGGCCAAAACCCGGAAAGTTTTCCGATAAAAGTTAATAACCTTCCTGAAATTATCTCGGAAGCCTCTTGAAAAATTCGAAGATCTTCCCGTTCGAAGCTAGTCGTGTTTCTGGAACTTTAGTGCAAACTTAGGAAGGGATAAAAAAAAAAAAGCTTAGCACCTTTCTGATTTATTAAGGAACTTCTATAAGCAGTAATGCAAACATAGCCAAAGCTTAGCCAGAAGTGCAAGCAAGTATCGAAAATTTTTACTCAGTAACGTTTCGGATTTTTTTTTTACAGTGCAGACTGAAGAAAGTACTTATTAAATTCAGTAAGTACTAACTAAATTTTCTATAAGCGTAAATAAAGTGCTTCAATGGAAAAGCACTATACTTACGCTTAGTAAATTTTGTAAGTATGACTTCTGCCAAAAAAAAAAAGCAAAAATAACTTGAAAGTGATATTAAATATCGAAACTGATTGTAAAATAACCTAATGTAGAAACTAAGCGTAAACCACCACACACTTTTAGATTCTACACTGCATTTTATTCACCTCTGCTTTCTCTATAGTTTGTAATCAATAACTTTTTTACAAAATACACTAACTAAATTAAAAGCATATAAAAATTAAATTTTTTCAATGAAGTAGATAACATTGACTTCGAACTATTGTTTCTATTATTTGAAAACTGAAAACTGTCTAAGCACTAAGTTGTGCACAATGTTCTTGCTTAACCAGTCTTTTGCTAATACGAAAAATATGATAACTTTCCACTTGTGAGTAGGCGATATATGGTTGCCCATGAGAAAAATATTTATGTTTTAAGTCCAAACCGAAGGAAGACATCGTTTGTTCTTGAGATCTATTTATGGTCTTTGCAAAAGCTAAACGAATCAAAAATTGAAGCCTTTCAAATGTGTTTGGAAATTATGACGCTATTAATGGATTACGTGGCAGCACAAACATTTCTCCTTTAAACTTTCCCGTCAAGATTGTTGACTTTTGATGAAGAAACGTGTACCGTTGCGTAATTTAGGTGGGTTTAAATCGCGAAAAAAAATAAATTGTTGAGCCAATTTTCAACCGGAAATCGTGTACTCGCATTCCTGGTGTATCCAGGGAATTAAAAAATTCAGTTGGAATGTTTACTGCTTTGTTTTCATCGACAACTGTATAGGCTTGTTCAGCATCAATGGGGAGCTTTTTTTTTCCAGCCGTCAGTAATGGCTCATTATTCGCAGTAATTGTACCTAAGACAGCGTCATTGCTCTGTTTTATACGTTGCAAACCAGTGTTAACTAAGTCGGTGGCCCAACTATCAAGTGACGGCATATCATAATAACTAAGTGGCAAATTTGAAATTGAAACGCAAAATCCTTCAGCTAAAACTAAAGCTTCATATTCATCTCTGGTGTAAAATCTGGATTTGGACATCTGTGTGTTTGTTAAACTTTATGAAATACGTCTTCAAACGTGAAAGTTATATAGTTTCTCTTTAAAAAATGATGATTGTGTTGGATAGTATGTCGTCAAAATTGTTTTAAACAGTTGACGAATACTGTTTCTCCTTATGTCAAACCTGCATTAAAAACTGTCAACTCCCAATGACTTTGTGCGACCAATAAACACAATTTGCGACATGCAACGGGATATGTATTTAACAGTCGACAATTGATCCACAAATATTCCTGTCTGTTCGGGAATGTTTACCGAAAACAAAACTGCTACAAAACCAGCGCGATTACAGAGGCAATTATGTTTAAAAAAAAAAAAAAATTATCTGGGAATAGACTCTCAATTAGTTCACTTTTCGTCTCAACGGCAGTGTAGAGATTGTCTGGCTATTTGTTGTACTGTATATTTTGATACAGTTCAATTTCACCGTTTTTAATACCCAGCAATTGCTTAGAAAATACTTGTAGGATTAGATTATTTTGCGTCTATACTCGCATGTTAATGGCCAATCGCATTTTCTCGACATTACGCTATAAAAACGATTGTTTTAAACATGCATTGATTTCATCGGAATAACTGGTAATGTCTGCCGGAAGTCCCCAGACAGTAGTCAGACAATTTCGCTTAAAAGTTTATTGTTGCCGTTCAAATCTTGCACAATCCTATGATGTGCTTCGAATGAATGCTTTTACTCATGAGCCATAGTACACTTATCCCAAATTTTAATTTAACTCTCTTGCAACACTACAGCCATTCCACTTTTTTTTTCTTTAATGTTACACATTGCGTTTTGTTTATTATGAATATCTAATAGGCAACTTTAAAGCTGAATGTGCTGTTCGTCTACCATCTAAAAAAAGTAGCAGCAATGCCTGACGATGCAATTGTCACTGCAATTTTCTGTTGCGAACGTATCTTTGCAAGAATTAATGATATTAAAAATCTCTTGGGAAACAAAATAAAGAAAAATAATTGTTTTCCGCTTAAATTCATTAACCTTCCTGAAATTAACCTGGAATATTTTTGAAGAATTCAGTAGTCTTCTTGGTTAAAGGCAGTTATGATTCTGGCACCTTCAGAGAAGCGTAACGCAGGTTTAATATAATAGCCTGGAAGCTTCCTGCTTTTCTAAGAAAGTTCTTGCCAACACGAAGACAGACTCTCAAGCACGTATCTCGAATGCAACTCCTCTGCAACTCTTGCAAAGCTTCGTGATCCAGATATCTTTTCGCACTCATTGGGTGATGAGTCAATCTGGCCGAACCGTAATCGCTCTGAAAAAGATACACCTATTAAATACCCGTAGTTAATCTTGATACTGGTGGAGAAAAATATTTTTCACAACGGTGTGAAATCTGCAATTTGTAGCAATTCAAGGAAACGTTTTGAAAAATATAGTTGATTTTCTCAGGAAGTGAATAATAACCTGTAATATCCCGAAACGTTATATTTAAATTCTAAGCAACATTTCTGAGTTTTTTTATCATGGTGTTTTTAGCAGTAAGTCATACGATGTTAGAGTTATATCGATTAATTAACTTACACCGCCATCTATTAAGAATTTTTAGAACTAAACAATTAATTCACACTATTATTGCATAATTAATATGAAATTTGCAATAAAAAATTATAAAAACTATCCTATCTTTTAAGTTGGACCAAATGACACATAGATATAAAATTTGAGAAAAATCGGTTGAGTAGTTTCGGAGTTTACCCCGAACAAACATCGTGACACGAGATTTATATATATATATACTAGCTGACCCAGCCACGCGTTGCTGTGGCTGATAATAGAAAATAAATTTTTACTCTTTATTTTTATACTATCAAATCAATATTTTTAACAATGCTGGAAAAAGTTCAGTCGATTTTAAATTACAGGGAATTGAGAATGGTCGTGTTTGGCCGAAGTAGGACTACTAAATTACTAACTAACTAATTATTACTAAAGTACTAACTAAATTTTCTACAGTGAAAGCATTACTTTCTATACTTACGTTTATTAAATTTAGTGAGTATCACAGTTAAAACGATTCAGAATTGTTCCTGGAAAATAATGGGCTGCTGATGTGATCAATTTCTACCAGTAAGATATCTTACAAAAATCAGAAACGTTTTCCGATAAAATTCAGTAACATTTCTGAAATTCTCCTTGAAGCCTCCTGAAAAATTCAGAAATCTTCCCGCTTGTAGCCAGTCGTGTTTCCCGAACATTAGATAAAACTTAAGTAGGTATGACATAACAGCTTGGCACTTTTCTGATTTAATTAGAAAATTCCATAAGAAGTATATTGCAAACATGGCCTTAAGAGTAAGCTTAGGTAGGTATCATATAATAGTTTGGTACCTTTAGGATTTATTAAGAAAACTCCATAAGCAGCTTCGCAAACATGGCCAAAGCAAACCCAGAATTGCAAATATGTACCACGAATTTTACGCGTTTGCAATTCTTGCAAAGCAAGTAGTTCATACTCATTCGCACTCTTTGTGAGCTGATTTAGCATGGACGAATACACTTTCCGTAGTCGAACGGAAGCCGATACACTTTATTAATACGTTCAGTTAATCTTTGAACTGGCAGCTAAAAATATTTTTCACAACAGTGAGAAACTGCATTTGTGCAATGTGTAGCAATTCAGAGAACGTTTGGACGATGTTACTTGATTTTTCCGATAAGTTGATAAAAACCACTGAAATCCTGAAACATTACACGGAAATACTCAGAAACGTTTCGGAAATTTTTTCCTGTGTACTTATTTCGTCCAATGGTGCAAAATAACTTGAAAGTGGTAGGTAAAGTATCATAATGTTGAAATTAAGCATTTACCAATATACAGTTTTTGTATGCGCATTTTATTCATCTCAGCTTTAACTATAGTTTTTAATCAATGACTTCTCACAAAATATACTAAATAAACTGATAAACTATAAAAGTGGAATTTTAAAAATAAGGTAGATAACATTGATTTCGAACTATTTTTTCGATTATTTTAAATTATTAAAATTGAAAATTATCTTTGTACTCATTTGTTCACATTACTTTTGGTTAATCTGTCTTTTGCTAACACGAACAGATTTGATGGTTTTTCCACACCTGAGCAGGTTACATGTAATTACCCATAGAAGAAACACCTAATTTCCTTGTCCAAATCGACATTATTGTTTGGCCTTGAGATCTATTAATGGTTATCGCGAAGGCAAAGCGAAGCGGAATATGAAGCCTTCTAAGTTGTATTGGAGATTATGATGATATTAATGGAATGCATGGCAGCAGGATGATTCCTCCTTTAAACTTTCCTGTCAAAATTGCTGCTTCAAGAGCATTTCCGGTGACCCTTTTGATAACTATACGTGTATATTTGTGAAAACCGGGGTGGGTTTAAATTATGGAGAAGATTAATTGGTGAATAAATTTTCAACTGGAGATTGTGTAGTTTCATTCCTGTTATATACAGAGAATTTAAAATTTAGTTGGAAACTTTAATGATTTGTTCTAATCAGCAATTGTATCGATTTAATTAATTTTTTTCAAATTACCGGGCAACAACTGTTGCATTTAAAAGTTAAATGCGTCTGCATCAACGTTTTTTGCTGCCAAAATAACGCGATTACAGAGGCAATCACAATAAAATAAATTAAATTTATTCGGGAATACACTCTCAATTAGTTCACTTTTCGTCTCAACAGCAGTGCAGAAATTGTCAGGGTATTTGATGTACTGTGTATTTTGATACATTTCAATTTCACCGTTTCCAACACCCAGGAATTGATTAGAAAATTCTTGTGCGAATAGTTCATTTTGCGTTTGTACTCGAATGTTCATGGTCAACCGTATCATCTCGAAATTAGGCTATCAAAACGATTGTTTTAAACATCCGTTGATTTCATCGGAATAACTGGCATTGTCTGCCGGAAGTCCCCAGACAGTATTCAGACAATACCACCTAAAAGTTTATCGTTGCCTTTCAAATCTTGCATAATCCTATAATGTGCTTCGAATGCATGCTTTTACTTATGAACCATAGTACACTTATCCCAAATTATAATGCAATCTCTTTTCCAACACTGCAGGAATTCCGCGTTTTTTCTTTAATGTTACACATTGCATTTGGTTTGTTATGAATATCTAATAGGCAACTTTAAAGCTGAATGTGCTGTTCGTCTACCATCTAAAAAAGGTAGCAGCAATGCCTAACGATGCAATTGTAACTGCAATTTTCTGTTGCGAACGTATTTTTGCAAGAATTAATGATATCAAAAATTTCTTGGGGGGGGGGGGGGGAGAAAGAAAATAAATGTTTTCCGCTTAAATTTGGTAACCTTCCAGAAATTATCCTGGAATATTTTCGAAGAAATCAGTAGTCTTCTGGTTAAAGCCAGTTATGACTTTGGCATATTTAGAGAAGCCTAACGTAGGTTTAATGTAAAAGTCTGGAACCGTCTTCGTTTTCCAATTAAATTCCCAAACCATTAATGCAATCATTGCCAACGCTAAGACAAACTCTTGAGCAAGAAGCTCAACGGTAACGCGTCAGCAGTTCTTTCAAAGACTACGTGATCCAGACACCTTCTCGCTCTCCTTGAGAGCTGAGACGATCTGGACGAACCGTGATCAAACTGAAACCGATACACCTATTAAATACATTCAGTTAATCTTGATACTGGTGGAGAAAAATATTTTTCACAATAGTGTGAAATCTGCAATTTCTAGCAATTCAGAAAATTTTTTTTTATAAATATAGTTGATTTTCTCAGGAAGTGAATAAAAAGCTGTAAAATCCCGAAACGTTCTACAAAAATGATAAGTAACGTTTCGGATTTTTTTAGCATATTGTTTTTAGCAGTAAGTCAAACGATGTTAGAGTTATATCGATTAATTAACTTACACCGCCATCTATTAAAAATTTTTAGAACTAAACAATTAGTTCACACTATTATTGTACAATTAGTACTTAATTTGCAATAAAAAATTATAAAAACTATCCTATCTCTTAAGTTGGACCAAATGACGCATAGGTATGAAATTTGATAAAAATCCGTTGAGTAGTTTCGGAGTTTACCCCGAACAAACATCGTGACACGAGATTTTTATATATATATATATATATATATATATATATATATATATATATATATATATATATATATATATATATATATATATATATATATGCAAACAAAGGAAAAGCGCATCCGAGTGAGAGCTATAGCGAGACGTGATGCTACGAGAGGTTACCGTACCTAATTTATTCATAACTAAGCAGCGCTTTCGACGGAAGTGTTTGAATAAATTGGCGATGGTACAAAATTCTTTGATCAATATATAATCTTTGTACTGTTTGTTTTTTACATCATATTGATCGATCTCTATATCTACCTCGCCACCTATCTCTATATTTCCTTTTCTATCTGCCTATATCTCTATCTACCTATCCAACTATCTCTGTATTTGTCTATTTATCTATACATCCATTCAAGAGTGAAAATTGTAGACTGGTTCAACAATGTTACACCAATAGACACATTACACGTATCTAGTGCTATTAGTCACTGCCTTCTTTTTTTTCCCTCATGAAAAGAAATAGCTAATACACCGTTAGATAGTTAGAATGCTTTTTCCTTATATTTTCCGTAGTAAAGATAAAATAGAATCATTCCTTGAAAATCACAAAAATCTATATTTATTTCTAACCTTGAACTTAGTTATCTGGGAAAAGTTCCTTACAGCTCATTCTTAACAATTAGAAGGCTTATAAAAGTGAGTTTCACTTATTTCATCAATACATTAACTCAAAATTAGTCCGCCTTAAAACTCCTAATAATTAGTCCATTAAACTCCTGTTTCGCCGACATTCGAAATTTTTTCCTCCTTTAAATATATTAAAAGCTAAGATTTAAAATGAAAAAACAAGGGAAAGGAAATTTTTTGTCGGCGAAACTGGGGAAGGTGAGGTGGGACACCATTAGTTTAGGCTTTATTGGCTGAAAAATGCAGCGAGTAACAAAAAACATTCAACAGAAACTACATTTGTACACCAAACTTCATGGTTCTCGGATTGGCTGCATTCAAGAAAGCGCCTCACAAACAAACTCACAAAAAATTTATTTTGTTATATGTATGCATTTCCAAAATTACTTCCGATAGTCCTTAAAGAGAATGTATGTGCGTTATTGTCCATAAATGGAGCGCTCTGAGCAGTAGAAAATGACACTTCTATTAAACTGATTTCTTTTTTGCAAGAATCATTGTACTGAATCCTCAATCTTAATTGTTAAATGTATCTATTGCAATAAATTATAGGATTGCCTTTTGGAAATCATTCGCGAACAGTGATAAAAACCGTAATAAATCACTGAGACTTCTGAAGACTTTGAAACTAATTTATCATTAACTGAAATATTCGTACTTCAAGTGACAAGAAACAGCATCGTTTTCTCATTAGGGTTATAGCCTCAAAGGAAATCGATTCTTTGAGAACCGAAACAAAATTTTTATCTCCAAAAAGGCTACTTCATTCCTAAGGATGATAAAGGACCAACTTTCTGCGTGAACGAATTTTAAGCTGCATTAGTCAGTGCTTTCTTGTTTTCCCTCATAAAAAGAAATTGCATGAGAACCGTTGGAAGATTAGAATGCCTTTTTCTTTACATTTTCGCGGCAAAAACAGAATAGAATCATTCCACGAAAATCACTACCTTTTGTTCAATTGATTCAGGAGATCCTCCCTGAATCTCTGCTAGCAAACGATCCAAATGAAATTAGGGCGAGAAGGAGGGGAATTAAATTACGATTTTGGAGCTATGTTTTTCTTTTTGGAAGCCATCATTTAACTGTGTTGCTTTACTTTTTGCAGTTTTGACAAGATAAAGGTAAAAAAGAATGTGATTGAATCGGAAGCAAAAGCTTAGATGTAATCCGAGTTTTCCGCGTCTTTTTTGTTGCTAATTCTTACAGAACACTCCTACAGTCAAACTGGCTTATTACGAGCGTAAAGGGATCGCGATATTTGCTTCTTATACCCTAGTGCTCGTAAAAAACGGTTTCGTGGAAAGAATCATAAAAATTCATCATCGTTGCTTTTTTTCTTCTTTTTAATCACTGTACAGTGCCAAAGAAGTTGGTTTTTGCTTTAAACGGTCCGAATCTCTTATTTGTTTGCTCCACAAATTAAAGAAAAAGCTGACGTTACTTGTTTACGGGACTTATGATTTATCACTATCTTTGGTTAACTTCGGAATGTTAAAGAAAATTTATCGGAAAAAAAGATAAGCTGAGCTGGAAATCAATAGAAATTCTATGTTGTTCCAAGTAGTTCATGCCATTTTAACAATCTATAAACACTGAAGCAGCAATGCCTTGGCAATAGTTTCCACTTTCTAATTTCGACGAGGTAAGGTAAATATAGGATATAAGTATAATTTGGTAGAATGTGTACAACTAGACTCCACTCTCAGTCTACAAACACAATTTCAACCTTCTGTGGTGTAGTACCGTATTTAAGTTATGCGAGATACATATGCACATACAGCCGCCACTGAAAGCTCGCGAAAACCAACTCGTCGGGATAGTCAAAATGGATATTTTCCGTCCATTCGTTTTAAGATATATATGCACGTGCGACGGGATGAAAAAAACCACTCAACATTCATTCGGGGGTAAGCAAAATAGAAATTTAGGCTAAATTTGAGGGGTTTTTTTTGCGATTACAATATTTTCTTTACTATGTAAAAAGAAGTAAAAATATATTGAAACGAACATTTGAATTGCTTTAAAATTGTTGCTGTAAAAATATGCCAGACAAAAATTCCTTTCATATCTGTAAATCAAATCTCTATTTTAAGCTCCACATTTCGTTCTAAAACTCTAACTATTTTTTGTGTTACAGCTATTCTCTTTTTTTTTCTGCATGAAACTGCAATCATGAATGAAACAATATCACAACGCTGAGAGCTTGTATTACCCACTGTTATGAATATTTTTTTCTCATATTCACATTACGTCTCCAAATTCGAGCATCTTCATTTAATGTGTTAAGAGAAAAGTTATCTTATTTAAACGAAATAAACGATGAAGTTAATGGACCAATATCATAAACATTCATTTCATGAACGACTCTCTGCAGGATCGCAATTAGATAGTAAACTGTTCTCCAGTAAAGAGTAAAACCTCTCTCCATTGCTTTTCACAGGAAGTAGCGACGAGGAACAAAAGACAAAAGGATTAAAAAGAAATTTCACAAGATCGTTGTCATACATCAAAATGGCAGATAGGGAATCATTTCCACATTAGGCTTTCCGTGAAAGAGCTGTCGTAAGTAGGTTGGTATTATTTGGAATGATGGCTTGTCTTTATAGCGTCCTGAAATCTCTTACGGACTACGACATAAGTTTGGGTGAGATTTTGAATTTTTTTATTTATTTTTTTTTTGGTAGCTAAATAATACTGGTTTTATTGGCACTTTGGGTTTGTGTCTGAAGCTCCAGGGCTCTATTTTGTCATTTTTGTTTTTACTTTCTTTTACAAAAAAGGAAGTATTGTATTCGCGAAAAAATTTTCACTCAAAAATCGGCCTTAATTTCCATTTTGCTCACCCCCGAAGGAATATTGAGTTTCTTTATCAACCCGACCATACGTGGATATACGCCTAGGAACGTACAGATACCCTAAATATCCATTTTGACGATCCCCGAGTTAATTACAACGAGTTTTCTCGCGACGTCTGTATGTACGTATGTATGTGCGTATGTGTGTATGTGTGTATGTATGTCGCATAACTCAAGAACGGAACGTCCTAGAAAGTTGAAATTTGGTACGTAGACACCTAGTAGAGTCTAGTTGTGCACCTTTATTTTTGGTTGCATTCGGATGCTCCAAAGGGGGTCTTTTGCCCCTTTTTGGGGGGAAATCGTTGTTTATTTCGATGTAAACTCAAGTGGTGTTATAATTTGGCGGACACTCGGCGATATATCACAGGTTTTTTGGTCGCGCCAAAAAAAAAAAAAAAAAAAATCGCCAAATTTGTCGCCAACTTGGCGACAAATTTGGCGATTTTTTTTTATTTTAAAATTTGGTTTCAATTTGGTCACTCTTGGTGATATTCAGAGAGTTAACTATTGAATCACATTAAAATTGTTAATAATGGGGAAATAACATTAAGTTTGTGTAAAAGGAAGTCATGTGATGCACACATCAGCTCGTTTGGAAAAGTTTTAATGCAATTTAAATGAATGGCTACGGAGAAGAACGATCAAAGTCCATTTTTCTAAAAAAAAAAAAAAATGGTTAACCAATGGGAACAGGTAGATTATTACAGACAGTACTTAAGAGAAATATTATTCAGGCAACAATCATTATAGTGAGTGAGTTTTAACAGGGAAGAACGAGACTAACTCGAAAAAGATTCGAGGTTTCGAGCTTAAAAACGCAATGAGGAAAATTTGTGCATGGTGAACTTCGATCATTCTTCCCCGTGGCCCTTCAATCATATAGATCAAAATAAGAGAGTGCAAATATGATGTGTTAGAAAAATTGTATTTTTTTTAAAAAAATGTATTAGATTGTTGTTGTTTGCTCAGAATCTTTGGTATTTAAAGATTCTTTTTGAGATTAAGTTACTAATTAATTTGGAATCGTACAGGCAACTCATTTATTTGTGAACAAAACTAATGTTTCAACTAACTATTGTGATTAGTTCAATAGTATGAATGAGATCAAACTGCAAATAAGAATATCATCAAACTGCAATCCATTCTTAATTCACTACTTAATTTGCAGTGCACAAAAACAAATGTTAAATATTCTTTAAACTTCTGCAGATATAGGAAAGTAAAGCATTAAGGGGTCTAAGGACCCTTAACCTTCAAAATTTCCAATTTTCTGGAAAAAATATATGTTATGCATATTTTAATTCTGAACAATTTGATACCTTATTTATTACCATAGGCAAAAAACTTTTCAAGTTATCGTGAAAATGCGTAAACTTTCCCCATAGGGATTTATGTTTACAGCAGCTGTTTAAGCCTCTTTTTCTCAGGTGCCGGTTTCTCGTTTTGCGCGCATGATATCTTAAAAAGTTTCTTATGTATTTCTGTAAAACTTTTCATGCATGTCTGTCTGGTTTATTTTTATGATCTGAACCTAAGTTTTAACTAAAAATAAAGGTTAATATTAAAAAATATATACATTTCCCCCCAAATTTTGGGAAAATTTTGATATTAACATAAAATTTCAAAAAAAATATAATAATGATAATAATTTAAAAAATATAAATAAATTTAGGTTCAGATCATAAAAATAAACCATACAAGCATGCACAAAAAGTTTTACGAAAGAATATTAGAAACTTTCTGAGATATCATGCGCGGAAAAACGAGAAACCTGCACTGTCAAAAATGAAATGCTCAATTTTGACGATTCGGCAATCCTCGAGCATTATTTCGTTATTTTCTACGATCCTTTCGTCACTGAATCACGTGATATTTGACAAAACCAGAAATCTCAAATTTTTCACGAAATAATTTCGTCCCGATTTCGTCACATTGCAGTGCATTCTGGGAGTTTTCGTTTCAGTCTTGTACTTGCTCGTTAAATTATTTTACGGCAGTTATTCTAAAGGATTCATAAAAAAGGTTAGTATTTATTAAAATTTGTATGTGCAATGTGCCTTCTTTTATGTATTGTTACATTTTTGTCTAGTGTTGTGTTTATTGTTGTATTTAAAATACATTAAAATTGAAAACGACCTGTTCGATTTGGTTTGGAATTCTGTATAAACTAACTTTGAGTCACCTCCACGTTAGGCTTAACTAGCGTTATTTTTTATTTGCAAATGAAAATGTGTGTTTGTTGACATTTGTTTCCGAAAACGTACTTCCTTTATTTCCCCCCGTTAGACAATTGACCAAGATGACCAAAGCATTTTTACGAATTTAAACTTACATAAAAAATTCCACCGTCGCTACAGCAACGCAGATAATAAATACAGCGCCTTGATAAATAGCATAGAACTTTGAAGCTTTTAATTTCAACGTTGAATATGTTTCATAGTTATGTGTTTTCATTCTTCTTCGTGAATTTTACTAATATAATTCTGGTGAACGAAGCGTTTTTGTTTAATAATTCAAATTTTTTTTACTCTGCATTTTTATTTTCTTAAACAAATATTCCGCCCCCACCCCCTCTCTAAGTATCGGTATATTTTTCTTCTTCTACTCTACATGTAATATTTTATTCAATACAATAATAATTTATACAGTAGCTCTCTCACAAAAGTGTACGCAACACTTATCATTTTCAATGAAATATTGCTCTACCCATTAGGTAAGATTAATATTTTGAAATGGGTAAACAATAGATCTTCTATAGTTAATTCTTAACAAAACTACATGAAATATTTTAATAGCAAATTGAAATATAATTTTGAAGAAATTAATAATCAAAAAGTATTAAGAACTTTATCTCACAAAAGTGTTCATAAAAATATTTTTTAATAATTGCTTAGCAACCTTTTAAACAAGCCCACAAAAATCGAGGAAAAAAAAGCGCCTTATGCAATTAAAAATAAATGCAAACTGGCTATCAGCTTATGGTTCGGAAATGATACCCCCCCCCCCTCCACTTTTTTTTGTTAGGCTCGTTGACCGGACTTATTAAAGTCGCACAACATGTTGTTTATGTAATGTCATCCCTTTCTGCAGCTGTCTCTTGTTTATGTTGTATCAATACTTCACTATTTGTTGAGTCTGTTTCTTTCTTTTTTTCTTTTGAATGGTTTTACTTGCAAAAATAAAACATGAAGTAAAGTAAGTATTAATTTAAAACAAAGCATTTTAAGTTACAAAGAAAATATTAATTTCCATAAAGAACTATATCTTTGCGCTTTGCAGCTAAATATTTTCAATATTTTTTCAATTTTTCCCAAATTCAAAATAAGTTATTGAAGGTAACCTTGATGTAAAAAAAAAAAGGTAAGTTAGCAGCATGTTTGAAAATAATAACAATTATAAAGCGTTGTTTGTTGTTTATTTTCACATTTAGTACGCTAAATTCTATGTTAATTTGTGTTACCTGATTTGTGATAATTATGAATTTTTCCATTATACATAGTTTCTACAGCTGAAATAAATGCAGCATTAATTTTATTGCCATATTTGCCGCTTCAAGGAATTATCAGCAAAATAAAGAGAATTCCCTTCAGAAGCATTTCATAGATGAACTACTAGTAAGTCCAAGTTTAAGTTAGAGTAATGGTTTTTGTTGCAGACAAAGTAAAATGTCTATGTGAAATTTCAATTGAAAAATTGAAAGGAAAATAAAAAGTATATGATAAAAGCTAGTAAACTTTTCTCGATACGCTAGTCACTATTTTCATTACATACCTTTGAATCTCTTACTTGCAATTCTGTCTTAGCGTTGACCATGGTTGCATTAATGCTTATGGAGCTATCTTAGTAAATCAGTAAAGTTCTAATCAATTATGTTATATAAAGGTACCTAATTTCCCTTGAAGTTCCAGACAAGTAAATATGAACTATGTACCAAAGTACTTCAAAGTATAAAGTATGTACTGCATGCAATAATACACTTCCTGTATTAAACATAAATTTTGCCAAACAAGCATTCAACATCGAAGCAAAATTAATAAGACAAATAATCGATTGAAAAAAGAAGAAGGTAAGCTTTTTCTCAAGATTATCTAATTTCATTTTCTATATCTAATTTTCGACCAAAGATATACAAACTTAAAGCTGTACATTTTATTGCACTATTTCTTTAAAATTTATGGTATTAGTTTTAAAAAAATCTTTTTTTTTTTTTTTGGAATTTTTTATGCGATGCAATGAAGAAGTAAATCCCCAGCAATTTTCTCTTGAGCAAATATTAATGTAACTCTGCATAAAAGTAACTTATGTCTTATTCTTCCAGAACCCAATGACTGCTGAGGAAGTAGCACTTCTATATTCCCAGTAGGACTGGACGATGTAGGAATTTTTACATCGTGATGCATCGCCAAACTTACATCGCGAGTATTTGAAGCAGTTTGAATTATTCTTCCCGCTATAGGGGGCAAACCCCCGATTAGGGGAGTTTTCCTTGCAAAAATCGAAGCTTTTGTCAGAATTTTCCCAAATTTGGCACGAAAACTACCCTATGGGAATTCACAAACATCAAAGGACAAATGTACCAAACTTGGAATAGATCCGACAAAAACCCACGCGGGGGATTCCCCATGCATAGCGGGACTAAAATGGGGGAACTCTCGAGCATCAAAGGAATTTGTGCCAAACTGTTAAAAGATCTTATAAAAACTGGTTTTTGAAAAAAAAAAAAAAAAAAAATAGACCCCAATAGGTGGACGAAAACTCCCCAATGAGAATTCCTGAGCATCAAAGAAGTTCTGTCCAAATTCAGAAAAGATCCCACAAAAACTTGCTTTTTATAAGGAGAAACCCAATGGGTGTTGAAAGAAAACTACCCTGCTTGAATTCCCGAGCATCAAACGACCTCTGTGCCAAATTTAGAAGAAATCCGACAGAAATTGGTTTTTATAAGAATAACCCCAATGAGGGGTTGCCTCCCCTCTCCCATAGAAGAACGAAAATTATCCTGCTTGAATTCCCGAGCATTAAAAGACCTCTGTGTAAAATTTGGAAAAGATTCGGCAAAAACGTGGTTTTTATAAGAAGCATCCCCAATGGGGTTCCCTCCCCCCCCACAATAGAGGGACGATAACTACTTTTTGAATTCCGAGCATCAAACGACCTCTGTACCAAATTTAGAAGGAATCCGACAGAACTTGGTTTTTGTAAGGAGAAACCCCATGGACGTTGCCCCCCCCCCCCATGGAGGGACTAAAACCATTGTGTGTGCATTCCCGAGCATCAAAGGACCTCTGTGCCAAATTTGGAAAAATAAGACAAAAACTTAGATTTTATAAGGAGATCTTCCTTGAGGGTTGTCCCCCCCCCCCCATAGCGGGACGAAAACTGCTCAATGAGTATTCCTGAGCATCAAGAATGAACCTCTGTGCCAAATATGGAAAAGATCCGGCAAAAAATAGATTTTTTGCAGGAAAATCCCCCTCTATGGGGGTTTAGTTAGATACCATGGGGAGTTTATGGGACCGGACTAACATGCGGGTTTCCGTTCTTCTTTTTTTGCTTGGATAAAAAAAAAGCTTGGATGTAAGCCAACTTGTAGAGCACACCGATCTATCGGTTTAGAGGTTTTTATTCTAAACCGGTTGTAATGATGTAAGGTGTATTGTACATCGGTATTTTACGATGCATCGATGCATCGTAAAGCCCAATTCCCAGATATCATTTCATTGTTCTTTAACTTGAATTTGCAATAATTATTTCTACATTTTAAAGAAATTGTCTGCTTGTATTTTTACATTAATAAAATTTTTTTTGACACCTTTTATGTGTCTCTTTTTTCAACAAATACTTGCCTTTTGCTTTAGGCGGAGGGGGGGGGGAGTGCAGGCCAGTCCTTTCGATTTTTTTCCAATTGTAGAAAAAAG
Source organism: Uloborus diversus (assembly GCF_026930045.1). Taxonomy (NCBI): domain Eukaryota; kingdom Metazoa; phylum Arthropoda; class Arachnida; order Araneae; family Uloboridae; genus Uloborus; species Uloborus diversus. The sequence goes on from NC_072738.1 coordinate 114,663,120, forward strand.
GTGTACACTGTTCAAAATTTTTATAGAGAACCAACTAAAACCACGGCCTTTCGTACGTAAAGAATAAATGTTCAAAAATCAAAGGGGGGGGGGGAGAATGTCAACCCCCATGAATGCCCCCCTCCCGTAAATGACGGGCCTGTGAGTGTGACTATGCGCATCAAAGTGAGAAATTATGGTGGTAAGATTCTGAAGTAAAGATTTGACTAAATCTTATAAGATACAGTCGAACCTCGTTAAAACGAACTTTAATGGATCATTAAAATCGATTATTCTTAACAGAATTCGTCTTATCCGAAAAACAAAAAACAATGGGGCAGAGAATACAAAAAAGTCCGTTTTAGAAGTAATTCTTTTTCAGCGTGTTCGAATTAACGAGGTTCGTCAGTATTGTCAAAAAAGAAAAGAAAGAAAGAAAGAAAACTAATCAGCTCAAAAAAGAAAAATTAAAATAAAAGAAATAAATAAACTCAAAAAATTACGAAATTAACGTGCTCAAATATGACGAAATTAATTTGACGAAACTAATACTCTCAAAACTACGAAAATGTTTGTCGATTTGACGAAACTAGAATGAAGAAATATTTCGTTACATTTGACGAAATTCGCATCTTCAAACCAGAGACGAAAGCAGTTTCCTCAATTTGACGAAATGTTCGCTCGGAGCATATCCCTGGAAGCGGTTTCGTCAGAAACGAAGAAAATTTCGTCGAATATGAAAGTCCATTTCTGAGAGTGTGAGAAAATGCAATCTGAGAAAAAGAGGCTTAAACAGCTGCTGTTAACATATATCTCTATGGGGAAAGTATACGCATTTCTTCGATAACTTGAAAAGTATTTTGCGGATGGTAATAAATAAGGTATCAAATTGTTCAGAATTAAAATATGCATAACATATATTTTTTCCAGAAATTCGAACGTTTTGAAGGTTAAGGGTCCTTAGACCCCTTAACCACAGAAACAAAATCGAAAATAAAGTATTTATTCATGGTTGCAGCCTAGGTATGTGTACTTGTAGCAGGAATCATACGGAGTTGAAAAAATAGAAAGAAACAAGATCTTCTCTTTTAAAGAGCTTAAAACACAATATCTTATTTATGAAAGAATGAAAAAATAACTTCAATGCATTTTCATTATTGAACTTTTTTAGAAATGTTTTAGTTAAAAAAATACAAAGCTTTTTTACTTTCCTTTAGGGATAATGAAAAACAGTCCTATGACATGTTGTTGACGTACCCATGTCCCAAGAAGTGCAAAGTAAATAGTTAAAAAATAAATATACATATAGATAAATAGAATTAACTTTTGTGTTACAACTTTTAGCAGTAACACTTCATTTCATAACTACAATCTCTGCAAAAAAAAAAAAAAAAAAAAAAAGAAGAAAACCATTTGGTGTGTGTGTGTGTGTGTGTGTGTGTAAATTTAAATATCTTTTTTCTTTTGTATTTCCATGAAGATATTTTGAAAAATTGTACTTATAATAACTGTGAGTCCAATACGAACTAACGAAAATTCAAACTACAATACATTTGATTCTATCCTCCAGGGGGGGGGGAGGGACAAGCCAGCCAGAAAATTAATTTTAGCTGCGCTAGTTTTATGAATAAATCTAAATTTGCATAATAATATGCAGTTAAAGGTTACTTATTGTTTTTAATGCATTGAGGTTGATGTTCAGAAGTTGCTCTCAGATTTTATGGTTTGGAGTGCCGTTGAAAGATACTTTTTATTAGTTTCTTTTTACGAAAGGAAACTAAAATTACTACAAAATTCAGCTGATTAAATAATCATAAAACTTAATTTTAATTTTTACATAAAGAAAAATTTTGCGAAGAAAACGACACATTATCTCCGAATTAGATTTAAGAGGAAATTTTTAAATACAATTTTTTTCATGTCTTTAGTACTTCCTAATTCATCAACTTCAAACAAGCGGCATTATTTTCTCATTAACTTATCAACAAAATTTCTACGAACAAGATATTTAGACATACATCATTTGTGTTTATTGGAGAATAGTTTGTTTTTTTAATAACGCAAATGAAAGAACAATAGAACTTCTGCATCAAGAATTTCTTTACGGCTTGTTAGTAAGACAAACGAAGAAAAAAAATCATTGAACCGTAAGTTAAGTTGATTATAAATAAATTTCTTAGTTTTGTTTTTTGATAAAGCAAAGAATTATGAGATTCATGGCTTTTACTTTTGGTATTAAATTAATGTTTAGAGTAAGTTCAAAAATAATCTTTCTTTTGTACTATACATTACCAGTTAATACAAACAACTTACTAATTTTACTAATACTACTAACCAACTTTCTAATTAAGTAGTTAAATAAATAGACGAATGGCAATAGCGTTAAAACCAAGAGTTCAGAGAATGCTTTAACCTCCCCCCTTGCTACGTCCCTTGTTCTAGCTGGTAAATCAGAGATTCAACATTTGGATTTTCTAAGAAAAGTTCTGAAGAAAAATTCGGAAAAGTATACAATTATAAGAGACAATTTATATTCACTAACGCAATAATGACAATGCATTAATGTCCATACTAATTACTAAGAGCCTACAAAACAATCATTTTATACGAGTTTAGTCCATATATTTACAATTATTCACTCATTTTGGCCCTACCTTCGGCTACAGTTTATGACTGGGCTTTCTGAGGGCTTTATCATGATGCAAAAATAAAAAATATATGAAAATTTTCAATGAGATACTCGCAAATTAAGGATTTTCTATTAAATTGGAATACAAATCTTAGAATACTTTTTTTTGGAATGAAAGGTAGCCTATATTTATTCTGCACCCCTGACAATGTGTATATAAAATTTCATGGTGATAGCTTGAGTAGTTAAGGCATGAAATAATTACAAACAAACAAACAAACGAAGTCGCTTTTGTGTTTATAATATTAGTAACGATTTTAAAATTCGATAACGTATTTTATTTCCCAAACATAAGATTAAAAATAAAGGGAGTTTATAAATATGAACTAAATGTCGTTTCTGGTGTTTTTTTTTTTGTGCTAGATATGTAGATTTCAATAAAATAGTTTTAAAAATATTTAAATTGTATCATAGTGGTCCACTTTTCCCTAAAGCGCATTTCGATACAGAGGCTGACTAGATCTAATAAGGTCGTAAACGCATTGAAAATTATCGCTTCAGCTTTATGAACATTAAAATAGAAGTGAAATTTTATTATTGTTCTGAATGAAAAAATAACTTTATTGAAGAAAAATTTTGAGACAAAAAGAGAAAATGGCATTTAGATGATTTTTTTTAATATTGACTTGAGCATGACAAAAAATCTATATAGATATTGTGCACAATAGATTGATTAATTTCGTATTCTACTGGAGGTCAATTTTAGGTTTAAGCTTTGTTTGATGATACTGTTCTGCATCTCTCTTAATACAGTTGAAAATCTAAATGTATATAACCATATTTTCGTGTTATGTTTCACAAAATTAACGTCAAACATCCGCAACAATCAACTGACAAGGTTTTAAAAAGTTTGTCAAAGAATATTGCTTTATGCTAAACGACATTCAAGTGAGAAAAAAAATCAAATTCAATGATGAAACAGCTTTTTTTTTTTTTTTTGTTTAAATCCTATAAGTATGAAAAACGAAGGAGAAGGGAAAGCAGGAGTTTACGCTACGATTGAATGATTCAATTTTAACTCTCCAAAACAAAATCAATCACACTCTCAAACTACTCCTTCCCCCTCTAAAAAATTTCAAAGGCGTGGTCTGCGGCATTGACCACTCTTGGTGGACAAGTCTGGTTAAAGTAAGTATTGTATGTTATTCTGCGTGCAGTATAAACGAAGTTGTAATGAAAAACTTCACAATTTGTTAACTCAATAACAATTTTGTCAATTCAAAGATTTTATGGGCTATGCAAGCTTTTTCTACTCCAGGGGGCACACGAGAAGGGGGTGGGGGTTATACTACAGAAAACGCCATTGAAATTTTTTAGATGGGTTCATTTTTGAGTGTTTTTGACTGTGGGGAACTTGGAGACTTTGAGCACTTCTTCTTCCACTGCTGATTTACTTCAAATTTCCATGTTGTGATTTCAAGTAATTTAAGAGCGCAATGGAAGCGTTTCATCTTCATCGATAAAGAGGCCTGCAGGAAAGCTCTTTCGCTTATTAACTTTCTTTTCCAAAGTAAGCAACTTCTGTTTCCCGCCTTATCATAAAACTGGTACTGTTTGGCCATTGAATTCAGTTTATATGTAGTCACGAATTTTATTTGTAACCAGGATCATGTGTCACTATATGTTTTTGTCATGTAATTATGTTTTTGTTTTCTAATTAAATAAACACGTACGTCGTTCAGGGCAAACCAAACCGAGAAGACCTTGCAATCATTCGGGCCCTGAAGGATGGCGCTTACTTTGTAGTTGGGGGGTTGGTTTAGTTCTTGAGTTCGCCACCCATGGGCGTCCATATGCAAAATTTTAAGGATAGACTCAGATATTTTCTTCATGGTTTAGCAGGTTTTCACCCCATGGAAACGAATTTCAGTACAGATTAGAGTTATTAAAATTTGACATTTTTATAACTTATTCATTAATGGCTGAAGAAGAAATTTTTTTACATTTTTCAAAGAAAAAAGCATACTAAAAGCAATGAAGTTCTAATTTCTAAGGGGGGGGGGGGGCTGAGCACCCACTTCCCCCATATGGGTGCCTATGCCGCCCCTCTTGGGGGGTGTGCACCCCTGTGTACTCAATGCGTATTACACGATAGAAAATATACACACGCATGGATTCATGTCAGCATAGTATAAATTTAAAAGTGAGGACGGAGGGGGTAATTACCCACTAGTGATCTCTTAAACACTGTAAAATAATTACAGTATTTGAGGTTAATTTAAAAACAGTAATTGAATTTCACGTTTTAATTTGTTTGCTTTGAGCTCATCCAGAGCTGTAATTTTTTACTTATTTTTTGTTCAATGTTTTTGTATTCATTTTCGAATTATTAGGATCGAAACAACTTCTTGAAAACATTTCTCAGAATTTCGGAAGTCACTAAAATATTACCAGTTTAAGACGCAATACTCATGTTGAATCTAGGTGCAAGCGCCATCTTTTGCAAAAGCAAACAACTTTTTCTTTTTTAACAAACTGCAACAGGTAGTTTCAACATTACTTTTCTGCTTCCCTTGATGCATTAATTTCTAAAGTATTGATTAATGTTGCATATGCAGATTGAATTTTATGCTTCCCATGTTGCCGAAAAATTATTAAAAAAAAAAATAAATAAATAGAAAATAAATAAATGTCCACTTGAATGGATAATTTTCATCATCAGGGGAAAAAATAGTCTGCACAACTCTTTTTGTAAAAAAAACATAAAAGGCTCCAAATTTCATATAATTTCTCACTGCCAACAATATGATAAAACAATTAAAACTTTAGATTGAAAAAAAAGAGTCACATCCAATCATTATTTCATTGCAAAACCGGGACTGCGGACTCAGAATCTGCAGGGATAAAGGAATCAGAGTCGGAGGCAATAAAATTCCCGAAGTCGGAGTCAGGACCGGAGTCGGTCATTTTCTTGAATTTACAGCCCTGGTAAAAACCAGGGGTACATACGGAGTCGGACTTATTTTATGAAAAAAAGTCGGAGTCGGAGACTGGAGTCGAAGGTTTAAATTTCAAACGTAGGAGTTGGAGCAGGAGTCAGACTGATTATGGGGCAAAGGAGTCGGAATCGAAGGCAACAAAATTTCCAGAGTCGAATTCAGGACCGGAGTCAGTCATTTTCTCTGCGACTTCGCAGCCCTGGTAGCAATCAGGGTTGTACGTACGGAGTCCGACTGATTTTGTGAAAAAAAGCCGGAGTCGGAGTCTGGAGTCGTCCGCTTTCAAATTTACAGAGTCGGAGTCTACTATTTCCCCTTAGAGTCTGTATTTCTACCAGGCCCGTGTCCAAGCTTTTCATAAAGGGAGGGGTTTTGGCTTCAGTATTTTTCATTCTTAGCTTCATTGATAGGAAAACACAACAGTGTGTAAAATACTTTCTGTTTAATGGTGACAATGAGGGGAGTAGCGAGGGGGGAGGGCACACCAAGAAGATAAGGCTTAAGTAATATTACCAATTCAATTATAGTATTTTATACACAGTAGAACCTCGTTTTCACGACCCCAGTTTATCCGAATCAAATTTGTAGATTAAAAATATATATATATACTAGCTGACCCAGCCACGCGTTGCTGTGGCAAAAAAATTGGATTAAAATAAATTTTTACTCATTATTTTGATAGAATCAAATAAATATTTTTATTAAAGCTTAAAATAGTATAGCCGATTTTAAAATATATGAGATTGATAATGGGCGTGATTCAATGTAAAAAGGATTCCTAAATGCTCCTGGAAAATTATGGGCAGCTGATGTGGCCAATTTCTGCCAATAACATGTCATGCCAAAACCCGGAAAGTTTTCCGATAAAAGTTAATAACGTTCCTGAAATCATCTCGGAAGCCTCTTGAAAAATTCGAAGATCTTCCCGTTTGAAGTTAGTCGTGTTTCTGGAACTTTAATGTAAACTTAGAAAGGGATACAAAAAAAAGCTTAGCACCTTTCTGATTTACTAAGGAACTTCTAAAAAGCAGTAATGCAAACATAGCCAAAGCTTAGCCAGAACTGCAAGCAAGTATCGAAAATTTTTACTCAGTAACGTTTCGGATTTTTTTTTTTTTTTTTTTTTTACAGTGCAGGCTGAAGAAAGTACTTATTGAATTCAGTAAGTACTAACTAAATTTTCTATGGAGAAAGCACTATACTTACGCTTAGTAAATTTTGTAAGTATGACTTCTGCAAAAAAAAAAAAAAAAAAATAATAATAACTTGAAAGTGATAGTAAATATCGAAACTGATTGTAAAATACCAAATGTAGAAACTAAGGGTAAACCACCATACACTTTTAGATTATACACTACATTTTATTCACCTCAGCTTTCTCTATAGTTTGTAATCAAAAACTTCTTTACAAAATACACTAACTAAATTAAAAAAATATAAAAATTAAATTTTTTCAATAAAGTAGATAACATTGACTTCGAACTATTGTTTCTATTATTTGAAAACTGAAAACTGTCTAAGCACTAAGTTGTGCATAATGTTCTTGCTTAACCAGTCTTTTGCTAATACGAAAAGTATGATAACTTTCCACGTGTGAGTAGGCGATATATGGTTGCCCATAAGAGAAATATTTATGTTTCATGTCCAAACCGAAAGAAGACATTGTTTGTTCTTGAAATCTATTTATGGTCTTTGCAAAAGCTAAACGAATCAGAAATTGAAGCCTTTCAAATGTGTTTGAAAATTATGACGCTATTAATGGATTACGTGGCAACACAAACATTTCTCCTTTAAACTTTCCCGACAAAATTGTTGACTTTTGATGAAGAAACATGTACCGTTTCGTAATTTAGGTGGGTTTAAATTGCGAAAAAGAATAAATTGTTCAGCCAATTTTCAACCGGAAATCGTGTAGTCGCATTCCTGGTGTATCCAGGGAATTTAAAAATTCAGTTTTAATGTTTACTGCTTTGTTTTCATATACAAATGTATTAGACTACTCAGCATCAATGGGGAGCTTTTTTTCCAGCCGTCAGTAATGGCTCATTATTCGCAATAATTGTAGCTAAGACAGCGTCATTGCTCTGTTGTTATACGTTGCAAATAAGTGTTAACTAAGTCGGTGGCCCAACTCTCAAGTGACGGTATATCATAATAACTAAGTGGCAAATTTGAAATTGAAACGCAAAAACCTTCAGTTAAAACTAAAGCTTCATATTGATCTCTGGTGTAAAATCTGGATTTGGACATTTGTGTGTTTGTTAAACTTTATGAAATACGTCTTCAAACGTGAAAGTTATGTAGTTTCTCCTTAAAAAATAATGATTGTGTTGGATAGTATGTCGTCAAAATTGTTTTAAACAGTTGACGAATACTGTTTCTCCTTATGTCAAACCTGCATTAGAAAGTGTCAACTCCCAATGACTTTGTGCGACCAATAAATACAATTTGCGACATGCATCAGGATATGTATTTGACAGTCGACAATTGACGATCCACAAATATTCCTGTCTGTTCGGAAATGTTTACCGAAAACAAAACTGCTACAAAACCAGCGCGATTACAGAGGCAGTTATGATTAAAAAAAAAAAAAAAAAAAAAAATCTGGGAACAGACTCTCAATTAGTTTACTTTTCGTCTCAACGGCAGTGTAGACATTGTCTGGCTATTTGTTGTACTGTATATTTTGATACAGTTCAATTTCACAGTTTCCAATACCCAGCAATTGCTTAGAAAATACTTGTGTGATTAGATTATTTTGCGTTTATACTCGCATGTTCATGGCCAATCGCATTATCTCGACTTTACGCTATAAAAACGATTGTTTTAAACATGCGTGATTTCATCGGAATAACTGCTAATGTCTGCCGGAAGTCTCCAGACAGTATTCAGACAATTTCGCCTAAAAGTTAATCGTTGCCGTTCGAATCTTGCACAATCCTATGATGTGCTTCGAGTGAATGCTTTTACTCATGAGCCATACTACACTTATCCCAAATTATAATTTCACTCTCTTGCAAGACTGCAGCCATTCCACGTTTTTTTTCTTTAATGTTACACATTGCGTTTTGTTTGCTATGAATATCTAATAGGCAACTTTAAAGCTGAATGTGCTGTTCGTCTACCATCTAAAAAAAGTAGCAGCAATGCCTGACGATGCAATTGTCACTGCAGTTTTGTGTTGCGAACGTATCTTTGCAAGAATTAATGATATTAAAAATTTCTTGGGGAACAAAATAAAGAAAAAAATTGTTTTCCGCTTTAATTTATTAACCTTCCTGAAATTAACCTGGAATATTTTTGAAGAATTCAGTAGTCTTCTTGGTTAAAGGCAGTTATGATTCTAGCACCTTCAGAGAAGCCTAACGCACGTTTAATATAATAGCCCCGAACCTTCCTGCTTTTCTAAGAAACCTCTCAAAGCATTAATACACGCATTGCCAACGCGAAGACAAACTCTCAAGCTAGTAGCTCGAATGCAACTACTCTGCAACGCTTCGTGATCCATATATCTTTTCGCAATTAGGTGCTGAGTCAATCTGGACGAACCGTAATCGCTCCGAAACCGATACACCTATTAAATACGTTTAGATAATCTTGATACTGGTGGAGAAAAATACTTTTCACAACGGTGTGAAATCTGCGATTTGTAGCAACTCAAGGAAACGTTTTGAAAAGTATAGTTGATTTTCTCAGGAAGTAAATAATAACCTGTAATATCCCGAAACGTTATATGGAAATTCTAAGCAGCATTTCTGAGTTTTTTTATCATGGTGTTTTTTAGCAGTAAGTCATACGATGTTAGAGTTATATCGATTAATTAACTTACACCGCCATCTATTAAGAATTTTTAGAACTAAACAATTAATTCACACTATTATTGCATAATTAATATGAAATTTGCAATAAAAAATTATAAAAACCATCCTATCTTTTAAGTTGGACCAAATGACACATAGATATGAAATTTGAGAAAAATCGGTTGAGTAGTTTCGGAGTTTACCCCGAACAAACATCGTGACACGAGATTTTTATATATATAGACTAGCTGACCCAGCCACGCGTTGCTGTGGCAAAAAAGTTGGATTAAAATAAACTTTTACTCATTATTTTGATAGAATCAAATAAATATTTTTAATAGAGCTTAAAATAGTATAGCCGATTTTAAAACATATGAGATTAATAATGGGCGTGATTCAATGTAAAAACGATTCCTAAATGTTCCTGGAAAATTATGGGCAGCTGATGTGGCCAATTTCTGCCAGTAAATATCCTGCCAAAACCCGGAAAGTTTTCCGATAAAAGTTAATAACCTTCCTGAAATCATCTCGGAAGCCTCTTGAAAAATTCAAAGATCTTCCCATTTGAAGTTAGTCGTGTTTCTGGAACTTTAGTGTAAACTTAGGAAGGGATACAAAAAAAAAAGCTTAGCACCTTTCTGATTTATAAAGAAACTTCTATAAGCAGTAATGCAAACATAGCCAAAGCTTAGCCAGAACTGCAAGCAAGTATCGAAAATTTTTACTCATTAACGTTTCGGATTTTTTTTTTTTTTTACAGTGCAGGCTGAAGAAAGTACTTACTAAATTTTCTATGGAAAAAGCACTATACTTACGCTTAGTAAATTTTGTAAGTATGACTTCCGCAAAAAAACAAACAAAAATAACTTGAAAGTGATAGTAAATATCGAAACTGATTGTAAAATAACCGAATGTAGAAACTAAGCGTAAACCACCATACACTTTTAGATTCTACACTACTTTTTATTCACCTCAGCTCTCTCTATAGTTTGTAATCGATAACTTCTTTACAAAATACACTAATAGGTATGATAACTTTCCCACTCGTGAGTAGGCGATAGATAGTTTTCCCAGGAGATAAATATGTATATTTCAAGTACAAACCGCAAATAGACAATGTTTTGTCTTAAGATATTTATAGGGTGATTGAAAAAGCTAAACGCTTTGAAAGCTGAAGTCTTCTAAATATGCTTCAAAGTTATGACGCTATTAATGGATTTCGTGGCAACACAAAAATTTCTCCTTTAAACTTTACCGACAAAATTGTTGACTTTTGATGTAGAAACGTGTACCGTTGCGTAATTTATGTGGGTTTTAATCGCGAAAAAGAATAAATTGTTGAGCCAATTTTCAACCGGAAATCGTGTAGTCGCATTCCTGGTGTATCCGGGGAATTTAAAAATTCATTTGGAATGTTTACTGCTTTGTTTTCATCGACAACTGTATAGGCTTGTTCAGCATTAATGGGGAGCTTTTTTTAAAGCCGTCAGTAATGGCTCATTATTCGCAATAATTGTAGCTAAGACAGCGTCATTGCTCTGTTGTTATACGTTGCAAATCAATGTTAACTAAGTCGGTGGCCCAACTATCAAGTGACGGCATATCATAATAACTAAGTGGCAAATTTGAAATTGAAACGCAAAAACCTTAAGTTAAAACTAAAGCTTCATATTCATCGCTTGTGTAAAATCTGGATTTGGACATTTTTGTGTTTGTTAATTTTTACGAAATACGTCTTCAAACGTGAAAGTTATATAGTTTCTCCTTAAAAAAATCATTGTATCGGATAGTATGTCGTCAAAATTGCTTTAAACAGTTGACGAATACTGTTTCTCCGTATGTCAAACCTGCATTAGAAAGTGTCAACTCCCAATGACTTTGTGCGACCAATAAATACAATTTGCGACATGCATCATGATATGTATTTGACAGTCGACAATTGACGATCTAAATATTCCTGTCTGTTCGGGAATGTTTACCGAAAATAAAATTGCAACAAAACCAGCGCGATTACAGTGGCAATTATGAGTTTTAAAGAATTAAATTTATCTGGGAATAGACTCTCAATTAGTTCACTTTTCGTCTCAACGGCAGTGTAGAAATTGTCTGGCTATTTCTTATACTATATATTTTGATACAGATCAATTTCACCGTTTCCAATACTCAGCAACTGCTTAGAAAATACTTGTGCGATTAGATTATTTTGCATTTATACTCACATGTTCATGGTCAATCGCATTATCTCGACATTACGCTCTAAAAACGATTGTTTTAAAAATGCGTTGATTTCATCGGAATAACTGGTAATGTCTGCCGGAAGTCCCCAGACAGTTTTCAGACAATTTCGCCTTAAAGTTTATCGTTGCCGTTCAAATCTTGCACAATCCTATGATGTGCTTCGAAGGAATGCTTTTACTCATGAGCCATAATACACTTATCCCAAATTTTAATTTCACTCTCTTGCAACAACACTACAGCCATTCCACGATTTTTTTTCCTTTAATGTTACACATTGCGTTTTGTTTGTTATGAATATCTAATAGGCAACTTTAAAGCTCAATGTGCTGTTCGTCTACCATCTAAAAAGAGTAGCAGCAATGCCTGACGATGCAATTGTCACTGCAATTTTCTGTTGCGAACGTATCTTCGCAAGAATTAATGATATTAAAAATCTCTTGGGGAAGAAAATAAAGAAAATAATTGTTTTCCGCTTAAATTCATTAACCTTCCTGAAATTAACCTGGAATATTTTTGAAGAATTCAGTAGATTTCTTAGTTAAAGGCAGTTATGATTCTGGCACCTTCAAAGAAGCCTAACGCATGTTGAATATAATAGCCTGGAACCTTCCTGCTTTTCTAAGAAAGCTCTCAAAGCATTAATGCCATTCGCATTGCCAACGCGAAGGCAGACTCTCAAGTAAGAATCTCGAACGTAACGCGTCTGCGACTCTTGCAAAGCTTCGTGATCCAGATATCTTTTCGCACACATTGGGTATTGAGTCAATCTGGACAAACCGTAGTCGTTCCGAAACCAATACACCTATTAAATACGTTTAGTTAATCTTGATACTGGTGGAAAAAAATATCTTTCACAACGATGTGAAATTTGCAATTTGTAGCAATTCAAGGAAACGTTTGAAAAGTATAGTTGATTTTCTCAGGAAGTGAATAATAACCTGTAATATCCCGAAACGTTATATGGAAATTCTAAGCAACATTTCTGAGTTTTTTTATCATGGTGTTTTTAGCAGCAAGTCATACGATGTTAGAGTTATATCGATTAACTTACACCGCCATCTATTAAGAATTTTTATAACTAAACAATTAATTCACACTATTGTTGCATAATTAATATGAAATTTGCGATAAAAAATTATAAAAACTATCCTATCTTTTAAGTTGGACCAAATGACACATAGACATGAAATTTGACAAAAATCGGTTGAGTAGTTTCGGAGTTTACCCCGAACAAACATCGTGACACGAGATTTTTATATATATAGATATATATATATATTTACTTAAATAATCATTTAAAATTATGATTGTAAGAACGAAACTATCAAATATGCCAAATATTCGTTTCTGTTTTGATTAAACACAACTCATGCATTAGAACGTACAATAACGTATGATATACTAATTTAACAAACAATATGGCATACTTTGGAGCGTTAGTCCGAAACCACTGCAGCAGAACTTTGTTGTAGTAAAAGTCTGCTCATTTAAGAATGTGTTTGCTTATTACCCGGATATTCGTTTACTCGGATTGCCTTGTTCTCATTTAGTCCGAATAATCGTGGTTGTACTGTACATCAGGGCTGTCCAACTGCAAAAAGCCCACGGGCCGGAATTCCGGTCACTGATCACCTGGCGGGCCGCATTTAGAAAAAGTTGAACAATAACCTCTTATACAATAACAATTAATTGGAATTAATTATTAATTAGGGTCTGGTGGGGGAAAGTGGTCAATGGGGTAAAGTGGTCATACGTCAAATAAATGGCTATAGCTTGGAAATAAATGTTCGAATGAAATGTGAAAATTTTATTTTAGAGTAGGGCTGTTAGAAACTACATTTTGAATACAAAATTTTGCAACTGGCAAAATTTTATTGGGTAAAAAAAAAAATATTTTGCGTGAATATGAAAAATTTTAAAATCTAAACACCTATTTTAACTTCCTTGGGAAATTTTGTTTGTTAGAATTAGGAACAGATTGACTGTACAGGAAGCTTCCTACATGTCCCAAGAACTCTTATTCATTAGTAGTTAGCTGAATCTATTTTAGGTAATTTTTTAGAACAATTTAAGTAAGATGGGGTAAAGTGGTCATAATATTAGGCTTAACGAATATTGTTTTTCTAATGTCACTTAATCTTTAAGTATAAGGCCGATACAGATTAAATATTAGTTTTACTTAATATGTATTGTTTTTACGGTAAACGGGGTTAAAAATACGAGTAAATGCTTATATATACGCATAAATACTCGTGTAGGCACGTACATAGGTTCTTTTTCTCTTTTTTGAAACCAAAAACTGAGTATCTATTCAGAATCTGCATTTTTTTTGTTGAATTTTTTGGTTTCAAAGTATACTATTTTTCGTATTGTCGTTTTTGTGTTAAAAATAAATTAATCCCCCCCCCCATTTTGAAATAGCTAAACTAAAAAAAATGCTCTGTACATGTTTTTTATCAAAGAATTTTTACATTGTTTGAATCAAATTCGCCTTTAAGTTCGGGATTTATATTGACCTTAAATTCCTCGTAGGCGCTAATGTTATTTTTTTTTTTGAATTGTTCAAAATTGAACAAAAAAATGTTCAAACCAAAAATATATTTTCGATACATATTCTTCGTCAAGAGCTTTTTCTGACGTATCGAGTTTGTTTGAAACAAATTTGCCTATAAGTTCAGGGTTTACATTTGCCTTAAATTTCCCCGTAGGAGCTAATGTTACGTTTTTTGAGCTGTTTAAAATTGAACGAAAAATTCTTCAAACCAAAATCTGAAATATGAGAATGAGAGAACAAAATTTTTGAACGAGATTTTTCGAAAAAAAAAAAAAAAATTGCTGTGAGAAATTGCGTTTTAAAGTCTTATACTTTCATATTTTTGATTCGAGGTTCAATTTTTCAGAACTTATCATTCCTCTTTCACAGATAACCACAAAACATAGAATGTACGAAAAAACTGAATTTTGATAAAAAGTACAGATGCGACTTGTGTGCTTAGCACGACAGGCCCATACACATACAATGCGGTAAACTTTAACAAGGTGACTTGAGCATGTGAAAATAGTTTTTACTGTTTCGTGACCTATTTTTTTTAAATTTATTATTTTGTTTTTCCATCAATGGTGGACTCCATGTGTGATGGACAGTTACAATGCATTTTTGGGGCCCCTTTGCCAAACGTACCAATATTTTCATGCGCAGTTTCGGATTCCTTTCGGAGTCCTTTGTGTCGTGGGAGTACTTCATAATTGTAACATGGTAAACTCGCCATTGTGTGTGTGTATGTGTGTGTTTCATTACCATATAAATCTCCAAATCAAGAACGGAAAAGGTTTGAACCAGTTGAACCTTTTTCTATGCTTTTTGTTGAAAAAAAAGTCTTTTGAAAAGATGTAAAAAAGTGTAACTCCAGGACCATTATTGTCTGCCACACCGATGGCAATGCACTGTTTGTGGTTCATGTTAAAAGGTAGAGAATTGAGACGAAGTGTATAACATGTGTTGCAGGTATTAACTGAAAAATTAAAACTAGTTTGTTGTTCTTTTTCTTATGATTTACTATTGATCTGAGTAAGGCAACATTCCACTCCTTCTCACTACAATTTACCTATTAAACCATTAATAAATAATAATACTTTTATAAAAAACTGCAAGATTTTTGTTTAACTCTTTATAACACTATGGATATACCGTCGCCTCAGAGCAACAGTAGAATATTTTAGTGTTATTCCTGGGATTAGATGTTTTAGTGTTGCTCTGAACCGACGATATGTGTCTACTAAGTTCAAAATTTATTTCATTTTAATGCACTGTTATTTTTAAAAAATAACCCAATTATTCTTATTTTGGATATATCGCATTCATTGCATTATTTTTCCAGTTTTAATTAAGATTACTTTTAATTGAAGATCAAATGTCAGTAACGTCTTTATTTATTCAATTATTTCTGAGTTGAATATGAAATTAACCGAAATTAGGAGAATTCTTATTATTTTGCATCATATAAAACACATATGTCCCATCAATTTACGCAACATTTACGGAACCAATGGTCCCAAAATTTATTTACGTAATAGTTTTATGTTAAAAAAAACGTCCATACTTTGATGCAAAGCTTATGATTCTTACCGAAAGAGTTGATGAAAAACACTTAATAAGAACTCCTATTTTTTTTTTCAACTGAGTAATTATTTTGACTACACACAATTTTAAATTCATACACAGGAAGTTTAAGCGACTTGGGTCCAAAAAAAAAAAAAAAACTGCTATTACAAATATGTAGATAGTTTTCATTCTCCAACTACCCGTTTAAGCATTTATACGAAAAATATAACAAAAATTATCTTTTCATATTATGATATGCATTTCACTAATGATTTCAGAATCTTCTTCTACACGAGACAGCTTTTTATTCAGTTTATTCTATTTCTTACTATAACTAAATTCGATTTTCCTTTCTTAAAGATGTAACGACGGATCATTTGCATTGATGTCAGTAGCCATTACTGCCATAAATATAACCTCTAATAACCCTTCTTATCCTAAACATCGTTTTTGGAGTCCTTTCCAAAAGTCATGTTCCTTCTGCTGAGTTGTATCTTCTTTCGATGATAACGAGTATCATTTGCATTGATGTTCAAAGCCATTATTCTTTAAATCCATAAATACATTTAAAATTACTTCAGAGGTCTTTGCATATAGTAGATGAAATTGTTTGTTTTCTGTTTTATTTCATACAAAGCTAAAGCTAATTGAAAAGTATACGTATCTTTCAAAAACTTCATGTGATTTCCTTATTTCTAGGCAATTTGGTTGTGTCTCAGTGATCTTTCAAACAAGTGTGGATGAATTGAGGTTTATTATCAAAAACAGCTTTATTCGTAACTAAAAATTTTACAAGAAATTTCAAAAAAAAAAAAAAAAAAAAAAAAAGGAAAAATTAGGGTACAGCAAATGAGGCGCTTTAGGAGGGGGTGAGAAAACCTTTACTCAGCAATTGATTTTAGGTCACATTGCCAATCTTACAATGGTAATGTAGATGTTCTCGCGGAAATTCAAAACCGGTGCTTTCTGTATTACCTAGCTAATCTGAAGAATACGATTGTTTTTCAAAAACATAGGAATTTAGCTTAAACTCTTGCAACTTTTGATTTCTATTGCTGAATCACTCACGAACAATGAACTTTTTTCCTAACTTAAGCTTTGTAATTTACTTTGAAATGCATTGAACCTTAATCCATGCAGCTATTGACTTCGATTGATGAACCATACGACCTGCTCCCCGATGGGATCTTTACCTTAAGTAAGCTTTGTAATTTATTAGTTGGAAATGTATTTAAAATTTATCCTTGAAAGTCTCAGTTTCTATTGATGACCATTCATGTATGATTCGACTATGGCCTTTTGCAACCTTCATAATTTATTACTTTTTAATCCATTTACCTTTACTGCATGCAGTTATGGATTTCTATTAAAGAATCACCACTATGAACCCTTGTTTCACATATGCTTCGTAGTTCACTACTTTGAAATACATATAAAGAGTATATCAATTGGCACGGATAGACCGGCCTGTAGACCATGTTGTTTTGGTTGCGTCTGTCAGGGCCGATCCTAGGGTGTCGGCCGCCCGTGTGCAAAGACCTAATGTGCCGCCCCTCAAGAGTAATTTGCATGTTTTGACTTATCTTTAACATCTATATAGAGCTTTCTTTAAATTTCTATACCAAGTTCGAATTTAAATAAAAAGGGGGGGGGACAGAAAAATGATCTTATAAAAAGGAAGAAATTTTTTATATTAAACTCCTTAGGTACAATTTATATTTTTGAAGAAAGTAATAGGTACCAAATTTTTCTAGTCGTAAAAACTCATTTTATATTAAGATAAATAAGTACCTTTGTGCTGTTGTAAAGAAACGAAAAGTAACAACGTATAAAAATCACAAATTCGCAGAATTTGTGCTTTTATACGTTGTTGCTTTTCGCATTTTATAGTCTTTCTTCGGTGACATCAGAGAAGGGACGGTGGAAGGGGAAGAGTGGGGGGAGGTGTCAGGGGTTCTGGGGAAGAGGATTGTTCCAAGAAAATGATCGAAATTGGCGTATGAAAAATATTTTTAGTTAATCTTTAGTTGTGTTTGGTTGCAAGGACAAAAGAGTCAAGTATATTCAAGGTGCATGGAGAAATTTTGATGTCAAATATCGCAATTTTAGGAACGTTTTCGAGACTTTAGGTGAAAGT
This sequence comes from Uloborus diversus, assembly GCF_026930045.1. Taxonomy (NCBI): domain Eukaryota; kingdom Metazoa; phylum Arthropoda; class Arachnida; order Araneae; family Uloboridae; genus Uloborus; species Uloborus diversus. Next base: position 114,681,004 of record NC_072738.1, read on the forward strand.
AATGTTGCAGTCTTTCCTAAAATTCTTTCAAAATCAAAATCAATTTGAAGCTATTTTTTAAGACCGTAGCTTTAGAAAGGATCGGCATTCTTCCCGAAAAATCTCCGAAACTGAAATTTTAAAACCGCAATTTTGGGTTACCTTTGTTGACGCTGCAAGAGGAAAGGAGATTCAATCGTCTCCCACCGAAAGATTTCGAAGTTTAAAACGCAAATTTAGGCCGTCTTTGGTGACGGTAGGGGATCTGGCGGCTATCCTAAAGTAATTTCTCGGCACTATTTTTTCAAAAACCCGTTTTTGGCTGGACTTGAAATCAGTAGGGGAAACGTGAAAATATCCGGAACCAAAATATTTTTCGGAACTGAAATCCATTATAGGCTATTTTTGGGAAGGAAGGATTTTGGAGCTCTTAAGCGGATATTTCTAAAATCGCAATTTTATATTATCTTTGGTGACGTTAACAAAACTGGGAAACTTCTATGGATCTTTCGGATATTTTTCAACATTAATATCTGAAAATATAACTATAGACTTTTGTCCACCTCACCTCGACGATTGATGGATATGCTCCAGCGCCGTAAAAAGTTACATAAGCATGGCAGTTCTCTTCCTGAATTCTTTAGAAATATAAGTCCCAAAATCGTACTTTAAGCAATGTTTGATAACGATGGGACTAAGAGCGGGCGGGGGTTCAGTGTGCCCTCACGAACTGTGTTTTTGAAACTGAAGTCTTTAGGCTAGTTTAGGCAGGAAGCTGTGGCTCCACGGAACCGTCTAAAAACGAAATTTTCAGGTATAGTAATTGCGTTGAAGAAAAGGGGGATCCGGGGTCTTCCCCAAAAGTTCTTGAAACTGATGTTTGAAAAACGCAATTTTAGTTTGTTTTTCAATACGTTAAGTGAGAGGGGGTGGAATTAGGGGCCTCTCTAAAGACGCTAATTGAGACTTTCTTTGGTAGTAATGTTTGCGAATGGATTTCGGGGTCCTCCACTGCAAAAATTTCGAAAAATGCCAAGCAATTTTATATGACGTTTGATGATAGGAAGGCCTGTCGTCTGAAAACACGTTTTGGATTTTGAAGCCAACATTTTTAGGCTATGTTTGATTAAGTTAAGGTGGAAGAGGTGAATCAGAGACTTAATTGGGTCCTTAAGATCGATGGTTTTACCAGCGAAATTTTCCGAAAGTAAAGTCCTAGAAACGCAATTTTAAGCCTTCTTTAGTTTCGTCAAGGAGGTCATGGCATCCTTTTGGATCTTTGTTTTGGAGCTACATTTAAATTTGCTTCCCGGGGCAAGGGCCCTGTCCTCCTATCTGATCTGAAACCGGGCAGTTCATTCAAGATTTTAATCAGAAAAATTGTCGTAAAGGGGGAAAAGTACAACATTTTAGTTCGTCATTCATGTATGTTACTCTCAAGGAAGTCGCAATTTTCCACTTTCTCTCCACGCATCCACGATTGTGAAACACAGAGTTTTTTACATAGTTTGTTATTTGAAATGCTTGCGAAAACACCTAATCAGTATAACTTTTTTTAAATAATTAAAATATGTCTTCATTGTTTAGGTCTATGTAAACTTGGGGGGTAAACATTAGCGCCGCCCTCGGTGCTCTTTTTAGACGGCACCATTTCATGCTTCAGAAGAAGGCCTTTCCCCTAACCTGTATTTATGCCTGATTACCGGTTGTGTCACTAACTTTGTAACCAAATGAAGCATGTGTGTTAAGAGTAGATATTAATGGGCAATGAAACAGCACAATGTTTCCTAACATTCTATTTTTTTAACTATGCTATGCTGTCGGGAAATCGACATACTTTGACAATTGAACATTTAAAAATCAGCACATTTATTCTTCTTATTATAAGTTATCTTGTGGGAAATTCTTGAGTAATTTTTCTTGATTATAAGAATTATATGATGCGGTCTGCGGCCGCCCCTTGCTTTGGCCGCCCTTGTGCGGCGCACACTCTGCACACCTGCTAGGATCGGCCCTGGCGTCTGTCTACTTTATAGTTTATTATTCAGTCGCTGTTGCCAAATCACCATGGCAAGCTATACGATTAAGTAGCATGTACAAATGTAGGATCAGGATCAGGATCAGGATCATAGTATTTCCTCATGTAATTCATATTCATAGTATTTCCTTGCGTAATCCTAAGATTGCTTGGGAATTCCTTCATGTTCTCAACAGATGATGCATTGCTTGGATTTTTCCAAGGCCAGCTGTCGATATAGTCACGAGACGTCGTGGCACAAGCAGAACAGGGCAGACTCGAATAAGACGTTGACGGTCGAAGATGGTCGCCGAAAGAATATGTGTCTTTTGTCTGTGTGTTCTATGTTGTGTGCCGTCTATTTTATGGAATAAACTCTTTATGTTAAATGTGACTTGAAGTTATTTCCCATACAAATGATAAAACTTGACAACAAAATAGGTGTTCGTTAGTTCAAACGATGTGCACATTAGCATATTTTACGTCACCTGCGGTTGTTCTTCACAGTCGTATATGGGACGACGCCAACCCACACGAGGGTCACAGGTAGCAATGAATCCACATTACTGTTAGGTGCAGACTGCAGACTTTGGGCCGGAGGCGTCATTGTTCCGTACTTTTTACTTCCTTTTACAAAAAAGGAAGTATTGTATTCGCGAAAAAAAATTCACTCAAAAGTAGGCCTTAATATAAATTTTACTCACCCCCGAATGAATGTTGAGTTTTTTTTCTTGACTCGACCATACGTGGATAAGTGCCCAAGAACGTATAAACACGCGAAATATCCATTTTGAAGATTCCCGAATTAATTACAACGAGTTTACTCGTGACGTCTGTATGTACGTATGTGCGAATGTGCGTATGTATGACGCATAACTCAAGAACTGTATGTCCTAGAAAGTTGAAATTTGGTAAGTAGACTCCTAGTAGGGTCTAGTTGCGCACCTCCTCTTTTGGTTGCATTCGGCTTTTTCTTTTGAGGGGAAATCATTGTTAATTTCGATGTAAACTCAAGTGGTGTTATAATTTAGCAGCCACTTGGCGATATATCGCCAGTATTTTGGTCGCCAAGTTTTGTCACCAACTTGGCGATAAATTTGGCGATTTAAAAAAAATAAATCTGGTTTTAACTTGGCCACTGTTGGTGATATTTAGAGAGTAAACTATTGAATCACATTAAAAATGCCAATAATGGGGAAATGACATAAAATTGGAGTAAAAGGAAGTCATACGATTCACACATCAGCTCGTTTGGACATGTTGGTGGCGCAATTACCGCCAACAATGAGCACTACAGAGTGATGCCGATCGATTTACTTTAGCTCAAACTGTACGATATGGACATTGACGACACGTGGTTTTATCAAGACGGATATGGTTATCTTTCGCAGAGGAGACGTGGCATGGGTACAAAGATTGTGCAGTTTCACATACCTAAATGTTTTCTTGTGTGGTTTCTTGATGTTGCAGGTCTATACAAATAAGACGCAATCAATCGATGCCTTAAAAGCTGACATAACTCATGCCATCGCTCAAATTCAGCGGGAACTGTGCAGCAAAGTCATTGAAAATAGACCACTCAGATTTGTTCCACCGTGAGAAGCCGTGGTAGATATTTAAACGATGTTGTATTTGATACAAAATGGTATACTTGGGACTTTTGGGGGAAAAAAAGTTAATATCTCACACACAGCTTATTTTATTCCATTTAAACATCGACCCCGCTCTTATTGAAAGACCCTTTATTTAACAAAAGTTCCTGCAACTATTGATTTCTATCGATGAACCACACGAACGCTTTAACTAAGCGCCATTTGTCCTTCGTAAGTTCCGTAATTTATTAGTTTGAAATGTATTTAACTTTGTTCCTTGCAACAATTGATTTGTATTGAGGAAATATCCTCCCAAAACCAAATATTTGTGAAATAGATGTAAAATAATTAAACTTTGCCAACGAGAAAGAAATTAATGCTGATTCGTCCGAACTCATTTCAGCTGGTTACTTCGTCGGAAAATGCAAATATGACTGGGGAACAAATATATTCAAAGAAATCTGAAAGTGATTTTCCTTTTAATCAAAATGATGAGTTCAGCATTATTTTCTCGTTATGAATCGCCGCCAGCGATTCAATTTCTTCTGAATTGTAATGAATTTTTTATGTTAAGTAAAACCTTGTAATGGTAATAGTCTTGTTTTTTTCTTCCTTGCTACATGCCACTAAAACTATTTAATGAATAAAAATTGAAATTCTCTGCAAATTCGAATTTTGATTGGAATTTGTTTTCTTTCCCTTTATTTAAAAAAAAAAGAAGAATAGGAATTTGACGCCATCAGTTCAATAATTAAATGGTATTGTTTTTGATTTTGCCTTAACATTAAGGTCATGAAATCATGACGTAATTTTATTACTTATACACAGTTTGGATTCATAGGAACTGCTTTTCTTTGGCGTCGAACAACGCAACTATTTAAATTCATCTCTCGTTTACTACAATTTATTACAATATGGTAGAAATAATACAATATTACGTTTCTAACTTATACACGTCTGCGGATCTAATGTTCCTCTGTTTGTTCCATTGTGAAATGTTTAGTTATTTGTAAGCTTAGCCCCTTCCGACCTGGTGTCCGGTATACCGAACATACACTTTAAATAGCTGCTAATCATTTAATAATTGATTTAATTAGTTGATTTTTTTGTAGTTGACTCTTTACATTTCACTTATTATAATCTGTGAAATAATTTTTCGTTTTGGGATTGACAACACTGACATATAAGGATTGAGAGATAGAGAGTGGCTTATTTTTCCAACTATGGATTTTCATCTAAAAAGCGAGGTTTTTTTCCTGATTTTTAAAAAAATATATAATTTTTAATTAATCGTTTCAAACGCTTATATTATGTTTCATAATTGCTTGTAGAACATTTTACAATGAAGTTTGTTCGATATTTTATCGTTTTTGTATATGAAACATTGATTTCAAAAATATAAGTCCGGAATATTGGACGTGCCATAACTCTTTTAATTTTTCTCCTACAAACTCAAAATTTTGTCTATTAGATACCCTTTACCATAGTACACTGTGTACCAAATATCAACATTTTTGGTCCAATATTTCATAATTCCGAATAAAGGGGTTAGAACGCTCAAAAACCGAAAAAAATTCGTTTAAATTAGTTTTTTTTCATAAGTTCGGTTTTAGGTATTCTTCTGACCCCCCCCCCCCCCAAAAAAAGGAATCCGTATTCATTACACTTTGTAAATGAGTCTAAATCTGATTTGAAAATTAAAAAAAAAAATCGATAAATTAGTGTTAGTGATTAGATTTTCTGTGACAGAAATTAAATGTCTGTTTTCACCCAATAAAATCCAAGATTACCTGGATTTAAGCAGCAAACGATAAAATATCACGTTGATGATGAAAATAAAGATTCACATTTGAACAAAATGAAAAGATTGCTGTCACCGTTTATACAAAGTCATCCGCTAAGTTCATTTGCCCGAGAAAAATTCACAGTATTAACAGAGCTAGAGCAAAAGGCATGAATTGCGAGGAAGTGAACGCAGATTTGACTCTGCTCAAATGCATATATACAGAAAATAATATTTTTTGAAAACATAGTCTTTTAGCGAAACAGTAGGTTGAAACTGTAACGAGATTGGAGTTGAACTAAACAATAACCACGGTAAAGTGGATGATGCAAAAGACAGTTAAGATGTACATGTTGTCCGGAGTGCTGAAAAGGGTGAGCTAGCGGCTAGTTTGGCTTGCTACAATTCGGAAAGGCACGACGACGATTTTGTTCGACGAGAACTTCGACCGAGTTAAAATGAGAACATTTGAAATAAAAGTAGACTTAATTTTAAGCTAAATCTATTACAAGTTAACTAAATGAAATTTTGCACAGTTTCGGACATTCCTTGTTTTTTTTCTTGAACATTGTTTGATTGGTCGTATTTGGGAACGAACGCAAACGAATGCCTGTTTCCATTCATGTACACTTGTACAGTCACAGTTAAATGCCCATACTTGAGACATTACCGTAACTTGAGACATTTTGACTCAATTCGACAATTGAAGGCAAAGAAGTTTATTGCTTAGTAATCAAGCTTTGCTTTGAGTTGAGTTGAATCGCGCCATTGCTGTTGGTGTGCTAACTTTATTTTAATTACCACTTTGTTGGTACTCTCAGCTTCATTGAGATGACATCTGCCTCCGGCTTGGGCCGTGGTGGCGCAATCGGTAAAGCGTTGGACTCGTAGCAGGAGGGTTCCGGGTTCGATGTCAAGCTGTCGAAGACACTCTCTGTATTTGTTTATAGTGACTGGAGCACGGCAAATGTGTCCATGGTCACTAAATGCTCCAAGTTCCCATTCCAAAAAGATAACTCTGGAGGATCTTTGGATCAGGGGTTTCTCGGCTTTTGGTCTGTGTCAAAAAAAAAAAAAAACAGAGCTGTTTTACAAGGCTTCATCAAACCGGTTGAGTCATGTATAGTGGTAGGTACGAGGCCCCTGGAATGTAATTTAATGCAATGCCTTCAGCTCAGTTTTTGACAATTCTATACTGATGAGTTCATAGCAAAGACGAAACTGCTGTCTCTGGAAGTCATAACCGGGCTGTCAGTATATTGCCTGTAGCTCTGCCTTAGCCCTGGATTAACAGCTGTAACTCCCTGCTTAATCCTTTTTTGTTTTTTTCCTTAAATTTAAACTTAGTTTATTACCGTTTTTCCTTAATTATTTTTTTTTCTTTCCTCTGCTTGCAATCATTCAGGACATTGTTGAACTACACCGGCTAACTGATCGTCACTTCAAATGTTTTTGGTATACAGTATAGCTTCGATTTAGCGATACCCGATTTAACAATTTCCTCAATTTTAGGATACATTTCACTGCTCTGGATTTAACTGCATTGAATGCCTATGCTCCTCGATTTAACGATTTCCTTGATTTAACGATAACTTTTTCCTGTTCCTTGACAATCGTTAAATCGAAGTTATACTGTATTTGACTTAAAACGAAGAAGAAGTTGTTAGAATACCTTGTTAGAATACCCACTGCTACGCTCTCCCGGCAGAATTAGTATGTTTTCTTCTCTTTACTGTACAAGTAAGAAAAATAAAGAAAAAATTTACATTACTGTGCAAGGTCATTGCATCAATCAGTACTTCTAAAGTTACTTTTCGGAAGCTAGTTTTGAAGTTGTTGAAATCGCTCTTTCTGCATTGTAAAATTCTACGCAATATTACAAATGATGGAAATCCTGTTTAGTTGTGAGGTACAAACGCAGAGTTTTAAAACATTTAGGAACTTTTTTTTCTTCGTTAAAGTTGCGCTACTTTTATAAAAGTTATTTATTTTGCATCCCATATTAGGCGTTGCTTAAAGTGACTATAAATGGCAATAGAGCTTTGAACCAGGTGAATCATTCAAATTAAAGAATTCAATAATTATTATTTCTTGATTTTGAATAAATGCAAAATATTTTAAAGGTGTTTCGTCCGTTTTTCATACCTTAAAACACAATAAAACTTTCAAAATATGACTAGGGAAGTTTTGAATAGAAAAATTGTGCTCAAAGGTGCCTTAAATAACCACACCATTTTAAAGAATGTTACACCTAGAGGATTTAAACAGGGTATATAACTAGTTATGATGGGCATAAGCACCCAACTAGTAATTGGTAGGTTTGTCTTGTATTGTTAAGTTAATAATCTGAATTCCAGAAACACCATCCGTGGGTTCTCAAAATAGCATCGTTCAAGAGCACAACCACCTGAATTTTTTGGAACATCCTTATATATTATTTCTGTAGCATGTTTTTGGTTTCTACGCAAGATCTTCCTCAATTCTTGATCGATTTCTTTGATTTACACCTTATTTTAAAGCTTATCGTGCAGGCTACTGACGAAACTAGACCCACGGTGTAAAAATTGTTTTTTTTTTCTGTCAAAAAAACCTGTTTTAAAGAACCAGAATGAGGTTTTCGGTTAAATTTATAACTAACTTGCACTGTGACCGATAGAGCTGAATAGCTCGATCGGCAGAGCGTTCGACTGGTAACCAGGAGATTGCGTGTTCGATCCCATGTCCTGACAATCTGCATCAAAAAATTAGAGAAATATCGCACCTTACAAAAACACTTAATAACAATGAATAACAAAAATGAGGGATTAGATGAGATGGAAACGCTCCTTGCTGTTATAAAGACTTGATGCAACGTGGAGCTAACTTGATTATTGATTGTAAGGCTTTTTTTTAAAGCTTTGGCTCCGGTAAGAAAATTAAAGTATAATGTAAGCGAAAATATAAGTATCAGGTTTAAGGTTTCAGACTACAATGGAATTGTTTTTTGTTCAGAAAAAAATAATAAATCATATATTGAAATATAAATTCTTCTAATGAGTTTTTGTCTCTTTGTAGAAATAAAAAAATTATTACCTCAATTTGAAGGGTAAAATATATATTCTTTTTCTTCTTTTTGCAAAAAAAAAAAAAAAAAAAAAAAAAGCCTATCACATTTTAACTACATTCGAAATGCTACGCTTAAAAAAGAACTTAGTTCAAATTATTTTGTATTTTAACCATGCTGTTAAATGATGAACACGTGCTGCCATCTAAGCCATAACGGTTCAAGCAGCCTGCGATAACAAATTGTAAAAAGTTTAACAAAAAAAAAAAACACTTCTCTTCTTATCTTATATATTATTTCTGTGGATTACTTTTCTGTCAGTATGCGAGATCTTTCTTATCTTTTGAAGAGAAGAAATTCCCCCCTCATCCTTATATATATTATTTCTGCAGCCTGTTTTTTTGTTTCTACGCGAGATCTTCCTCAATTCTTGATCGATTTCTTTGATTTACACCTTATTTTAAAGCTTATCGTGCAGGCTACTGACGAAAAATAGACCCACGGTCTAAAATTGTTTTTTTTTTTTCTGTCAAAAAAACCTGTTTTAAAGAACCAGAATGAGGTTTTTGGTTAAAGCATGGTGGCATGATGGTAAGGCGCTGGCCTTCTACGCCTTGAACCCGGGTTCTGTCCTGCCTGAGGTGGCCAGTCGGTGAATTTTCGAGATGCAGAAAATCATGATTATTTGGCATGTAAAAGATGTCTTGGGTATTTGCTTGGCTTAGAATTCCCTCAGCAAAATTAAATTCCTTGTGTAATTTCGTATCAAAGAGAGCCCAGGTGCCTCCATCTGGTGGAAACTGGGCTTCAAAAATTACTTGGTTCATGTATAAGCGCCTTAATGAAAGACTGATGCCTTATCGGGGAGAACACTAGGTCTGGTTATGGCCAAATGGCCGCTTACACAGCCCTACTGGAAAAAAATACAATTAATAGTGTAATGAAGCATTACATACTTTTTCCTTCACATATTTTATCCTATTGCATCATTACATAGTTTATCAGATTTTTTTCCCTATTATTTGCTTAAAATAATGTAACATAAAAACTAAAAATAAAATTTTTCTCTTTCTAAGGATTAAAAAAAAAAAAAAAGAATAAATCCAATAAAATAAATTAGGTTGATATGAACATCATTTCGGAATTGGAAATTCAATATTGCAGCCGACAACGTACCGTGCTTTCCTCTCAATATCGTTATGAACAAGACACTAAATAGAACAAATTTGCGTTCTCTTATTGTGTGATTTAATTAGAAAAAGCAAGGTTCTTTTCGGAAAGTGGAAAGAAAGTGTTTTTTTCTTTCCATTTTCTTTACTGTGAGCAAACGAGAAAAGTCTTTTTCCCTGAAAAGTAGAAATATTGTTCAGAATAAGAAAGTAAAAAATTAATATTTCTAAGTGGTAATAGTAAAAATTATGTAGTAACTAATTGATTCTATGAAAGTGTCGCAGTGTAACATTTGGGTTTTTATCGCTTTGAAAATAAAGAAATACTTTAACTAGTAATTTATTTGAAGTTTTGATGTAATTTAACTATTGCTGCAGATAAAGATAGTATCAGACTGTTGTTCTCAGAAATATAAATAAATAGAAATTAAAAATAGAGTAATTTGGACCAGTGGCGAACCAATGCGGCCTAGCTCCCGTGACAAAATTTAGGAATAGCGCCCTCCCTCAGCATCAAATAAGAGATATTCATCAAAATCAATAACACCATTATGAAACATTACCTGTTTCTAACATCACCTGTTTTCTAAAATAAAAAACAGGGTACATCTTTCAGTGCTATGTATAACAATGTAGTTTTTTAAAGGGTGTTAATTTAAGCATTTTTTTAAAAAAAGAATGTTTATCCAATAAACATAATTTAACTCAATAATGAAAATGAAGAAAAAAAGGACTTTGAAAAAAAATGTAAAGTGAAACATTACAAAGATTCTATTTTGATTAGAAAGCTAAAACAAGTGTAAAAATCAATTCAATTGGCCGTCACGAATGAAAACAACTGATCTGTGTGTTTGAAGGGGGAGGGGGGGGGGGGGTTTGGTGGCCCTTTAATTTTTCAAACGTATATATAAGTACAGAAAATATATTTCGTGCGTCTACAACTTTGATTATTCCGTAGTAAATTAATATTAATATCATTTTTAGGGGTAAACAATAAATGAATTGAAAACAAATTGGGAAAATGAACTTCTCTCTCTCTCTCTCTCCTCACCATCATTTCTAGTAGGAGTTTAATGCGGATGAATTGAAATTTATAAACAATTTTATCCTTTGGTTCATTTGATTGTAGATATTTCCGCTGCTACTTTCATTGAATTTACATACAAAGATCTATTCTAAGTTTTTTTTTTTTGGAAATGCTCAGTCACTAATCATCTTTTTTTAAGAATTTGTTTTATTCAATATACTCGCGCACACTCTTGAATTTTGAAACGAATAGACACTAGATGGCAGTAGTGACTTTAGCAGTGCGGAATCACCACCTCCTACATAGAAAGCCCTATCACTGGTTTCGTCACGTGACCGAAAGAGGCCGATGGAGACGTAAATTCCCGATGAAAATCGTTTTATTTTATGCTTCTTAAAATAATAAAGCTATTATTTTGAGTACATTAGTCCATCAAAAACTGTGGTACTTATCACAGTGGCTTAGTCATGGAGAAAAAAACTGTGTGTGTGGGTTTTTTTTCGGGGGGGGGGGCGGATATATTTTACAGATCTTATCAAATAGGTTATTGAAATGAAAAAATGTACTGAAGTAAAAAAGTGGTGGAGGTCAATTACTCACCCCGCTCTAAGTATTTTTGCAACATTATGAAACTTGCATTTTCAAAGGTATTTTATTTCTTTCCAAGATAATATATCGAGTGCTTACTCATTTCTCCTCCCTTCTCCCTTCCTTTGGGAAATTTCAAAATGACAGACCTAAAAACGCTACTAGACCACTGGGTTATATCATCAAAAAATAATGGGTAGATTTTTTAAAAAAAATTGTAGGGCGTTAAACTGAAAATGTTTTACACCTGCCTAAGGTAGAGTTCTTGCTCCTTAACATTAATTTTCTTCTGGCATATAAAGTCGCCCATATCCCCCTCTCAAATACATTGGTTATTTCCCCTTTTCTTAGTTACAATTATTTCCTGTTTCCTACTTATATTATGCTAGACTTGAATTTAGTTTGATTTAAAATTTTAAATTTATATAAAAGTGCTGTCTTATTTTTGGATAATCCAGCGGAGTCGCACAATCTCGCCCTGACAATCAAAACAGCAGAAATAACAAAGAAAATAGCAAGTTGCACAGATTTCAAAGGCCTGGCGAGGACAGTAAATACGAAATGAAATAATACTTACTTTGTTCACAAAAGGTTATACTATTCAACTATTTACACTACAAGCGATTAAGAAATACATACGAAATGAAAACGAAAGTTGTTTTTGAAAATGCCAACTTTTATACGCGAAATTAAAAGGGCCGGGCTGCGGGTCTAAACATTTTTTAATTATCAAAAAAATACTTACATGAATGTTTGAAGCCAATACTCAATTTCCCCCACCACAAGTGATTAAAAAATTATACACGAGAGATTAAAAAAAAATAATGGTAATAAAGTAAAAATATCAATTTTACATATTTTTGACAAAACTAAGAGGGTCAGCCAGGACCGGGGGGGGGGGGGGAGCTCAATATATACATATATATTTTTTAATTTTCCAAAAAAAAAAAATGCATACAGTTGATCCCAATTCACAACTTTTCCCACTGTAGGCGATTTCTAAGAAAAAGTTGAAATCGACCCACGTTATTGTTTATCAGTAACTTTGCCAACTCGAGCAAATGTCTTTTAAAGTAATACAGATCTTAACATCGTCAAGCACTGCCAGCTTAATGTCAATCATTTTCATATAATTATAAAATTGGTAACGCGAACTAAGGTAATTTATACCTTATAAGATAATAGAAACTCTCATCCCAGATTACTTAGAATTACACCATCGTTTCTTAAAGACAAAATAAACAAGAAAACTGATTAAAGAGCATTCTGATTTTGATAAAATCGGATTTAAATCCCAAATGCAGAAACGTGCATAATTGAAAATTTCTAAGTGCTGTGTCCTCAGAACATGTAGAGTACTCGCAAACCAATTGTGATGTAATTAAAAAGGTTTCTTTGAAACTTCGGCAATTCTAAGGGACTTAATGCATCAAGTCACTAACGAATGCATTTGATTTTGAAAATCACAACTAATTAAAATGGTATGTCTTTTTATTTAAAGACAAAAGAGAAAGAGAATTCTGAAAGTAATTTAAAATTAATCAAGGGGAAGAAAAAAATACTTTTTTTAATTTGTCCTGTTCTTGAGAGGTAATGAAATTTAGCGATTTTTATTACTGGTTTAATTTCAATTGATCGTTCATTGGTAGCATTTCGCTCTGGCTATAAGGATCAATAAGTGTTTTATTTTAGTGTTTTAGAACAAAGACACGTAATTACTCTTTGTTTCGGATCTTTTGTACACTTTTTGGGAAAAAAAAACTTTTTGCGAAAGAAGAAGTGACATGTCTCTGGCCATACTAGTAAAATGAGAAAGAACCTTGATGAAATGGCTACGTAAATGGGCGATTAAGGCATTTAAGTTTAAGTAAGAGCTTAAATGAATAAATGTATTTCATCATTACGAACATGCATTTTCTTTTAATTATTTGTTAAACGATCCGAGTATTACACAGTAGATTCATTAATGAAAATAAACTTTTTCAACATTGTTGTATTTCTTTTCCACTTACGAACTGTTTCAAAATTATGGTTCAACTTTTCAGAAACATCAAATGAATAATGTTCAGTTGGCTCTAGAAATTTTAAATTCTCCAAAAGGCTTACGGAAAGTTATGAGCAAATAAATCAATTGAGGCAGTGAGAAGCAAAGGGATGTACGTGGCAAATTAAAAATTTGGAGACAACCAGTACAAATGGTAGTTGAGCCTCTCATCTGTCTTAGGACGAGATACAGTACTTCATGATTTAGAAAAAAAGTCAGGGTTATCAGGGTTAGATGAGCACCATGATTCGTACTGGTGTCCTTGTAACTTTGTTGAGAGATGTTGTGCTATCAGGACTAGTGTTCACTGTGACTAGCAGTGACGTCCTATTGCCTTTGTTGAGACATGTTGTGATATCAAGATTGAATGACCACTGTGACTCACATTGATATTCCAGCAATGCTCGCTATATGCTTTGCTATCAGGTTTAGATGACCACTCTGACGTTGTGACGTTCCAGTACCTTTGTTGAAGCATGTTGTGCTATGAAGATAAGACGATCACTGTGACTCGCGGTGATGTCCCAGGAACTTTGTTGAGACATGCTGTGCTATCTGGGTTAGATGACCACTGTGACTCGTACTGATGTCCCTGTAACTTTGTAGAGAGAAGTTGTTCTATCAGGATTAGTGTTCCCTGTGACTCGCAGTGACGTCCCAGTACCATTGTTGAGACACGTTGTGCTATCAAGATTGGATGACCATTGTGACTCACATTGATATTCCAACAACTTTGTAGCGATATGCTTTGTTATCAGGGTTAGATGACCACTGTGACGTTGTGACGTCCCAGTACCTTTGCTGAGGCATGTTGTGCTATGAGGATTAGACGACCACTGTGACTCGCAGTGATGTCACAGGAACTTTGTTGATACATGTTGTACTATCAAGATTAGATGACCGCTGTGACTCACATTGATATTTCAGCAACTTTGTAGAGATATGTTGTGCTATCTGGGTTAGATGACTACTGTGACGTTATGACGTCCCAGTAACTTTGTTGAGACATGTTGTATTCCCAGGATTAGACGACCACTGAGACTTGCAGTGACGTCCCAGGAACTTTGTCATGACAAGTATTATTAGGGTTAGATGACACTGTGACTCGCAGTGACGTCACAATAAATTCGACGAAACATATTGTACTATCAAGACTAGGTGACTCGCAGTAACTTTGTCGAGACACGTCTACCGTAAGATTTCTTTAACTTTTTGCAATTATTTTTCGATAAATATGACGCCTTTGCCTGTCGTCCTTTTTTCAAAAAAAAAAAAAACTAACATACTTTAACGTTATGAATGTGATGTTAAGATATCTTGGTCACAAACTATTGGAGACACTGCTGTTAAATCAATCTGGAAACGTAAAGTTAGCAGCGTTCTTCATAAAAAAAGTACCATTTTAGTCTATCGCAGCCTTTGAGCAACAGCAAGACAACTAATTATAGGAATAACAGTAAGATGGGCTTCTCTGTTGCTTTGAGGCGATGACATGAAAATGATTATAATGAGGAAATAGAAAACAGAGTTGATGAGACAATGACGAATATGAAATGAAAGTTTACACTTGAAAGCAACTGGCCTAAGAGTTTGTCCATTTAAACATCACAGTGCAAGACTTGGACTTTTTCAGAAATCTGCTTTCAGTTTATCAGTTTTATCTTACGCACCAGAATATCTCCTGCATATTTAAATACGGAATTTCTTTGATAAACTATTAAATCAATCTGCATACTAATTTATTTATTCAAACATCTTATTGCAAACATTCAAGCAATTATACAAGCAAGAACATGATAAGCAACTGAACTTAAATATAATAAATTATTTATAACACTTATACGATTCCTATCAAATACATTATTTATCGTTCATAAAATTACTAGAAATTTTTCTTTAAATGATGTTATTAACCCGCTTGGCAGACAATACACTCTCATTCAATGTTAAACTTCATAGACTAGCCCTAGTATAGTCGTATTTTCCGCCAAGAGGGCTAAACATAGTTCGAAAATAAAAATGCATAGTGATTTCTCTGTAAGCAATCGTATTCACTATGGATACTTAAAACGTTTGTTCTCGAAAAAAGCAAATATATTTAAATTTTATCAAACAATTTACAATCTTTTAAAATGTGAGTTAAAAGTAAATAAAAGGTCATTTGTCGCAATACTGAAGTTTTGAGACAAAGTAACAAAAAAAAAATACCCTGATCTAAATCACTTAGATATTTTTTCATCTAAATGATTGAAATTTGGCACATCAACATCAACATTTTAAACAATCAAATGTACTGATTTTTTGTTATTATACATGCACTAATAAATTAAATACATAAGAAAGAAATGAAATAAAGGCAAAAGAAGTTGCCTTTAGAAAATGTCTGATTTGAGCGGAAAAAACGAAACTTTCAACAAAATTCACTAGGCACTGAACATCTACAACTTAAAAAGACAAGCGTGGCACGGATTCTGAAAAGATAATTAAGGTTGAAATTTAAAAAAAAGTTGAAAAAAAAAAAGAAAAAACAAGCCTATCTTTTTTATAGTGAATAAAATTGCTTTAACTGGAAATAAAAAAAAAACAGTAAAGGAAGTACTTCCCAACTATTTTCATTATTCAAGTTCTGCATTATACATTTCATCTTTCTAAATTAAAACAGTTGAACGCGATAAAAATATGAAAATTTTGATTAATTTTAAAGTATTAACTCTTTGGAACATCTTTATGCAAATATCAATTGGTTTGCAGAATTTTTAACTTTTGATAGAATAATCTTTTCTTTTTCAAGATTTCATCAAAGTGTTCGCTGAAAAGTCTTTCAACAGTTTTAATGGCGTAAAGGGGGATTCTTAATTAAAATGTTTTATTCAATGTAAATGAAACATTTATTATGTTCTGCATAAAAGGTTAAAAAAAAAAGACAAGTATTTAAATTTGTGAATGTCTAAAGCAGTAAATATTGAAAGAAATTCAAAATTTATATATTCATTTGATCGCTTTTCTTCGTCAGCATCTTCTTTGAGGAATAATTTTGCAGAGTTGCCTGCTTCAGTTCCGCGCTTTAGGAGCTAACGAACTACACAATAAACACGAGATTTTAATGAATATTTTATCTATGTTTTTTATTTTTACGTGGATATTTTAATGAGACGGATATATTTATAGTTTTAATAAAATCTTTAATTATTTATTTTTGCATGAAGCATAAAGCTTCTGCGTAAGAAAATAAGAAATTTGCACTTTATTCCTTTGTTGTATGAGATTTGATTATTTTTCTGCTGTACAAAAATAAACTCACCCTTTTGATTTGATTCGTTGTCACTTTCTTTTACAACAAAGGAAGTATTGTATTCGCAAAAAAAATTTTCACTCAAAAATCGACCTTGATTTCCATTTTGCTCACCCCCGAATGAATGTGTTTATTTTTTTACCGCACGTGGATAAGTGCCTAAGAACGTACAGACACCCGAAATATCCATTTTGACAATCCCCGAGTTAATTACAACGAGCTTTCTTGTGACGTCTGTATGTACGTATGTATGCGTATGTACGTATGTGCATATGTACGTCGTATAACTCAAGAACGGTATGGCCTAGAAAGTTGAAATTTGGTACGTAGACTCCTAGTGGTGTCTAGTTGTGCACCTCCCTTTTAGTTTACATTCGGGTGTTTCTAAAGGGGTCTTTTGCACCTTTTTGGGAGTTAATCATTGTTAATTTCGAGTCAAACTCAAGTGGTGTAATAATTTGACGGACACTTGGCGATATATCGCCAATCTTTTGGTCGCCAAATTTCCTCACCAACTTAGCATCAAGTTTGGATATTTTGTTTTTCCAAATCTGATTTCAATTTGGCCACTGTTGGTGATATTTAGAGAGTAAACGATTGCATTACATTAAAATTGCCACTAATAGGGAAATAACATTAAATAGGTGTAAAAGGAATTCATGTGATGCATACATCAGCTGATTTTTATTTTAGTTCTTTCTCTGCTAGTTTTATATTACTCCTCAAGTTTCGAAAATTTTAATTTTCAGTGGGTTTTTCTTTTTAACTCCCGACACAAAACTGTTGTGACTTTTATGTGTCTATATGTCTGTGTGTCTATCTGCAGCATGAAGCAGTTTTGATACTCTTTTTTTCTGTTAAAAAGCTAACTTAAGTGTGCTTTTAGCTAGGTCTCATCTAATCTAAAAGTTTAACTACTGGAGTTTTTAATCAAAAAGCAGCTGCTTTCTTTCCCTCGCAGAGGGTAGTGAAAGCTTACGCTCACATCAAAAATATTTCACTGTAAAAAAGTCAGAGACTTTACTGAAAAATAATGGGCATCTAATGCGCCTAAATTCAGCCAGTATTGAAGACTGAGGATACTTGATCCCTGGGGATACATGATCTCACAGCCAAAAATGTACCAAAATCATTAAGTAGAGATTTGAAACCTGACAATTATGTCTGTTTATTTGTCAGTATATGGATGCTTCACCTGCCAAATTGATTAACTCCATAAAACAAAAAGTCGAGAAAAGTGATGAAGAAGATACAGTTATCCATAGGAGTGAATGGGTCCTCGTGTTACATTTTCTGCCATCGCAGGATTAGAAATGTACTGAACCAAAAGTTTAATATAAATTCATTCCAATCATTGATTAAGTACTAATAAAGCAGAAATGAGGATTTTTTAAAAAAAGTGGAGTTAATAGATTTGGCAACTGAGGCATCCATATAACTGTTTATTTGTCTGTCATTACTATCACGGCTTTAGTATTCAGAGACTAAATATCGCCCTCATTTGGGGCTCAGTAAATCTGGATGGACCGTAATTGAGTTGATAGCAAAGCACTTCATATAAACGCTGAGTATATTTTAAAGCTACATGAATTCGTGCTTATTAGCACTTATTAGCCCGGCATAGGAAGTGGCTGAGTTGGAGGTGGAAAAACATTTTGCTGGTCATTCTGTCATGTGCTGGAATGACTGAGTTCGCGGTTTATTTCATGGATTTTTGCTTTAGCCCTTAGGGCGGTAACTCACTAAATTTTTTTTAAAACTACTAGCAAAATATACAGGTATAGGACAAAATAATAAGAACACCTGTGAGAAAATGAAAATCTTTTATTAATAAGGGGTTGGTTCACCCTTTGCCCGAATGACAGCTTGTATTTGACGTGGGACTGACAAAGGTCTTGAATACAGTTCATTAGAATTCGCACACATTCGCTGTAAAAAAATTCCGAAACGTTACTGAGTATTTCCGTGTAACGTTTCGAGATTTAAATGGTTTTTATCCACTTCCTGGAAAAACCAAGTCTCGTTGTCAAAAAGGTTCCTGAATTGCTACAAGTTATCCGCAATCAGAATTATCTCTGGTGTAAAAAAAAAATATTTTTTAGCTCCCAGTTTAAAGAAAAACTGATCATATTTATAAAGTGTATCGGCTTTGTGCCGATTGCGGCCCGTCCTGATTGATAAGGCATCCAAAAGGCGCAAATCAGTCTATGAACTACGTAGCTTCGCAAGAATTGCAGGCAAGTAAAATTTTTGATACTTACTTGCAAATCTGTCTTAGCCTAGGTCCTGTTTGCAATACTGCTTTTGGAACTTTCCTGGAAACGCAGGAATGTACCAAGTTATTATATTATACCTACTTAAGCTTACTTTAAACTTCCAGAGACACAACTAGCTTTAAACGGGAAGATTTTTGAATATTTCAGGAGGCTTCCAGGATAATTTCAGGAAGCTTACTGAATTTTAGCGGAAAACGTTCCTAGTTTTTGTAAGATATGTTACTGGAAGAAATTGGGCACATCAGCTGCTCATTATTTTCCAGGAACGTGTCTGAATCGTTTTTACAGTGTTCCTCGTGCAGGACCACCTCGAGTTCAGATAGAGTGCGTGAGGGAGGAAACCGCGCACGGACTTTGTTTTTAAAAAACTCCACAAGATTTCAATGATGTTTAGACCAGAGGACTAAAGGTCACCACTTTAGATGTTCCGCTTCATCGTCAGAATCATATAACACTGTAAAAACGATTCAAAAACGTTTCTGGGAAGTACTGGGCAGCTGATGTGCCCAATTTCTTTCAGTAACTTATCTCACAAAAACCAGGAACGTTTTCGGCTAAAAGTCTTGAAATTATCCTGGAAACTTCCTAAAACATTTGGAAATCTTCCCATTTAAAGCCAGTTGCATCTACGGAATTTTAGAATAAACTTAGGTGGGTATACTGTGAAAGTTTGGCATCTTCGTGCGTTTCCGGGGAAGCTCCAAGAGCAGTATTGCAAACATGGCCAAAGCTAAGACAGAACTGCAGGTAAGTAAGAAGCATCTTACTTGTCTAGTCCGTTCTAGCTAAGCTACGTAGTCCATTGACTGATTTGCGCCCTTTCGAATGATTTTTCAGTCTGGACAGGCCGCAGTCGAACTGACGCTGACTACACTTTATAAATACGCTTAGTTAATCTTTAAACTGGGAGCTAAAAATATTTTTTACAACAGTGAGAATTTTGGTTTCGTGCGACTTGTAGCAATTCAGGAAACTTTTTAACTATGATGCTTGATTTTTCCAGAAAGTGGATAAAAACCATTGAAATCCCGAAACGTTACACGGAAATACTCAGTAACGTTTCGGAATTTTTTTTTACAGTGAACCATGTTTGAACAAAGTGGTGCTTGTGAATAGGGGCGATGTCGTCAAGGAATACCAGACGTTCTCCCGGGAAGAGAGTCTTAAGCATAGGGGGAAGATGATCGGCGAGAATGATTCAATAATGTTCACCTGTGATTCTCCTCCTCAAGGCAACAAGAGGCCCAAATACACGAGAAGGTATTGCTCCCCACACCATAACAGAACCCCCCTCCTCCATGCTTCAAGGTAGGAATCAAGATGTCAATATGATATACTTCTCCTAGTGTTCACCAGGCGAACACACGTCCAGTGTTAGAGCTAAATCTATATTAGCTACCAGTTTGTTTGGCACTCTCCTTAAGAGGTTTTTCAACCTCCACCTCAGTCACTTCCTAAGCCGGGCTGATGAGTGCTAATAAGCACGAAACTGCAGTCCTCGGTTGGAATGACTGAGTTAGCGGTGTATTTCTGCCTTAGCCCTGGCTATAGGGTGGTAACTTACTGAAATTGCACGTCCCGCGACCTGACATAGTATTAATGATGACTCCTCAGATCATATGGGTCCTCTGCAGTTGTGTCCAGTTTAGGTGGTCTCTGTACCACTGTAGTTTCTTCATAGCATTGCGTCGAAACTAACGGTATTGGAATAGCTACTCTGCCATGAATGTGAGCAGAATGTAACTCTCGATGAATAATTTTCATTGATACGGGGCTCTTAGGGTTTGTACTCATTCGGACGTTATCTGCGGCAGTGTAGTCTTGCGTTTTAATGGACAATTCTCTTTAACACTCGTCTATCATGATCCTTCAACTTTGAATTTTATCCATTGTTGTGCTTCGCGAAATACTTCTTCCCCAGATTTGCATAGGCTCTCTTAACCCTTGATACAGTGGTCCTTGAAACATCCACAAGACTGGTTGTTCTGGACACTGAAGCTCCAGCGAGACGAGCTCCAATTATCATGCCTCTTTTAACACCGGTGAGATCGTATATAATCACCCTTTGCTAAATACAGAATTTTTCCATGCAATTTTCCATTTTTGGTACTATAAAATGATAAAGATCTTGTAATTAACATTTGAAGCATCAATTGAAACCTTCTAATATTCTTGTCCACATTTATTTAGTTAATATTAAGCCTATTTGTATTTTATATGTTTTTACTTTCTTCTATATCTAATATATAGAAGAAAGTATTGGATTCGTGCAAATTTTCGAATTTCGAATTTTGACGGATTCGAACGTTTTGAGGTGCGCTGAATCCATTTCGACCATTTTTACTTTCTTCTATATCTAATATATAGAAGAAATTATTGGATTCGTGCAAAATTTCGAATTTTGACGGATTCGAATGTTTTGAGGTTTGCTTAGTCCATTTCGACTATTTTTGGAAAATGTCTGTCTGTCTGTGTGTGTGTATGTATGTGTGTGTGTATGTATGTGTGTATGTGTGTGTGTGTGTCACGTCTGTGTGTGACCAGTTTTTTGTGGCCGCTCTACAGCAAAAACTACAGCATGAAATCGAACGAAACTTGGTACACATATGTGCCCCTATGTGAACTTGTGCCCATTGGTTTTTAGCGCCAATTTCTCCAAGGGGGGTGGAGTAATGGGACGTTTTTTGAGTTACGCGTGATTGCTATTCCTCAGGAAGTAACTGGCGGAATCAAACAAAATTTGGTCCATATGTTGCCATTAACAAGAACAGGTGCTGCTTCAATTTTGGTGTCAATAACTCAAACGGGGGTTGAGCTATAGAACGTTTTTCGTCGTCAATTGTGCCTGCTGTATCTCAAGAAATAATGAACAGAATGAAAGAAAAATTTATCGGCAAGTAGTCCTTAGTGGGTATAAGAGCTGATTTTATTTTGGTGTCAACAGCTAACTAGTATGTTGTGGCCATCACGAAACTTTCTTCTATATTTTTCTTTTTTTTTTCTGATCCCTCCCCATGCTTGACGAGGAAGCAATATTCCCAACAAAAACAAAATGACACATGCAAAAACTTGACGACTATCCCAATGTCTGAATTATTGCAAAAGCAAAGCAAAGAGCGAAAATTGAAAGTTATTTTAAAAGCCTTGCTTGAATGAATTACAAATATTTTATTTGTTAACAAACATAAGATGGCAACAGTTCAAAATTTTAAATCATTGAGATAATATTTCCTATCATTTCCATACAATTAAAATCACGAGAAATACGCAGACGACAATCTATTACGATTTATCTTTCTTATTGTTGCATTAATAAAAATATTTTTATTCGCAAAAAAAAAAAAAAAAAATCAACACCTCTTGGAGCGATCGGCGTCAAAATAGAACCAAAGCCTGTTTACATATGGATTCACATATATTCCAAATTTCAACCAGAACGTAGTATTACTTCTTGAGATAGGGCACTCAAAATGGAAAAAAAGAACGGGTGATTGCGCTGCCACCCTTTTAGCTGTTGACACAAAAATAAAATCAGTACTTATACCCACTAAGGGCTACTTGCCGATAAATTTTTCTTTCATTC
>NC_072738.1:114705896-114764294 GCF_026930045.1 Uloborus diversus
ACCCTATCTCAAGAAGTAATGCTACGTTCTGGTTGAAATTTGGAATATATGTGAATCCATATGTAAACAGGCTTTGGTTCGATTTTGACGCCGATCGCTCCAAGAGGTTTTGATTTTTTTTTTTTTTTTGCGAATAAAAATATTTTTATTAATGCAACAATAAGAAAGATAAATCGTAATAGATTGTCGTCTGCGTATTTCTCGTGATTTTTACTTTCTTCTATATCTAATATATAGAAGAAAGTATTGGATTCGTGCAAATTTTCGAATTTCGAATTTTGACGGATTCGAACGTTTTGAGGTGTGCTGAGTTCATTTCGACTATTTTTGGAAAATGTCTGTCTGTCTGTGTGTGTGTGTGTATGTATGTGTGTGTGTATGTATGTATGTGTGTGTGTATGTATGTGTGTCACGTCTGTGTGTGACCAGTTTTTTGTGGCCGCTCTACAGCAAAAACTACCGCATGAAATCGAACGAAATTTGGTACACATATGTGCCCGTATGTGAACTTGTGCCCATTAGTTTTTGGCGCGAATTTCTCCAAGGGGGGTGGAGCAATGGGAGGTTTTTTGAGTTACGCGTGCTTGCTATTCCTCAGGAAGTAATTGGCGGAATCAAACAAAATTTGGTCCATATGTTGCCATTAACAGGAGCAGGTGCTGATTCAATTTTGGTGTCAATAACTCAAAGGGGGGTTGAGCTATAGAACGTTTTTTGTCGTCAATTGTGACTGCTGTATCTCAAGAAATAACGAACGGAATCAAACAAAAATTTTTTGACAAGTAGCCCTTAGTGGGTATAAGAGCTGATTTTATTTTGGTGCCAACAGCTAAAAAGGGGGGAGCGCAATCGCCCGTTCTTTTTTTCCATTGTGAGTGCCCTATCTCAAGAAGTAATGCTACGTTCTGGTTGAAATTTGGAATATATGTGAATCCATACGTAAACAGGCTTTGGTTCAATTTTGACTCCAATCGCTCCAAGAGGTGTTGATTTTTTTTTTTTTGCGAATAAAAATAGTTTTATTAATGCAACAATAAGAAAGATAAATCGTAATAGATTGTCGTCTGCGTTTTTCTCGTGATTTTAATTGTATGGAAATGATCGGAAATATTATCTCAATGATTTAAAATTTTTAACTGTTGCCATCTTATGTTTGTTAATAAATAAAATATTTGTAATTAATTCAAGTAAGGCTTTTAAAGTAACTTTCAATTTTCGCTCTTTGTTTTGTTTTTACAATAATTGAGACATTGGGATGGTCGTCAAGTTTTTGCATGTGTAATTTTGTTTTTGGTAGGAATATTGCTTCCTCGTCAAGCATGGGGAGGGATCAGAAAAAGGAAAAATATAGAAGAAAGTTTCGTGATGGCCACAACATACTAGTTATTGTATGGAAATGATAGGAAATATTATCTCAATGATTTAAAATTTTTAACTGTTGCCATCTTATGTTTGTTAATAAATAAAATATTTGTAATTAATTCAAGCATGGCCCCACTGAATACTTAACGGCCGTGGCAATCGCTGAAACTCATGGCAACAAAGAGGGCGCCACTGGCTACCCCTGTTTTTGTTTCCACTTGGCGTGATTGTGAGCATTGGCGCTTTGGCATCTGTGAATACGTGATTTCTCGACTTATTATCGGGCGTACGTCATTTGAGGAAAATTTTAATTTCAAAAGAAGGAATGAAGAGAAATAGTGCTGAATAAACATTGTATTACAAATGTGAAGAGCATTTCTTATTGTTATTTTAATATCATATCAAAAATTACGCGTAAAATTTTTTTTAACTAAACACAGAAAACATATGATTTTTTTAACATTAATGCGTAATTCTTAATATATTTTTTTCAAACTTTTTTTTTTGTTGTTGAAAGCTTTGCAAATAATTTTCAAATTTTTTATTGAAAAGCCCCTGGGGTTTCCTTTTTGGATACAACAGTTCTAAGATTGATGATATATGGCAGGCAGCCCTCATTTCTAATTTACATGCTCATTTACATGCGAATTTTTTCTGCTCAATAAATTACATCGAAAAGAAAAAAAAAAAAAAAAAAAACACGCTCCGCAATCTGTAAATACATTCATTTCTCAAAACTTGAGAGGGTCATTCATTGTCCCTTTTGACCCTGATGGGGATTAGAGGGGGGTATAGGAATTTACGTTACCAATTGCCATTCTTTTTGCTCGTAATGTAGTTCATATTTTACAACGAACAGAATTTAATTAAAAATGTACGCTTGGGAACAGGCCCGCCATTTAAAATCCGCGGGGGGGGGAGGGGGGCAAAGGTTTTGTGTTCGGGAAAAAACGGGGGAAAGTTCGGGAAAAAATTAGGCATTTTGCTCGTATTTTGAAAAAATACGAGCAAAATGCCTAATTTTAGTATGTTTGCAAAATTTAGTGGAGTCATAATTGCCCCCCCCCCCCCCGTGATATCCCCACTTGACAGGCCTGGTTAGGAGTATTCTTTTTCAAATGAAGAAGAACAATAGAAAAGTTAAAAATATGATGGCAATTTAAGAAAATGAACCATTAACATAATTTTAAAAACATTTAAAATTCAGAGTGTGACTAATACATGGTTCTACGACGGGTCCGTGGTTCTCGCACCAATATTTTACGGACACCAAGATAATGTCATTTATCTTTTTCCCCTTCCATTTTTAGCACATCTCATGTTATAATAACTTTAGTGTAGATTTTAGTAGTATATTAGTGCACTATACGCATAGAAATGCACAAACGTTTAGTGCACAAGAGCTATTTCGAAAAAGTGCAGATTTTTTTTCCTTACAAAAGGAAATTCATAGCATAATCAAAAAATAAATAAAAATAACATGGAGCTAGAAAAACTTTCCTTTTCCCGAAGCTTAGTTTTTAATTAATTTTTTTAAGTGTCCGATTTTGAAAATAAGGCGTGGTCTTTATGACGTCACAAATGATGTACTTTGCTGCATCTGTCTACCGCGTTTCTACTTTATGATGATCAAGAAGCGAATTACATATTGCACTCTACGCTTACTATCAATCATATAGTTGCCAACACTTGTGAGTAAAGAAACTAATTGAATATTGTGCTCTGTGAGTGGCATCAGTGAATGGCATTTCATCATTTGCGATGTCATCGGCAGAAGCGTAAACAATGAAAGCGCACCGATTAATGCATTTTTTTAAAAAATATTAAACTTACTCAAGTTATTTTAAAAAATGGTCAGATCCTATGATTTTAAAAATGTTCTTTAAAAAAAAAAAAAAAAAACCCTTAAACTTTCGGAAATGACCCTGTTGCTTCACACGCTTTGAGCATTAAAAAAATGTATATATATACACCCAATCCTCTTTTTATGCGGTGAATAGGGACCGCATAAAAAAATGCTTGAAACTTCACCAGTAGCTTTAAAAAGTTTTCGCAACTAAGTTAAAAAATATTTTTTTATGCGTTGGATAGGGACTGCATAAAAAGAAGTCTTACGTAGAAAATACCCAAACTATTATATTTAAACGAAATCAAAATAAACCAAGCGATGATAATTTTGCCGACTCCCGAAAAATTTCCCGAATTAAGAAATTTTTGGAAAGTCATAGTGACTTCCCATCGGATGCCCCTGTCGACCCTTGATGATACTACCACGCACTCGTTTGATAAATAATTTTCGCTCGTTTTATAAATAATTTTTATAAACTACACAAAAAATAGACCGCACAAAAACAGGTTTGGGTGCACACACACACATCGGAAGGCGCGGAGAGCGTTCACTTTAGCTCAGGTTCTATCCCCACCCCCAGGCTCCTACCTTACCTATAGCATCCCAGGTGCTATTACTTCAATATATTTTTCAATTGTTATAAAGTGTTCACGCAGTAAATAATTTTTATGATAAAGGTCAGATTCGGCCATAAAATATTTATTTTATTTACGGCCTCGTATTAACTATTCTAGAAAATCAACATTCATATTATGACGCGTGCAAATTTCTTGGACATTTCCATTTCATTCCATTTGTAGAAACAAGAAACCCAACGAGTAGGATCCTATCGCAATTCATGATCGTGAATAACTTAATTCGAACTGAAGGAGCAAAAATTCAATTTATTATTATTTTTTAAATTTATTTTTAACATTTAACAAATACATGCAATAGGGAAACTCCTCATATATCTACACATGAATTTGTGAAATTGATTTAAAAAAAAAGGGGGGGGGGGAACAGAATATTTTACAAAATATCAACACTGTTAATATTTTGTAAAATCCTAGCAGGGTAGAGTTCCGTACAAAATTTATTTTGTCCTTGCAAAAGCAAAACAATGATATTGTAACGGATTCGGTGCGACTTCCACTTTCTTGAAATGAAGACACAGTTCTTGATAAAAACACAGGAAATTTATTTACACTATGTACAGGAAAGATCTTCAACAACTGCTAAATTATTCATCAGCAATTAAGCAATTATCACACAACACCGTAAACTCAACGTTTACACACGTATTTACTTCCAAATACGAAAACAACACAGCGAAATGCCTCGCTATAAACAGAGCTAATACACACACTCAGTTCGAAATCTGAATCGAAACTCCACTGTTTATCCATCGCTAACGGCTTAAATACACCGAAAAGAATTTTCTCAAATATTCCACACGCTTCTCGAAATGCGTTGACCGTTATCAACTTTTATCAATGAACAAAAAGGGAATAGGGGTCGTATATTTTAGCCATATGAAAAAGGGGTTGTATATTCATTACGGGAAACTATTTACAGGTTACGTTCCTACAATAATTACTATTTACAGAATTTGTAACATTGCCCCCTTCCTAAGGACTGCACGTCCCGGGCAGTACAATCCCCAGAAAGGGTGCCAAACTTCTATCACAAGTTTACAAATATACACATTAATTAATAACTAACAGATACAGAAAACACAATAATAACAAGAAATATTACTAAACATTAAAAGCAAAAATTATCTACAACTTTTATGTTATCAAACATGGTTGTTTACGTAATACTCATGAACTATGGCCATAGTATGGGGCTAACCGATCATAATGTACAACCCTAGGTTTTGCATTAGGTGATTTTTGGATCCTCACTACGACGTCATTTAGTCGGTTAACGACTTTGTAGGGTCCATCCCAATGCGACTGCAATTTGGGTGACAGACCTTTCCGTCGGATGGGATTCCATAACCAAACCTTGTCGCCTTCGTTGAATTCATGTCCAGTAGACCTTGTGTCGTATCGGGTCTTCATCTTCTCCGCCGCGATGTTGATTCGCTCTCGTGCGAAGTTATGAACGTCTTCCAACCGGGCCTGGAGATCCTGGATGTACTCCTCAGGCGATGAAGGCGCATCCGGAGGACGACCGAAGACGAGATCACAAGGTAGCCGAAGCTCTCGTCCGAAGAGCATCTGAGATGGGGCATATCCGGTAGTCTCGTGGACAGCACTGCGGTAGGCCAGCAGGAACAAAGGCAGCTTCTTGTCCCAATCCTGTTGATTTCTGGAGACCATAAGTGAGAGATTATTCAAGATTGTGCGGTTAAATCTCTCCACCATGCCGTCCGATTGTGGGTGTAGTGGTGTTGTCCTAGTTTTCTCAATTCCAAAAATTTGACACAGGCCCTTAAACACAGCAGAGATGAAATTCCTCCCTTGATCGGAATGAATCTGCAAAGGTGTTCCGTATCTCGAGATCCAATGTTGGACTAGAGTCTCTGCTACGGTGGTAGCCTCTTGATCTGGAATGGGATATGCTTCCGGCCATTTGGTGAAGTAGTCGATGGAAACAAGAATGTATTTGTTCCCATCAGCAGTTCTTGGTAGAGGACCCAGGATGTCGATCCCAATTCGTTCGAAAGGAGCTCCAACGTTGTACAGGTGTAGCTTCCCTCTGCTTCTCTTCTTCGGTCCTTTACGAGCAGCACAGGCGTCACAAGAATGGCACCACCTCTCCACGTCATCCTTCGCCTTGCTCCAGAAGAAGCGCTCCCGAACTTTATTGAGTGTTTTCAAGACACCGAAATGTCCTCCAGTCGCACTACTATGTATTTCTTTAAGAACATCTGAAATCCTTGATCGGGGAAGTAGTAACTGCCACCTAGATGTTTTGCCGTCATCAGATTCCCATTTTCGGTACAGCACGCCGTTCCGTAAATGGAGTGAGTTCCATAAAGCCCAGTATCTTTTTGTTGCAGGACTGAAGATGGAAACGTCCTGCCAGCTAGGGCGTCGACTGTCACTTTCCATGAACTCCAAAATTGGTTTTATGTCCGGGTCTTTAAGTTGATCTTTTCGAACTTGGTCATCACTCCATGGATCAGGTTCTGATGAAGTTGGAGTCACTGTCACCTGATAGGCAGTATTGCTAGTCGTTCCATAATGTTTCTCGATTCTGGAACAATAATTGCAGTTCTCAGGACAGGGTCTCCTTGATAAAGCGTCAGCATTACCGTGAGATAACCCTTTTCGATGCTTGATCTCCATGTCATATTCCTGGAGCCGCTGTATCCATCTGGCTATCTGGCCTTCCGGATTTTTGAAGTTCAAAAGCCAAGTTAATGAGGCATGATCTGTCCGAAGCAGAAATTTTCGGCCGTAGAGGTAATGATGGAAGTGTTCTACAGCTTTCACTATGGCCAGTAACTCCTTTCTGGTGACGCAGTAATTTCGCTCCGACTTT
Organism: Uloborus diversus; assembly: GCF_026930045.1. Lineage (NCBI taxonomy): Eukaryota > Metazoa > Arthropoda > Arachnida > Araneae > Uloboridae > Uloborus > Uloborus diversus. Next base: position 114,712,585 of record NC_072738.1, read on the forward strand.
GATAAGCATTTGCTCCAGTAAGCGATGACATGTTCATTTCCGTCAATTTCTTGGGATAAAACAGCTCCGATGCCCTCGTTGCTCGCATCAGTGTCCAGGATGAAGGATTTTTCAGGCTGAGGATACGCGAGGATAGGGGTTGATGTTAAAGCCTCCTTCAGTCGTAGAAATGCATTTTCGCATTCTTTGGACCATTCAAACTTTTGCTTGCTCTCCGTCAGCTTATGCAAAGGTCGTGCAATGTTGGAAAAACCCTTTACAAACTTCCTGTAGTATGTGCAGAGCCCCAGGAAACTTCGCAGCTGATGGATGTCTTCGGGACGACTCCAACTCTTGACTGCAGATACCTTCTCTGGATCGGTTTGTACACCCTCAGAAGAAATGATGTGACCAAGGTAGTTCACTTCCCGGCGGAACAAATTACATTTGGACGGGCTTAACTTCAGATTGGCTTCCTTAAGCTTTTGCAGCACCTTCCTAAGATTTGCCAGATGTTCTTCGAAGCTGCGTCCCACGATGATGATATCGTCTAAGTAGACCAGACAGGATTCGTAAGAGAGTCCTTTTAACACTGTCTCCAAAAGACGCTCGAACGTAGCTGGTGCATTGCAGAGGCCGAAGGGCATCACTTTAAACTGCCATAAGCCTTGTCCAGTTGTAAACGCTGTCTTCTCTCGATCCTCAGGGTGTATTTCAACCTGCCAGTAGCCGCTCTTCAAGTCCAGGGTCGAAAACCACTTGTGTCCGGAAAGAGTGTCCAAGGTGTCGTCTATCCGTGGAAGAGGGTAACTGTCTTTCTTGGTGATTTCATTCAGCCGCCGGTAATCGACACAAAATCTGGTGGAGCCATCTTTCTTTCGGACCAAGACGATGGGAGAGGCCCAAGGACTGGATGAGGGTTCGATTACATCATTCTCCTTCATCTCTTTCAGAAGGGTTTCAACCTCTTCCTTCTTGGCAAACGGTAGTCGTCTTGGATGCTGTTTAATAGGGGGGTGTTCTCCAGTATAGATCCTATGCTGCGTCAAATTCGTCCGACCCACATCCTCCGATGTAGATGAAAACAGATGCTTGAAGTCGTCCACCAATTGTTCCGCAGCAGTTCTTTGATCCTTCGATAAGGGTGCACTCCCAATTAACTTCGATGTCAAGGACTCAGAAGACACAGTCTCGGGGGAATTGATTCTTCTAATGATGCAGTTTACTGGAGTACAAGTTGCCAACACTTCACCTTTTCGGATATTCCTTGGCCTTTCACTCACGTTGGCGACTCTTACAGGAATTACATCCTTAGAAAGGTCCACAAGCGTAGATGCTACCAGCACTCCTTTTAGGCTATTGCTTAGGTTAGGATATTCAATGAGTCCAAATCGAAAACTATTGCTTTCTTCAAGGGAGCCAGGTATTAATGATTCTGACCTTGAGGGAATCGATAAATCTGTTTGGGCTATTATTTGATGAGCGGATTTGACATCACTTTCTGCAGGGAAAACGGCTATGTCTTCTCTCATCGAGTGCAGCTCATTAGTCTTGAAGTCGAGAGTGAAGTCATATTTCTTCAAAAAGTCCAATCCGAGAATGAAGGGGTCCGTGATATTAGCGACGAATGCCGTATGATGGTAGGTGGCATTCCCAAACACTATTTCCAAGTCCACTTTACCGTCAATCTCAATTTTGTCACCTGTCACAGTCTGGAGACTTACGCGTGGCGATGTCCACAGCAGTTTCAATCCAAATTCACGAGCCACATCTGTCCTAATGATTGTCACATTGGCTCCAGTGTCGACAATCAGTCTGCAGGGGTTCCCATTTACATGTGCGTAAATGAAAAGTCCATCACTGCCACTACTAGAAGAGGAAATCTGCAGAGCTCTAGTGGTGGTGATTTCCTTCCCTCGCGTAGCTTGGCGAGCCGGACAACTCCTTCGCAGGTGTCCTTCACTACCGCATTTCCAGCACTTCTGCTCTTGTTTCTTTTGGGCTGTTATGCTGCTCAGATGTCTTGTCAAGTCACCGAGTTGTCTCTCAAGTTCAGCGAGGTGGGACGACCTGGAATCAGACTCAACAGTTTCCTGAGTCCGGATTTGATGGCGATCGACACGGGTTGCTTCTTGTGCGGCCTCGTATCTCATCGCATACACAACAGCAGAATTCAGGTCTTTGACATCCGCCATCCGTAGAGCTTTCTGGATTTCCGGATCTCGAACCCCGTCGATGTAGTAGTTGAGTGCCAGGTTGTCTCGAACATCCGCAGGGCAGTCGTAAAAAGCAAGATGAGACAGTCTCTCGATGTCCGCCGCAAGCTCTTGCAGGGTTTCCCCGGTTTTCTGGAAACGGGACTTCAACTGGAGTCGGCTGAAATCTTTCTGGCACTTCTCACCGAAGCGAAGCTCCAACGCAGATGTGAGGGCGGCGAAATCCAGGCGCTGGCTGTCCGGAAGGGTCTGAAGAATGTCCGCTGCGTCACTTCTCAGGGATGCTGCAAGATGGCAGGCCTTGGTAGCAGAGTCCCATCCGTTCGCTTCCGCCACTATCATGAATTGAGTTTTGTAAACCTGCCACGAAGTTTTCCCATCAAATGTGGCAAGTTTAATGGACGGTCGAGCAACCGATGTGGGAGCGCCAAACTGTACAGAGCTGCTTTCCGCGATCGCCAATCTCCTTTCCATGTTTTTAATTTTCTCATCCACATGATTTTCAACTGTTGCGATACGGTTTTCTACTGTTTCAAACTTTTCATCAAAAGCATCAACTCGATGCTCTATCTCATTAAATTTGTTTTCCATCACAGTCTTTACCGAAGTAAGGTCGTTTTTAATTTCCTCTTGGTTAGAAGCTAAATCATTTTTCAGTACCATTAAATCACTTTTCAATTGTTCTTGATTAGCCGCAATGTCATTTTTTAATTGTTCTTGATTTGCAGTAAAACTTGCAGTCAAATCACTTTTTAATTGTTCTTGATTAGCCGCCATATCATTTTTTAATTGTTCTTGATTAGCCGCCATATCATTTTTTAATTGTTCTTGATTAGCCGCCAAACTTTCAGCCAAGTCACTTTTCGCAGCATTAATTGCTTCCAGAAGTTGTTTTAATTGGTCATCCATTGCGCGAGTAATCACCATAAAAACAAAGTCTATAAATTCAAACAGTCTTTATGAAAAAATGTCCAAAGTCACACTTACTCCAAGAAAGTCCAGAAGAAGCCCCACGTTGGGCGCCAAATTGTAACGGATTCGGTGCGACTTCCACTTTCTTGAAATGAAGACACAGTTCTTGATAAAAACACAGGAAATTTATTTACACTATGTACAGGAAAGATCTTCAACAACTGCTAAATTATTCATCAGCAATTAAGCAATTATCACACAACACCGTAAACTCAACGTTTACACACGTATTTACTTCCAAATACGAAAACAACACAGCGAAATGCCTCGCTATAAACAGAGCTAATACACACACTCAGTTCGAAATCTGAATCGAAACTCCACTGTTTATCCATCGCTAACGGCTTAAATACACCGAAAAGAATTTTCTCAAATATTCCACACGCTTCTCGAAATGCGTTGACCGTTATCAACTTTTATCAATGAACAAAAAGGGAATAGGGGTCGTATATTTTAGCCATATGAAAAAGGGGTTGTATATTCATTACGGGAAACTATTTACAGGTTACGTTCCTACAATAATTACTATTTACAGAATTTGTAACAATATGACTTTTTTTTTAGTTGCCATTTTTAAGATATTTTTAAACATACATTCGATTTGCGATAGCTCGAATGTAAAAAGACCGACGGAAAACTTCGACTTATCGAAAGTTTGACTTAACGATTGTTTTGGTTTTTGATATTTTAATATTAAAAACCATCGAATACTTTAATTAATATGTACATATAACAGACAAAATTACAGAACTTAAGTTTTTTAGCACAATATGCACAGTTTAATCAAACGTATTGATAGAAAAAAATCAAAAGCATGCTGGAACCGCTTGAATAGAGCTGAATCTACTTCAGGAAATGTGCACATCTTCATTCGTTTCAAATTCGGATTGCAAGTGAAGGTGAAATAATTATTCTCCCATATTCACTTCTTTCTTTCTTTTTTTTTTTTTTCGTTCTTTCGAAATAAATTTCGAGTAATCTTGGAAAAAATTTCGGGTTGAAAGAAGTTAACTTCGAGTTATTTAGAATAATTAGAATGGAATTAAAGACAAAAAAGTCGGAACTTGATAAAAACTTCGAGTTATAGTAATATTTGGGTTATCGGACTTCGAGTTATCGCAAATCGACTGTATTTTTAAGAAACTTAAAACATTTAGCGATGTAAAATCCTATAAACATTGAATTCTAGTCATAAAAAACTATTTTCTACACTTGAAAAGTGAATGAGAAAGGAGCTTTGAACTAGAAACTTTGAAAGAAATTTGATCGCCAAGTTTGCGGAAATTATTATATGAATTTTCTGTTGGAAAAATGAAATACACACACACAGTAGACCGTCAAGAATCTGCAGAAGTCTAAGATCTGCTTACAAATTTTTGTAATATTGTTCTAATTGTATAGCATTAGGAGCAGCTCTAAATATCTAGCATTTCTTAAAAAAAAAAAAGGGTGGGGAGGGGGTAATTTTCCGTTATAGGTACGGAGTGGTGCATTTTTTAAGCTGGCGATTAGTTTCAATTTTATTTATTGTCAGGGACTATTTCAAGTTACATATAAAGTACTTATTTGGCGATACCATAAACTATTTTGTCTTTTTAAAGGCTTTATAAGCGAAGCAAGCCTAGAAACAAGATCAAAAAGTCCATTAAAATAAAAAATAATCCTCTGAATAATTAAGTCTCTCTATTAAGCGTAAAATAATCCAATAAATGAGGCACAAACTATAAATGAGCATGAAAAATTAAATTAAAAGAAATTGCCAAACCAACTTTAGATGCTCCATTTACGCAAAAAATAATCAGCTGAATAACATTACTGATTCGATTCAAATTGGTTGATTCGGTATATTTCTGAGCATCTTGCGAAATATTGATGTTTGTTTTCTGTTTCATTTATTAATTAAAATAAACAAGCTTTGAAACTTGTCGTTGATTGGTTGATGCAACCGTGGCTTCTGGCGCCTCCTTGCGGTCAGAATGGGCAAATATGAAGTTTTGAAGTTTTTCCATCTAGTGTGGCCATGTTCAAGTGAAGAAATAGTTGCCCCGGTTTAACACAGGAAAGTCAAAAATTGTCAAGGCCTGGTAAGCCCCAGCGCATTCAGTGGGGCCATGATTCAAGTTAAGCTTTTAAAGTAACTTTCAATTTTCGCTCTTTGTTTTGTTTTTACAATAATTCAGACATTGGGATGGTCGTCAAGTTTTTGCATGTGTAATTTTGTTTTTGTTAGGAATATTGCTTCCTCGTCAAGCATGGGGAGGGATCAGAAAAAGGAAAAATATAGAAGAAAGTTTCGTGATGGCCACAACATACTAGTTGCTCTTTGCTTTGCTTTTGCAATAATTCAGACATTGGGATGGTCGTCAAGTTTTTGCATGTGTAATTTTGTTTTTGTTGGGACTATTGCTTCCTCGGCAAGCATGGGGAGGGATCAGAAAAAAAAAAAGAAAAATATAGAAGAAAGTTTCGTGATGGCCACAACATACTAGTTGGAAAATGTCTGTGTGTGTGTGTGTGTGACCAGTTTTTTGTGGCCGCTCTACAGCAAAAACTACCGCATGAAATCGAACGAAATTTGGTACACATATGTGTCCCTATGTGAACTTGTGCCCATTGGTTTTTGGCGCGAATTCCTCCAAGGGGTGGAGCAATAGGACGTTTTTTGAGTTACGCGTGCTTGCTATTCCTCAGGAAGTAACTGGCGGAATCAAACAAAATTTGGTCCATATGTTGCCATTAACAGGAACAGGTGCTGGTTCAATTTTGGTGTCAATAACTCAAACAGGGGTTGAACTATAGAACGTTTTTTGTCGTCAATTGTGACTGCTATATCTCAAGAAATAATGAACGGAATGAAAGAAAAATTTATCGGCAAGTAGCCCTTAGTAGGTATAAGAGCTGATTTCATTTTGGTGTCAACAGCTAAAAGGGGGTAGCGCAATCGCCCGTTCTTTTTTTCCATTGTGAGTGCCCTATCTCAAGAAGTAATGCTATGTTCTGGTTGAAATTTGGAATATATGTGAATCCATATGTAAACAGGCTTTGGTTCAATTTTGACGCCAATCGCTCCAAGAAGTGTTGATTTTTTTTTTTTTTTTGCGAACAAAAATGGCTTTATTAATGCAATAATAAGAAAGATAAATCGTAATATATTATCGTCTGCGTATTTCTCGTGATTTTAATTGTATGGAAATGATCGGAAATAGTATCTCAATGATTTAAAATTTTTAACTGTTGCTATTTTATGTTTGTTAACAAATAAAATATTTGTAATTAACTCAAGCAAGGCTTTTAAAATAACTTTCAATTTTTGCTCTTTGCTTTGCTTTTGCAATAATTCAGACATTGGGATGGTCGTCAAATTTTTGCATGTGTAGTTTTGTTTTTGTTGGGAATATTGCTTCCTCGTCAAGCTTGGGGAGGGATCAGAAAAAAAGAAAAATATAGAAGAAAGTTTCGTGATGGCCACAACATACTAGTTTTACAATTAGACAAGTACATGCGGAGCAAAGTGGATGGGGCAAAGTGAAATAGTTAATTTTGTTTAATTATTCAATCATTTAATAAATATCTTACGTATTTTTTTGTTACTTTATTAACCACACCTTAATTTAGTAATCCATTTATTTATTCATTCATTTACTTATTTTCTCACTCGTTTATTCGTCCTCATACACTTATTTATTTATTTATTAAATTATTCGTTTATTTTTTCTAGCATCTTTTCATTTACTCATTCAAACTTTTATTTTGTGATTCATTTGATCAAAAATATTTTTTTATAATCGAGTAGAAAACATTTCATTGCAAAAAAATTTCCCATTTCACTTTGCCCCATAGAAAAATAAAGTGAAAATTTTCCACTTTTGTTTTTAAAGCGAAAATTCACCGCCAAAAATAAAAAATACTATTTCAATGCAGGTTTTATTATAAAATACAATACTCTTTTATTATGTACTGTAATTTTCAAAACGAATTTCCAATTTTTTCATTTTGAAAAATCACAGTCATTTTAACCATTTTACTTTGCCCCACGTTCCCCTCCCTACCTGTATGCTTCACAACAGTGAGAAGTCAACATTCGTCCAACTGATTGCAATTCAGGAAACATTTTCGCAGACATACTTATTTTTCCCAGAAAAAAAGGTATGTGAAATCCCCGTGAAATCCCGGAACGTTAGACGGAGATAATCTCTGACGTTTCGGAGTTTTTTAATGCATAACTAATCGAAAGGACGATTTTCCTGCATACGATGGAATCCGTTTGTAACTTCGAAGTTACTTAAAACTGGAACTATCACATTTTAACGGGGACTCTGTAGATTGAGCATCACTGGCTTAGAGTGCCCCAAATACAGCACATAACCTGGATATATTTTAGCACGTTTGAGCCAAGGGTAGCCTAGTGGATACGGAGCCGGACTCTGAATCAGCGAATTCCAGGTTTCAAGGCGGAGTGCAAGCTTGTTTATCTGTGGATTCGAAAGTACTGAAGTGAGTCTTTAGCATTAGTGCAAAAAACAAGGGATACATAGTTTTTTGACGTTGACAAAATGACATATGCTTCATATGTGATTGCACTAGATCCATCAGTATATTTTTATGCAAACAGATTTAAATACAAATGTTATAAGACTAATTGTCATGAAAAAATTACCAAAATGTGATTTTGAGAATTCTGTACTAAAGTAAAAATATGAGTGATAAGTATTTATCGTTTCGCAAAGAGAGTGTTTCACAAGTGCATAAAAAGTGTTATGAGATTTGCAGTGAAACGCAAACCGGGGCTCATATTTAAAAAAAAAATATTTTTGAAGTTATCGTCACTTAAATCATAACAATTTTTAAAAATCGAAAATAAAATTGTGCATTAACTAGTTTCAATAACTTTACATTTTCATGAAAAATAACTTACTTCTCTTCGTTTTTAATGAAAGAATGCATAGTTAAATTACCATTTAATTTTGGTTAAAAATAAATGTTTATACACTTTAAGAATTAATGAAACGATGTCTGGAATTCACTAGCAAAAGCATTACATGCAATAAATTTTATTGCCTAATGGCAGGGAAATTACAAAGATGAAAGAAAAACACCTGCCTGAAGCACCATGAAATTAAATAGTTTTTTGTTTTCTGTCGTTTTCTCTTTAGCCTTAAAGGGAAAAAATAAATCTTAGTTTATTCCCCAGACAAATTACACACTTGTTCCGAGAAAACACGAATAAAATGTCTGACGTAACGTGTACATTTAATTACTTTCTGAATATTGGTTAGAAAATTGTTTGGGAAAAAAGTGTTTTGAAATTTGTGAAATCGAGCTAAAAAGGTCTGTGGATCAGATTTTATTTTATTTTATTATTATTATTTTTTGTACGGGAAAACGTACTGGTGTGCTTTTTAAATATGTTGAGTAGAAGTGCAAAGAGTTAGGAAAAAAAAACTGTTTTGCTAATCTAAAACCTATTATTTTACTATATGACATAATGTTCGCTAACTACTTGTTTTTGGCTTCAATTTAAAAAAAAGGAAGATTATATTTATTCAGTAATAAAGCAGATTTCCTAAAGATTTGCAATATTTTTTTACATCTAAAATATTTAGGACTTACTTTGTTAAAAAGAAAGACGAAGGAAAGAAAAACAAAGTAAGTGAATTTTTAATCAACACTGCGTTGAATTCTTCAGCCAAAAAATCCACTTTAACTCAGGTTATATTTAACATTCTCCACCGACAGTTTCCTACCATTTCAAAGATAATCTCACAACATTTTTCATTATTTTCTTTTGATTTTATGAAAAAGTAAAATCTAAAATCTATATAATTCGGACTAATAAGGAAACCAGGTTCTCCGAATTATTGAAAGTATTGATTTGACAAAGTAAACTATAAATATAGCCAAGGCATATGCAAAATATTGTAGGGGAGAAGTGGGTACACACTGTAAAAGCGCTTCAGAAACGTTTCTGGAAAGTAATAGGCAGCTGATGTGCCCAATTTCTGCCAGTAACAAAACTCGAAAAAAACCAGGAACGTTTTCCATTAAAATTCAGTAACCTTCCTCAGATTATCCTGACAAATCCAGAAATCTTCCCGTATAAAGCTAGTCGTGTCTCTGGAATTTCAGAGTAATCTTAGGTACGGATAATATAACAGCTCCAAAAGCTGAATTTCAAACACGGCCAAAGCTAAGTCAGAATTGCAAGTAAGTACCAAGCATCCCACTTCATTGCAAATCTAGCAAACTACGCAGTCCAAAAACTTCTTCGCCTCCTTTGGGAGCTTAAATCAGTCTGGACGAGATGTTATCGAAGAAAAGCTTATACACGTTATAAAAACTGTCAGTTAATCTTTAAACTGGGAGCTAAAAATATTTTTTATAACAGTAAGAAGTCCCCATTCATGCAACTTGTGGCAGTTCAGGAGATTTTTTGACAATGATACTTGATATTTCCAGGAAGTGCATAAAAACCATTGAAATCCCGATACGTTACATGAAAATACTCAGTAACGTTTCGATTTTTTTTTACAGTGCATCAAGACAGGGAGTATAGTGAGAGAGCAGCAATTCATTCCCTGTTTGGATATTTCCAGCCAGGTAAAGCTTTTGAAAAGTTAGGTCGAATTACTGTGAACATATATATCATCATATATATAATAACCAATGATCTAGTAACGCTGACGTCATCGACAATGAAACTCGCACCACGCATGATAATTTAATGATTGACATGCAGGGATATGCTTTATTTTGACAGGGCTGAACTGGATCCGGTAACTTAACTTTTTTACTGGCGAAACTGCCATGAAAAGTTTTATCGAAGAGAAGTAACTCAAGATTGCATATGAAACAATGAATGACAAAAAGCATAATTTTAAAATATTTTTTCAAGAACAATTAATTTGTTTACAGTGCTATCAAAATTGTTGGGTCTTATTTAAAGACATGTTGAAATTGAGACTTGAAATGCGGTTTGGAAAGCGATTTATAATTATGAATATGTAATGAAAAAAAAATGAAGCTGGAATAATTTGACGAAGTATGTTATCAACAACTTAAAAAAGAAAAAAAAAACTTATTGTAAATGATTAATGAGCTCTCGAAAATCTCGAACTTGAAATGAGAACAAGAGCTTTGTTTTTAAAAAAAATATCAGAATTTCCTTTCATAAAGTACAATTTTTTGTGTTTGATATGTAAAAATAAACTTATTTAATACTTCTCATTTTTTCCACATAAAGATTGTTAGCTGCCTGTTTCAAAAAACCAAGTAAGAAGAAGGGGAGGCATAATTGAATTATCGATAAAAAATTAGGGAATGTTAAAAAGAAATCTAGCTTTGTGGATATGTTTTTTTTTTGGGGGGGGGGGAGGAAGGTACCGTTTTTGTTTATTTTATTTTTTTTTTCATAGCCATTACTCATAATTAAAATCATTCATTCTTAAGAAATGTATAATTTCATACACATATATTTTTAATTTGCTAGTTTTCACTTCTTTTAAATTCAAAAAGAACTTAAACCTTTTTTTTAGAACAAAACTTGTAAAAATGAAAATATTGAAAAAAAAAAAAGCTACGAAAGCTAAAAGTTTGCTTTATATACAATTAGGGATTGCAATACCGGACCGAAAATTCAATACCGGTACTCGGTATTTTTGAAAGATAATACCAGAATATCGGAAAAAACCGGGATTTTAAATTTCTCAGAAAATGCTTGAAAACCTTTTGCTTCATACAACAACTTTATTATTTATGAAGACGTATTGTGAACAAAAATAAAATGAAGAAACAAATGTCATAGTAAAAAACCAATAGTAAAAGACATAATGCATGTATTTAATTGTCTCTAAGCCTGGAACTCATTTTATTGCTTAACTTTCCTACAGTTGAAAATACACTTTCTGAGTTCACGTAGGTCGGTAGCACTGTTAACAATGCACGATACGCCTCCTCTAATTGTCTAAAAGTCCTTCATTTTCAAATAGTTCGGTGGCTTGCGCGTTATTTTTGGGCAAATCCTTTTATGTGCATTTTTATTGTTTTTTTTTTGAAAAATGTATAACTGGTTGTAATTTCTTTCCCGAGAGACGATACCTTTCTAATATTAACATCATTTTCTTTTGAGCAGGAAAGCTTTATGTCTACTTTTTATTTGTCCTTTGGTTTGAAATTAACGATAAACTTAACTAAATTTGATCTTGTTAGTTTCTCTTACATTTGTTTTTGCTTTCTTTTCAAAATTCTTCACAATTGTAATTATGTAAATATCTGAAAATGTGTTTCAATTTATTATGCTTCACCTCAATGCAAATTTTCAACGTAAAATTCGAAATATTATCATGCCAAGTACACTGTAAAAACGATTCAGAAACGTTCCTGGAAAATAATAGGCAGCTGATGTGCCCAATTTCAGCCAGTAACATATCTTACAAAAGCCAGGAACGTTTTCCGATAAAAGTCAGTAACCTTTCTGAAATATTAAGAAATCTCCCCTATTAAAACCAGTAGTGAACCTTCTAGAAAAATTAAATCGGTTTAATTTATTTAATTAGAACCCTCTTGATTTACCAAGAAAGCTCCAGAAATATTCGAGCAACCACGGCCAAGTTACGCGAAAATTGCGAGCAAGAACCAACCATATTCCTTGCAATTCCTGCCTCGCAAAGCTACCCAGTAACTTATTTGCTTCCATTGGAAGCTTAGTCAATCCGGACGGACCATGAACAATCAAAAGCCGATGCACTTAATAAATACGCTCCGTCAATATTTAAACTGGTCGCAAAAAATATTTTTCACACCAGTACAAGGTCTGCATTCGTGCATCTTTTAGGAATTCAGGAAAATTTTTTGCGAACATACTTGATTTTTTGGGGAAATAGGTGAAAACCTCTGAAATCCCGAAACGTTCCACGGAAATAACCAGTAACGTTTCGGAATTTTTTTACAGTGTGTAAAGCCAAATAGTGAGACAGGACAACAAACCGATACTGGTTCAACAAATTACCATTAGTTGTGCTAACAAGAAAAAGTTTTTGTCAAAATTTTGTACAGTTGAGACAAATAATTAAAAAAGAAATCATAAAGTATTACTGCAATTGATGGATTGTTCATAGGACAAATGCATTCAAAATTGCACTCGAAATTTACTTTCACAAAAGGGAAAGTGAGTGATCAGGGAAATGAAGAAAATAAAATCACGGTGTACAAAAGCGCACTAAAATGCGATTCATCTCACCATCTAGTAATGACTATCATTTTGCAATCTTTCCGCTACTTTTGTTTCATGATATTTTATTAGTTCGTGCTTTTGAAGCCAAATTTTTACACCGATACATTGACTTTGGTTCTGTATCATGTAAAAAGAAATGTACATCTAAAATACAAGTAGATATTCAATAAGATTAAGTGAAAATTCTTTAATTGAAACTTAATTTCTGCTAATACTGAAAATACCGATACTTTGCCTCAGCAAATACCGGTATTACAAAATTGCAAAATTTCTCGAAATACCGGTATTTGGTATTCAGGCATACCGGTATTGCAATCCCTATATACAATGACGGAGTCAGCGAACTCCGTTTGTAAAGGTTTTTTTTCTTTTTTACTCCAACTTCAAGCTATATTTCATTAATGTTTCTGTTTAAATTTCAAAGTTGTTTTCCGTTTTTGACCTAAAAATTTCTATTCTTAATAACCGAAGGAATAATTGTAACAAATGCAAAAATTAGAAACTAATTTCTTATTTCTGTACCCTAGATCTAGAAAGATGCAAGTAACAGTATGATAATTTTACAGCAGACAGGAAAAAACTTTTTCCTGTCTCCTGCAAAGGATGCGATGCGAGCTCTTTTAACCCCGATAAAAAAAAAAGAAAAGGTTTTTTTTTTTTTTTTAAAAGAATTACATTCACGTGGCTCGATAAGGAGTAGGCTTCTACGTACAATGCACTAATAAACAGAAAATCGCAATTTTTGAACTTACATCAGTCTTACTCTGAGGTACGAAATTGTGCATTTATTAAGTTGTTTCTCTTAAGACTTTATTTGCAGCACTATGTTATTTTATTAATTTCTTCTTACTTTCTTGTTCGTTCAGAATTATTTTCCTTACTGTCCTAAGAATTACTTTTATCAAAAACCAAAGAAAGACAACGCTATAAGTGCAAAACTATTAACCTACTTGCTAATTTGTGCATTTATCACATTTTTTCTTATAGCACAAAAAATTCTATAGCACTTTGCAGCACAAAAAACAAAAAAAAAAAAAACCTCATTTCTTCTTACTTTTTTGTTAATTTTCGACTCTTAAACCCTTGGCATGGCTACACGGGATTAAGAACTCTAATGTAGACATTCATTTTATACACTTTATCTCTACTTTATACTCATTCTGTCTCAAAGTTTAAATGCACAAAGTACCCATGAGGCAGTGAGACGCAACGGGATGCAAGTGGACATTTTTAAGTTTTGCGTAAAACGCGTTTAAAGATAACATCATAGGAAGGCTTTCATTGAATTCATTTTCTAAATCATGCTGTACAGCAGCACCTATCAGGGCTACATATACTGTATCTTGCATCAAGAGAGAGAAGGGGGTTCACCTACCATTTGTCTTGGTTATGTCGAAATTTTCAATTTTGCCACTTACATCCCGTTGCTTTTCACTGCCTCACACGTTTAACCAAATTCAATACGTTGAAATTCATTACAATGCAGTGCCTAAATTTTGCATCATCTATCTAAATGGTGATGTACACTGTTAAAAAATTCCGAAACGTTACTGAGTATTTCCGTGTAACGTTTCGGGATTTCAAAGCTTTTTATCCACTTTCTGGAAATATCAAGTATCATTGTTAAAAAGTTTCCTGAATTGCTACAAGTTGTCCAAATGCAGACTTCTCTCTGTTGTAAAAAATATTTTTAGTTCCAAGTTTAAAGATTAACTGAGAGTATTTATAAGGTGTTTCGGCTTTATTTCGCATACGGCTCGTCCATGCTGATTAAACTCCCAAAGGGAGCGAATAAGGCTCCCGACTACGTAACTTTGCAAGAATAAGCAAGCGAGATTCTTGATACTTGCAAATCTGGTTTAGCTTTGGCCAGAGTTGGGCAAATTTTAATTGCATTGACAATTAAAGATTGACAATTGATTAATTGGTAAACAGAACTACAACAACTATCAATTGATATACAACAATATACAACTGTCAATTGATCAATTGTAGTTGTGGAAATTTATAATTAACAATTAATTAATTGTTAATTGTAGTTCACTACAGTTAACCATTAATTAATTGTTAATTGTAATTTTCCACAATTACAATTTATCATTTGTTAATTGTAGTTTACTACAATTAACAATTGTCGATTGTTCTGTGAATTTTAATTAAAACTAACTAATAAAAAAATTACTGGTTTTGTACAACATATTCTACAGACGACAGGTCTACCTGGAACGTGGACGCTAAACGGGTACCCTATTACTTTCTAACTATTTAAATACACTAACTATTTAGCAGCAAATAAAATGTCAATAAAATATCAGTAACTTTCAGTATATTACCACTCAATAGCCAGGGCTAAAGCAGAAATATATGAAATACTCGAGTTGAACCGAACCATTGTTTCGGTCACTCGTCTGCTCTAATTCTATATTAGCTACCAGTTTATTTGACACTCTTGGCTTCCTTAAGTGGTTTTCCATCTCCACCTCAGTCACTTTTCTAGGCGGGGCTGATTAGTGCTAATACACACGATATTTTAGTTTAATCCTCAAAATTTTTGAGAGATGAATGCAAAAACTATTGTATCGTTTTTGTAAGAGTAAAGCATTTGACTTGTTTAATTTAAAATCTTACCCTTGTTCGAAAAGCTAAAAAGACTATATTAACTTTAAGAGTGCACAAATGACAATTAAATCGCACGTTCATGTTTCATCTTACAAAACCCCCCTTTTTATTGCAAAAATGGGGTGTAGCAATGTAATACATAGGTTTTTTTTCACTGCGAAGTAAAGTAAGAAAGCAATTAGAATTGTACAATGAATAATTTTAATGAAGTGAAACTTGATTTTTCTCAGTTTTACTGTCGGAGAGTTAAGTTTCTACTCAAAATTCAGAAGCTTATTCAAAAAGATGAAAAAGAGAGAGAGAAAGAGAAAGAGCGCATGCTCGGGAGTAGGTTCGTGACAAGCGGAAAAAAAAATCTATTTCTGAAATAAATTACTAGATAAATCAAAACCAAAAGATAGGATAAAAACTTTAAATTAAAAAAATGAAATAATAAATGGCTTAACTTCGAAAATATTAACAAAAATTGAAATCGCCAAATGTCCATATGAGAAAAAAAAAATGAATAGCCTCGAAACTAAATTTCAAGCTCTTTTGTTTTAGTTTAAAAAAAAACATCTTTACAATGAGCTTATGAATGAAAATACATTTGATAAATCTTAACTTAGGTGCACCTGTGCATATTGACTAAATGTTACGTTTTTCTGCTAGAAATTACTCGAAATAAACCTGATTTAAAAAAATCTTTTTTTTTTCTTTTCTTATGTTTTTTTTCCACTTTTAACTTTTTGTAAAGTTAGCGGCAGCTTTTTATAAAGTTAGACGTAAGAGTTTCGCTTAAACTCTTACGTCTAATTTATGCCGTTTTATTTTCTGTTAGGATTCTTTCTTTAAAATTAGTTCAAAAGCACAATTTAAGCGCTCCATTCATTAAGTTTAAGCTTTTCGTAACGACATACATTCATCAAGCATCAAACCTGTTATTCATACAAAAAAAAACCTTCATTGTCTAATTTGCTTAACTACAAGTCATCAGTTGTTAATAATGATTGTGTCATTCAAGGCATTATCTTCAGTGTACATTCTGTAGTAATCAGAAAAACATTTTATTTTGTTTGCATAAAAATCAGCAGAAAAAAAGAACGCCCTAATTACAAGTAATTACAAGATACTTTAGGAACAACGTACTAGTTTAAATTCAATTTATTTTGTGAAAAAGCTGACATGCTTTATTTATTGTTCTTGTAATTAGTATTTGCGTTTCAAACTCATTTAAAGAAAAATTAAATATATTTTTTTTATGTAGCAAGCTTTTTTTTTTAAATATTATCAGTCAACAAAATGGTATCAGTAAAGGGGAAAAAACTCTAGTCTGGTAAATAAACATTAGCGTTTACTCTGAATTTAGTCAGAAACTTCTTAGAACCAATGTTCAGAGAATAAGCTGTTTTAAATATTTCAGTACAATAATTAGCTCCCCTTTTATTAGGTTGGCTTTTCGTTACCCACCAAAAGTTTTTTTTTTTATCATTAGAATTATAGAATAATTTTTTAGAACTTCACATAATAAAGGGTGTTTTTTTAGAAGTATAGAACATTTATCTGAAACAAAACACCGTTAAATGATATAAATTGCCATGAATTTGGCTTTATTCGAAAGATGATTCTTAGCCATTTTTCTTTAAATGTGATTTCTGGTATATGGCCACTTCGGCTGGCTTGGAGAACGTCTAATGGCGAAGTCCAATTTTCTATCACTTTTTGCAGCAATGGGGGCCGTAGTGAGAGATAGGTAGCGAATGTTCTCGTCCAAGGCGTCAATCGTCAGTGGCTTATCGGTGTAGACCTGAGACGTCACACAGCCCCACAAAAAATAGTCCAGCGTAGTTAAATCGCATGATCTCGCAGGGCAATTCACGGGTCCATTAAGAGAAATTATTCGTTCACCGAATGTTTCTTTCAATAAATCAATTGTGACACGCGCTGTGTGACGTGTTGCACCGTCCTGTTGTCTATTCATGATGAAATGGTAAACCAAACTAAACACAAAACAAGTGACAACTATCAAAATGGCACACAGATCAAACAGTGTTCACGATTTAAAGTTTTATACCTCTAAAAAAAACACTTTACATCTGGTCACAAATTTGTTTCCTTAGTTTTTATGTATTTGTTTCTCATAGTTTTTAAACTGTATCGTATTAGTTTGAATCTTCGTTTCAGTTATGAAAATTATTTACAGAAATGCATTTCTCCATCAAAAAATCTACTTTCAAATATTTCATGCTTCAAAAATTATTTAATTTCTGATATTTTTTGTTTTTAGCAATATTTTTGGGATATATAAAGCCTTCTTACAAGTGTTTATTCAACTTCTTTACGTTTTCGGGAAAGGAGGCTAAGAGTAGGATTTTAAGTGGAGTGAATCAATTATTTCAGAAAAGGCGTAAGTGCAATGGTTTCCTGTAGGACTTGCACCTTTCTGAAATAAATCGAGTGTTTTATATTAATGATAGAAACTTATAATTTTCAGTGTCTTCAAACTGTATCCAAGAGTCTACTAAAGTGATATTTTAAGGAAATTCAGTTTATTTCATAATTTATTCAGTTTTCACCACTAGCAACTTCTTAAATTGAAAAAAGTTCATTTTTACCATAAAAACCGCTGTTTATTAAAAGCGTGAGACCTAAAGCAAAAGTTTCACTTCAGTATAATTATAAACCTATAAATGAAATGTGTATAATTATCAATTTTCTGGTCAATACAATATTTGTAGTAAGGATTTTGATATTATTAAAAAATGTTTAAAAAAAATACTTTTTATTGTTTGTAAACTACTATTTGTGCATTCCCCTAACTTCCGCAAAAACGCAAATATCTTAAGGAAGAATGAATCCAAAAAATTACCGCCAATATCTTTCCTTCATGGGGTTGCATTGTCCATCGATCTTCTTTCCTCTTTCTCAGGGGAACATGTCAATCATTGTTGGACTTCGCCAGCTGTGTTCTCACTTCATTTTCCCGTTGCTCGTTGCACCGGCATCCAATGACATAAATCTCTCCAGAACCTTCACTCCCACGCCCTCCTCTCAGGCATTTACTTTGCTGTTTCCATCTACTGTTTGCCCTCCTCGTAAATGACCATTGGCGCACACAACAGGCCAGCTCTGGACCTTATGGGAATTAGCCGATAAAGAACGCCATTGAATTTCAATGTCCTCTAATGCTCGGCCGCCATTTAATTTGTCTGAGTATTGCTTAACGGAGGATATTTATCGTAATTTTTATGGACTTTATTGCGAATTAGTTTCCTTCGGAAGTCCCTGAAGATAGATTTTTCTTGGAAGAGAATGGTTGTGGGTTGTTCCTTAGTATCGGAATCCGATCGATAAGGGAAGGAAGATAAATTGCACTGAGTGAGATTAGCAATAAAGTCGGCTACTGAAGAAGTTCTTTGAAGTCAAACCACGAAATGCTCATGGATTTTGCTGCTTGCAAGATGGGTTAATTGATTGAATTTTGAGAACATATCGAATCCGGAACCTTTTACAAATCTGGAAATATTTTGTGTATAGTATAGACAATTTGAAATTCATTTCGAGGAAGGAAAACTGAATTTGATCAGAATACATAAGGTTCTATATTTTCTAAGAGCTTATAAGTCTATATCATATTTAAATTTCTCTCTTTCCATTTTCCTCCTTTTTAATCTGAAAATAAGAACATTATTAACGATATAGATATTTATTTACTGTGACCACAAATGCCCGAAACACACCAGAAACACGTTTAGGGCTCTTTAATTCAGAAAAAATGTTCCAGTTACCTGAATCTGTATTAAAATCTGTTAAGTTTGCTGAAAAATACTCTGAATGTGTCCTATGCAAGATATTTGTTAAATTTAATCTTGCGAACACATTTGAGAGCTGATTGAGAACACATTTGGCCACACTTGTTAAATCTTCGCTTTCTTTGTTACAATGTTGATGGATAGATAAAGATTGATTGGTTGCATTATATATTGTATGGAATAACCTGCAAAAGAAGTTTTGACTATTTACTGAAGCATTTGATATAGTGTTCAAATCACCGCAGATGTGAACTTATCTGAAAGTGTTTTGTGCTGTGAAAGTGGTACGTCGTTTATTACATGAGCCATGCAACGATCAACGAATAGGAAAACTCTAACCAATTTCTGCAAAGTTATGCAAACAAGCTACACGTCATCGCTTTCTTTATTACAAACACAATGTCAACAGTTTTCTTTAACTACCATTCAAAAAAAATCTCTCAGTGTAATACTATTGGGAATTTTATAGTAGAAGCTGCGAGCATAATCAAAGAAGTGTTCCGTAAGTGTCTGAAAAAGTGTTCTAAAAGAAGGGACGCACGTCACCGCTAAAATAATTAAAAACGTGTGCTTCAAAGTGATCTAAAAATGGGACAAATGCGTTGAAAAAGTCTCTGAAGTTAGCGATGAGTGCATACCATATATATAGTATATCAGGACCGTACTCAAGGGGTTGGTTTTTAAGGTTATAATATTCAAACCCCTTTAAAAAATTTTCAAAACCGTTCCGAAAAAAAAAAAATCTTTTCATCAACTTTTTGGCTGAATGAAATATTATTGCTATTTTTTTTTCATTTATTTTTTTTTTGTTCAATTCCATTTGAAAAAAATAGAGCTTTTTTTTCTGAAGAATTGTTAAATTTCAGTTCTTGTGATCTGGAGTATTTTTTTCTTTCTTATTGTAGCTAATGTGCATATCATTTCTTACGAAGCAATACAACGTTTTCCTTCAGATTTTGAAACCTCATGCGAACGAAAACATCACATTTTTGCCGAAAACAACAAACTCATTTTTTAACATATTTTACAAGCGTATACAATTTTAATTTAAGAAGTAATACTTTGAATGCGAGTACTTACGGTAGGCGAACACCCTAAGTACATTTTCCTTCAATATTCATTGCACCTTTCTAAAACTTTACACGATTATTAAATACTATAAAATCACCCGTCAAGGTATGACGGGTGAAAATTGCTTCTACATTTGAACGAAGCCATTGCCTATTTGGTGATGTTTTGATAGTTGAAGTTGCAACCCTAACTCAAGTGGATAAACTCTAAACTCCAGTAGGTACCGTTCATTGTTGACCGTTATTTCCTTTCTTCATTCCCCTGAAAGGACAGTCTTACCAGTAAAACAGTTAAGTTACCGGATCGAGTTCAGCCTTGTCACAATAAAGCCTTTCCCTGCTTGCTAAACATTACCAAAACATTTTATCAAGTTATCATGCCGTTGCGTGAGTTTCATTGTTGAAACACGCGCGTTACTCGATCATCGGCTATTATATCTATGAGAACTACATAAATAACACATTTTGACAACTTATTTGTTACGATTCCGAGTCACAACTGACTACAACTGTATTTATGTCGAGGACTGCATATTAAGTGCCTTACCTCCATTATTTTTTATACCGATAAATGGCAGCACCATCACCGGATCGAACAGTTAATGAGAATTTAGAACTAGACCAGGAGCTAATAGCTACCTGGTGCTAGCACCCCCAGAGGTATCGTTTCACTTGGAGGACATTGAGACCACGAGCATATTTAACGTCGCCCAGTCCCCTTTAATGACGACGGTGGATCTTCGATCCTCGAGGTTCGAACTCAGGACCCTCCGGCCCCGAATCCGACACTCTACCGATCGGGCTACCACGGCCCAACTTATTTGTTGCAAAAACAATTTTCTATAGTTTTTTTAAAGTCATTTCTTTTAGCAAAAGACTACCATATCCATAACACTTCCAGTGCCTTCATTTTTTCCTAATTTTTAAAACCTTTTGTGTCTATCTCTTTGCTAGATACCAGAGAGTTATATGACCTTTAATTTAGATATAAGTAACTTAAAACAGGTTTTATGGGTAAGTGTTTGTAAAATTCCCGCAAAAAACCTGCTTTTTGCTCCCTAAGTTTAATTGATCATTATTTCAAAACCACATATTGCATGTACATTATTTTTTCGAGGTTTATATCACAGTAATATGTTTAATGACCATTTTTGCGAAGTTTCATATCTTTAGAATTAATATTTCTTTCGCTAGAGCTGTTGGCGTAAGAAAAAACTTTCAAAACGTGGTTATGTGAAAATCAAGAAAGAAAAAGTAAATTTCAGTTATAAGCAGTGAACTTGTGTTTAATAATTTTTTTCTAGTTTTCTCAATAATTCATCACTTTAAAAAAATGTCAAATTTAGAAGGGGAGAAAAAAAAAGCACTGGATCTCTCGAAACTTCTCAAAGTCTCAATATCTATTTTTTTTAGGAAATTAGGATGTTCGCTTACCTATTCTTTAGAGTCAATAAAAAGAAAGATCGAATATTTAACAGATGCGTTGTGTTATCTTATGCATACATCAGGTTCTTTTTTCTTCCATATGTAAATGCGTCATCTTTTATATTTGCTTTGTAAAGGCCTTAAATCAGCGTATCATGCTCATGCCAAGAAATTCATTTGATAGTGTTTTCTTACTGCCTCGTATGCTTATACTTTTTACATTTTTTTTCTTCTGAACTTCTATAATTTTAAATGACATTAACATGTCAGTAATCTTTCCGTTTAAATTCTAAACAAGTGTCATAACTTTTGCTAGATAAGATTGTAATTGCTACGGAAATAAGTGACATTTTAGAAGAAAAATGACAAATTTAATAAGTATTTTTTTCTGACTCTGTCTCTTATTTAAACGGCGTCAAACCACCACGAAGAAAATAATTAAGGTTGCTGTCTGTTTCAAAATTTACAATTGAAACTGTTTATTCGCGCTTAATTACCTTCCCTTTTTTTTTACTCCATAAGGGCTGAGGTTTTACGTCTGGGGCTGTTCAAAATAATGAAGTACTTGTTAACCTTTTAGCTGTATACAGGTTGTCCTGGAAAAGAATGACTGTTTTTTAAAATTTATAACAGGAAAACGGTAAATGATAAAAAAATAATTCTTGCAGAAAATTCATGTGGTGGGCCGTAAATTATTTCTCCCTGAGTTCCAAATGTTAGTTGAAATTTTTTCCAATAGATGGTGCTACAGATAGTAAGCCCGTAAATCAAAAAAAAAAAAAAAAAAGAAAGAAAGAAAAGAAAAAGAAAATTGCATCATGATTTTTTCAAAATAATGAACAAAAGAACAAAACAATAGTTTCAAACAATCGTCGGTTGTAATCCCGTGTTACAATCGGAGGAAAAATTGGTGAATTTCAATTCTTAATTTTTGATTTACCGGCTTACTATGTGCAGCGCCATCTATTGAAACATTTTTGAACTAAAATTTGGAACGCTTAGGGGAGAAAATTTGGCGACCACCACATGAGTTTTCTGCAAGAATTTGTTTTTTATCATTAACCGTTCTCCTGTTACAAATTTTTGAAAACAGTCAGTCTTTTTCAGGACACCTTGTAGTTACTTTGATGATTTGAGTGAATAAATTTTCAATTATTTATAGCAAATGTCAAGCGTTTAGTACGAATTAAAATATACTCAGTTGGTAAAAATTGGTATTTTGAATTGTTTTCATAAAAACCTTGTTGCCTCTGCATGTTCTCTTGAGGAGGCTGCCACTCAGCGGGTCAGTGATAAAGTTCGTTTCTAGTGGAGCATTATTTTCAAAGAAAAAAAAATCAGTTTTCTTTTTTAAATTTCCAATGGAAGACCAAGGCAATACAGACACACAAACCAAATTAGCTAATGAACAAAGAAATATCACGGAATAACAAAAGAATGACAGAAGAAAAAAGTCTACGGATCCATTCGGTCACTTACTTCCCAGTATTGTCCCCATGAAACAGGGATGGTCATCCCCCAAAATTTCAATGCCTCAAATCTCCCCCCCCCCCCGCAAAATGCTTTCTCAACCATCATTCTCGTTTTCATTTTTTAGCTCTCTTTTTATTTTATTTATTTTTTAAAAATAGTTTTCATTTATTTACTTATTAATTAATTTATTTTTAATTATTCTTATTATTTTATAAGAAAAGTTCTATGCTACGCGAATAACATACACACAAACTAAATAAATAAATGAAATAAAATATAAAGAGAATAATACAAAATAAATAATTTAAATTAAAAGTAAATCAATTAATGAATTTAAATATAAATAAATAAAATGTAAAACATCCCTCCCCATTGATTTAGGCTGCGCAATTTGCGCCATAACGTCCCTTCCCCTGTTGGCACCACTGCCATAAACTCTTGGAGTACACAGTAGGGCAGCACTTCAAGTGCAAACAATTCATAGGTTCTCGAAGGTTACAGAGCATGCAGTATAGGTCATTAAATACATTAATGGCAATTTAAGTACTTACTAAGGCAGTCATGGCCGGTTGTAAGGCATAAAATAAAGGCATAACTAAAAAATGAATAGACTCAAAATGTCGCGCCCTGTGAACATAAACATCTACCCTTTGATATCCGAAACGTCACTGATTACTTCCGGGT
The DNA here is from genome assembly GCF_026930045.1 of Uloborus diversus. Lineage (NCBI taxonomy): Eukaryota > Metazoa > Arthropoda > Arachnida > Araneae > Uloboridae > Uloborus > Uloborus diversus. The sequence goes on from NC_072738.1 coordinate 114,736,043, forward strand.
AACGTTCCGGAATTTCAAGAGTTTCCATAAGCTTTCGGAAAAAAGGAGAAAAACAGTTTTTCCTGTGAAGAAGTTTCCTGAGTCGAAACAAGTTCTCCGAATACTGATTTTACACCGGTGAAGATATTTCCAGCTACCAGTGTAAACATAATCAAGGCTTCTTTATTAAGTGTTTTTCCCTGACTGACTCCTACTTATGGGCGAAATGCAGTCTCCGGACATTGTAGCTTAGATGGAATCGCTTGCTATTCCTTCTTAGCTTTGGCCATATTTGCTTTGGAAACTTTCCTGAGAGGGTGCCTTGCTGTTATTGTATACTTATATAAGTTTTCATGAAAGCTTTCTGAGTTATTCCAGAAGCATGAATACTTTGATTTGGAAGGTTTCTGAGTTTTTCAAAATTGTTCCAGTTTAATTTTTGGAAGGGTACTAACTTTTAGCAGGAAACTTTCCTGTTTCTTGCCAGATATGTTATTTCTAGAAATTAGGCCCGTCAGCTGCCCATTTTTTTCTTTTAACGTTTTGTTATTTTTTTACATTGTAGATTCGGGTTTGACACAGAGATGAAGCCCAAACATACTTCTTCCGATATATATCCGCGTATAACAATACGATACAATCAAAAACAGTAATTCAGAGTAATACAATTGCGTAACATTTCGGAACAGCAGTGCAGTGATTTTTTCCGAGAAACAAATAAAAAGGTATATTTTTCAAATTTTTGTTGTAACTATGTGACAATAACTCATTTTTGACAAAAAGTGCAGATACGACCTTTGTGCTTCGCACGGCAGTGTAAGGAGTTTTTACTACAAAAAGTAGAACCGAATGTCTTATTCTTCTTCAGCAACGGGTGCAACCTCTTAATGCCTTTATTGTATTTACTTCAATTCCCATTCAACAATACATTGTAAAAACAATTCAGAAACGTTCTTGGAAAATAATGGGCAGCTGATGTATCCAAGTTTTTCCAGTAACATATCTTGCAAAAACCTGGAACGTTTTCTGCTAAAAATCAGTAACCTCCCTGAAATTATCTTTGAATCTTTCTGAAGAGTATGGAGATCTCACCATAAAAAGTTTAAACTTTTAGCTAAAAATGTTTTTCTCACCAGTGAAGAGTTTGCATTCGTGCACCTAGAAGCAACTCATAAAATCTTTTTTGCAAATATAGTACTTGATTTTACGGAGAAATAGTTTAAAACCGTGAAATTCCGCAACGTTCCACGGAAATAATCAGTGACATTTCGGATTTTTTTTTCAGTGTAGGCTAAAATACATATAAGTCATTTGGGAGATATAACCATCAAATGTTCAAATAAATAAATTAAGTAAAAATACATTTCCTATAGGGTCAAACTGCGAAGATAAACTATACTTGGAGCATTTTAATCACACACAAAAAAATTCGTCAAAACCGGCCCAGCTGTTCAGGAGGAGTTTGCTGATAAATACATGTACAGAAGAAATATATGTATCCTCACATATGTAATAGCCAATGATCGAATAACGTTGACCTCACCAACAATGAAACTCATGCCACGGCATGAAAATTTAGCGAAATTTTTTGGCACTGTTTGACATGTAGGGAAAAGCTTTGTTTTGACAAGGCTGAACTGGATTTGGTAACTTAAATGTTTAACTGGTAAAACTATCATTTTAGGAGAATGAAGAAACGAAAAAGTGGTCAACAGTGAACGCTATCTACTAGAGTTTAGGGTTAATCCACTGGAGTTAGGGTTAAAATTTCAACTATCAAAATATCACTAAACTGGCAATTCCTTGGTTCAATTGTAGAAACAGCTTTCACCTATCATACCATGACGGGTGATTTTCTAGTATATATATATATATATTAAGATCTACTGCATTATTGAAAACTTTATTGGCTACTGCGGTTACTGTAATACTGAAAAGAGTATTCTTTACTTCTTTGTTTTGGCAGGATGTTTTTTTTTCTTCTGCTTCAACCGATTACATATACAATACTCGATGAATTTAATCACACTGACCCGCCAACGAACTTCAGCATATATGCAAACGCGATCGGTTCATTTGGGAAAAGAGGCAGAATAAATTTTAATAAACCACTTCCAAATGACAAGACTCCCTGGGGAGCAACTTCTCAAAGATTCTTTCAGAGCAATTTGGAGGAGCGTACCTTTGTCAGCATTTTAAACGATTACTGTTTGTAATGTCTCCTTTTAGGTGATCACCATGGGAACAAGCTCATTATCCCAACAGCCCGATTCATTCGGATCTTTACTGGTACAGAATGTTTTAATATTCTAAAAGGACTTATTGATTTCTCTGTTCGTCCATAAGTGCGGCGTTTTAATTATACCCAGATTTTACCTCTTAATGCATTTCTTGTCATTACTGATTGAATTCGTCGCTAAACTCTCTCCTCTTCTTCTCTCGGATTCTTGTTCTTCATTACTTTGCTCATGTATTGAATGCCGGAATTTCGTCCCGCCTGACGTTATTGAAAGTTTGGGTATTATTTGTGCAACTTGATTGGTTAGAACGGAATGTTTAATCAGGAAAGAAGATTTAAAAAAATGTGATGAATGTATACGCAGTCGTTTTGTCGTCGTTTAAAATTTACTTTTAACTGAAAAGTCCATTAAGAAAGTCGATTTCTTATTTATTTTTGAACTGGAATTATGGTGGTGTAAAATGTATATATTGGGTGGTTCAAAAATAATATAAAAAGAAAAGTTTATTTTACATTAACCCTTCAATATTTTAAGACTTGTAGATAGTAATATACTGGAAGAATTTTAGCTTCCTATTTCATCTGAAAGAGGGTGCTCATCCCCTCCACCAAACTTCAAACGTATGGGGAGGAAAGTTAAAAAAATACATTGAACTGAAAAAAAAAACAATGCTACATATTATAATATACACTAGTAATCTGCATATACATTGCAATAAAATAATTATTTGCGAAAAAACAGCCGGGGAAATTAAATGTTTCTGAACTTGTGGCATTATCTACATTACGGCTAATGTTAAATTAAGGGGTCATTGAGCACCTTCTTAAAATTTGAGTAAGAAGCTAAAACTTTTACAGATTAATACTATTAGTAAGTCAAAAAAAAAGTGATGTTTTGGACTCTAGCTGAAATTTTTTTTCCCACCAAAATAAACACTCTTATGTATACTAATTGAGCATTTGAAATATGATTGTAATTCGCACATGAAGTTTGTGCTTGTGATCAAGGTTAAAAAGTGTGCTGAATGAAATAAGTATTCTGAGAAGTGTTTTGAAAACTTCAAAAAAGTGTGCTTTTAAAGTGCTCCAAAATGGGAGGGGGCAACTGTCCGTGTTTAAACATGGTTTGATGATTAGCAGTATAAAGACTGAGTGTTGTTGCATATAATGTTGATGATAGATTACTCATAGATTACTAGAATTACTGTCATTCAGCTTAAACTTTGATCCTCAATGTTTCTACTTTTAACGACCTTACTCTTATTTCAAAAATGTTACTGTATCTATTTCAAAAAAATGACGAAAAAATTCTAAACCATTGAATAGTAATTCAAAATTAAAAAAATATATACGTAAAAAAACTTTTTAAAATTATTTTTCAATCTGATTCAAAGTTATGTATTCACTAAGGAGGACTTTGAAATGTGTTAGAAATGTGAAGTAAAATTAATCATTTTAAGAAAAACAGAGAAACTTTGAACAAAAATCAGTAAAAAGAAATAAAATCCAAACTTTTACAATTTTCCTCTCTCTTACAGTGGTCAGTATTATAAGATTTGTATAGTCCGACCGCTAACAAATGACCCTTATCAATCATTTGAGAAAGCAGGTCCGTTCCTTAAAATAGGTAGGTGCTCCTTAAAAGGAATAAAGAATGAGTACCATATTTTTGAGTTTAGCAACATTTTGGCGACACGAAAAAACATTTACTCCTAGTATATTTTCTTCATGTGATTATTTAGACCTGAAAGATTTAAATTGCGGCAATAACTGAGTTGAGCTGGCGAAAAAGTAAAAATGACAAGCCTTGCGTTCTTTATTGAGACCTACTCGAGTCAATTTTCAATTGAAATTAATCATCGGGGGCGTTGGTATCTCTGACCAATGGCTGCTGAAAGAAGTAAAACCAAGACCCATCTACTAACGTAGGATGTGACCTGTCCAATGAAACAACTGCCTTGACAGCACAAAATTAGAATGTTTTACCTCTTTGGTTATTCTCTTAAATTCCAACATGACTTATTCAATCTATAGAAGCAGTAACGCACTTGCAAATTCTATTTCAACGTTTCTCTCCATATCGCCACTTCACGAAAGTAGACAATTCTGAAACGGGGCGGAGCAAAAGCTCAACTTTTCGCTGGCGGACTACATCATTTACTGTATTGCAATGTCGGACGACAGATATCGATATCTACAAATCGGCATTTAAGATTAACATAAAAAAGGTAACAATATAATTATTCGGTTATACCTTTAACTTGTCTCAAACTTATTTAATAGAATGAAGAGTAGAAAAGTGGAATTATAATCTTGACGGGAGAAGACAGCATTTTCTTTACAATTTCTTTTGAAGTGCTAAAAATTATAAACTGGTGTAAAGTTGATCTGCTCCACATTGTTCTAATTTATCTTAAATAAATGAAATATTTACATGACTTTGAAAGTTTCAAAACAATATCGTGCTTTTTGGCATGGAGCGCAGAATCCTTTACAATGGGGTAGTTTACAAAATTTTAAAAGTATTTTGTTCCGAAAGAGCATGCTTAAAAACATAGAATCTGACCATTTTTAAACAATTTGACTAGCTTTAACATTTAAAAAAAATTACAGTAATCGATGCGCTTTCAATGTTTACACTTCAATCGATGGCATCACAAATGATGAATTGCCATTCACTGATGTCATTCGCAGAGTGCAATATTTAAATCACATCTTTACTCACGGGTAACGGCAATGATAGGGTTGATAGCAAGTGTAGAGCGTGATATTTAATTATCTTCTTTATTATCATAACGCGGAGGACAGATGAGCCAAAGTACATCATTTGTGACGTCGTAAAGGCCACTACTTATTTTCAAAATCAGAAAGTTTAAAAAATTAACTTAAAATTAAGCGTTGTAAAAATGAAAGTTTTTCTCTATCCATGTTATTTATTGATTTATTTGCTTATTCTATCAATTTCAATGACTAAAAGTAGTGCTTTTGACTGAAGGAAAAACCCCCGTTGAAGCGGGATTCCCACTTCTCTTGTTCACACTTGTCATCAATCAAATATTGGAGAGAAAGGAATCATATTCACAACAAACAAACTAATTTATTATTCTGCACAAAGACGCATTTTTAAAAGATGAGCAGCCGATTTGCCCTTTCTCCCGAGTAGCGTTCAAGAAATATTCCAAAAAATTCTATCCCACTATTCGGTCAGGATTTTCTCGTCATCCCTTGACTGTCTATTATAGCCTTATGACTTCGGGCGCTCTCTAGCATCTTCGTGGTAAGCAATTGCGGAATGCACCATTAAACAATTATGGAAAATGCAATTACAAGTAATGGAATCTCTTGCAGTGGTAACGCAACCTAAAACCTTGTGGAGCATATATATAATTTCTTACAACAAAAGCAACTCAAAATTCCATTTAGGTATTTTATTATTTTTACTACCCACATTACACAGTTGAATCAGTTTTTGTTGCAAAAGCATCAGTTAACTTACGAACAGCGTTGACTCACGCCAGGGGCGGCAAATAAGGGGGGTCAAGAGGGGGAGGTCGCACCCCCAAATTTTTTGAGAGGAATGATAAAAAGTGAGCAAATTTAATTTACGTAAATCGCAAATCAATGTTCAAGAAAAACAATCTTGCTTGTTACTCATAATGGTTGATGAAACTCGACCCATTTCCAGACATGAGCAAGTGCTTTCCTTTTTTTAAATTATTAGAAATTCATCAAGCTTTTGTCGGCCTTTTCAGAACAGAAAAAAACTGATGAGGAATCATGGTTAATCTTAACTGAAGACGTAATTTCGTCATATAGGCTAAATAGCTCGTTCTTGTGTGCTCTGAGTAACGATGGTTATGAGAGGCCCGTGCAGTGGTGTGGCTGCATGATTTTCACAGAAAAATGCCTTGGTATTTTACATTCATTGTTACACTCATGTTTTAAGTGTGTCTATCTAATGAGTGTTCATCACTTTCTTCCGCTAGAAACACATTTCAGCTGCTCAATGCATAGTATGCTTTCATAGATACCCTTTAAAAATAAATACTATTTTTGAAAAACATATCTCGCATCAACAAATATATTTTCTGGGGGCTCTTTAACTACGCAGTCTTCCCCTCCCCCCTATCATAATTACTTGCTGTTAGCCAATATGTGTTTTGTTCCATACTGAGGTAATTCGCATTTTAGAAACTCGATCCCCCAAATGAAATGCTGAAATGCCGTTCCTGACTCACGCCCTTTTAATAAAAGGTGATCCACTTTTGAAATTTCAATGAAAGCTCGAAACTATATTCGAAGTGATTTGAAGGCATTAAAAAATAGCTTGCCGCTTCCGGTTACACATCTGATGTGGAGAAAAGAAACTTTATAGTTTTTTTTTAAATAATTTTTTTCCAAAAAGAGAAGACATATATGTGAACGGAACTCACTGTGGAAGAAATTTTTTTGTAGGTTTTTTTCTTACTGTTCATAGGGAAAAGACTTGTAGCATAGTTAATTTGTGAAACATCATCAACAACAAGAATAGTGTAATAGTCTACAGTCATTAAATGTTACTCAGTCCCTGTTATACAATCGAGAGAGATTTTTCGATTACTGTATCTTTTTATTTTTAATTATTTCATCTCCTACACAGTAAAGAAGTTAACAAACAGGATATGTCTGTGACCAAGGCTCATTGCAAAAGCTATTCATTAACAAGAATTTTTCTTTTTTTTTATTGTATTAACTTTTTTAATAACCACACTTGGAGGAAAATCCACAACACAACTGATTTTGCGAAGTAACATCAATAACAATAGTAATAGTAATAATAATAATAATAGTTATAATAAGATGGCGAAAAATGGGAGTTTCGTCCGAATAATTGCATTTCTCCTCATGTCAAACCCTTCTTCATTCATCTTTAATTCTCTAATGATAAACCAGACATGCATTTCAGATCGACAGCATTAAAGAACGGCAATCCCATTCGCTGTGGTCAACAGACTGTGCAACATTCGCTGGCGCCTTAACGGTCGCAAATGTTCCTGAAGGAAGATGGACAATTTTATGGAGTGAGAGGCGGGTTTGGCGAAGAAAGCTCGCTTTCATCACATCTTACATTCTCGCTCCTGTCGCGAAACTTTGATGCCCTGAATGGAGAATATCACTTACCATGGGGAAAGGATTCGCATGTCTACCCCTGATTTCTCGTCTGTGTTTATTGGAGCAAATATGTCTGCTTTTGTCATCGGTAGTTTCTTCCATTGTAGCTTCCATTTTAGTTTGATATGAAAGCTTTTTGACAAGAAAATGAATAGGGTTTTATTTTTATTTTCGGAGTATTCTGAAGTCTTTTTGTTGTTTTGTTATCACACCAACATATGGAGAGTTTGCTGGGTGAGACATATTGAAATAGTTCCAGTCTTCGAAAAATGTAATTACTAAGAATGGCTTTGGAAAATGTGTACTTGAACAAAATAAGAATTATGATTAAATTTATACACACACACACATATATCTATCTATCTATCTATATATATATATATATATATATATATATATATATATATATATATATATATATATATATATATATATATATATATATATATATATATATATATATATATATATATATATATATATATATATATATATATATATATATATATATATATATATATATATATATATATATATATATATATATATATATATATATTTATGTATTTATTTTTTCATTTGCCACATACTGAAAGTAGCACTTATACCATTAGTGCACATTCTTTCCAGTACTTTTCAACAGTAGAACTTAAACAACTAAGTGCAGCGCACACGTCTAAATGTTCCGCGTTCACAATCAAAGAACACTGGAGAAGTGGAGAAACTGTAGCAGATATCGCGTTACCCAGAACGCACCACGAGGAGGCTTGCTATACCAAATATTTAGCCCCCTTGATGTTTAGGGGATTGAAAAAAAAGTTGATAAAGTTTCAAAACAGAATGGTAATTTTTAAAACTATTTCATTTTGTTATAAATGGAGGAATGTGGGTCTGGAGTCAAGAGTAGTCTAGAAGAACAAAAATGCCCTTAGAACATTCACCGGCGATTAAAATTGAAGAATGATCAAAAAAAAATTTTTTTTCTTAAAAGTTTGAAAGGTACAAATATGATACAAATATGATCAAAGTTGTGAAATAATATTCTTTCAATATGTTTCAAGCGAGACATAAGATTTTCGTGAGAAAGTTAAATTGAAGTTTACTTAGCTTATAATTAAATACTAATTTTGATCTGAGAAAATCCACTCTGAACCATGTTTGTAACATTTTTTAAAAAATTTTCAGTAATGCTTTTCAAAACATTTTGATCTTAAAAAATTGTATTTGAGAAAATTTCATTTAAAACTATTTTGGAAAATTCGGAGAAGTATTTTCGGAAAAATATTTTTAGTTACCAGTTTAAAGAGTAACTGAACCTTTTTTTAATTAAATGTATCGGGTTAATAGCGGTCACGCCCCGTTCCGGCTGGTCTAGCTCCCGATGAGAGCGAATAAATCTCCGGATTCCGCAGCTATGCAAGACGGTGTGGTGTTAGTTGCAATAATCCTTTGGAGCTTTCTTGGTACATCCGAAAGGCACCAAGCTACTGCTTAAACCCTGCCTAAGTTTATTTTGATGGGTGTAGAAACATGACTAGCTTTAACCGAAAATATTTTTGTATAATTTAAAAAAAAATAAGGATGCTTTCAAAAGGAATACTGACTTTTAGCAGAAAATACTCCTGTTTTTTTTTTTTTTTTTTACAATGATATGATACTGGCAGATATTGGGCACATCCGCTGCCCATTATTTTCCAGGAACGTTTCTGAATCGTTTTTACAGTGTAGAGAACCTAAGTCCATTTTTACTCAAATTGCAAGTTTTTTGACTACACTACTTTGAAAATATATACAAAAAATTCTTACAGTTTCAAGCTTGTGAAGGTAATGCAGGGCGTATTGATGATATTTTTGTTTTTTTACACCACTAAAATTCTTTTACGCTATGTGATACTATGTGATTTTCTTTGATTATTTTTTAATTATTTATTTCAACGTTTAAAAACACAAGTCCTTTTATGCTACTGAATTGCTGTTCATATAGTTTTTTTTTATGAAATAAGAATTTCATTTCGGTATACATACAGGTAAACTTTTGATAACTCGAAATCCCAAGGGATCGGCTAAAATGTTCGAGTTATTGGTAGTTCGAGTTATGGGAAGTTCCCACAACAGTTCAAGAGTTTGGGACCCAACGAAAACTTTGGTATAAAAGAATATTCGAGTTATATGCTTCGAGTTATTGAGATCCGACTGTACTATCACGTTTCGACTAACGTTGTGTATTTGTTACTTTCCCCAGTGGTGGATATGTTAATACTTTTTGTTTAATATCGTAAAACAAAAATATTTTGGCAAAAAAAAGTCTTATTGTGTTTTATAATATTATTGCTTGGCAGATATAATTCACAAACAAACTTATTAAAATACTTGATAAATACCTCGCTGCACATTATACCATGAACTTCACCTTATCTTTCGAAGAAAGTTTATTTTAAACTGATTTTTAACAGTCTGTGAGATGGCATTGTGCCAATGCATGCTGTGACAGAGAGCCCTTGATCCTGCTAATGGCGATCTTTATGTGCAACCCCATCTTCTATTCCGTATATCTTCACTGAAAAAAAAATAAAAAAAATCCGAATTGTCACTGTTGATTTCCATGTAAGTATCGAAATTTCAAGGGTTTTGATCTATTTCCCAGAAAAATCAAGTATCTTCGCAAAAAAAGTTTCCTGAATTGCTACAAGTTGCACGAATGCAGACTTTTCACTCTTGTAAAAATCCCTTTTTCGCTTCCAGTTTTAAGATTGACTGAGCGTGTTTATTAATTATATCGGCTTTTAATCGATCGAGATTGGTCCAGGCTGCCCAAGCACCCAATGAGAGTACAAAAGTCACACATTAGCTGAAGCTATGCAAGGTGAGTAATTGCAGGTAAGGGAGATTCTTGGTCTTGGGAATGATTGCATTGATGCTTCTGGAGTTTTCTTGATGAATCAGGAAGGTTTTAATCAATTTCGTTAAACGTATCTAATTTCCCTTGAAGGTTCAAGACTGACTTTAACCGCGGACATTTCCAAATTCTTCAGAAAAATTTAAGGGTAATTTCAGGAAAGTTACTGTCTTTTAGTTGAAAACGTTCCTGGTGTTTACAAGATATATTACAGGCAGAAATTTGGCACATCAGCTGCCCATTATTTTCCAGGAACGTTCATGAATCATTTTTACAGTATTCGTTGTAAAAAAAATTTTGATTTTTCATTATTAATACCGAGTATAATTTTTGTAACAAACTTTAATTTCTGCAGCGCTCTAAGTATAGAAGTACCAAAAATATTCCTTTCGTATGGAACCACCATCATCTTCAACATCAATAATTTTCAGAAATTGCCAAGCGTGTATGCTCCTGTCAATGCTTGCTCTGATTTATATCTACCGCTGAAATTTTTGATTAATTTCAGTAATTACAACCCTTGTTATTCGAAGAACAACTCTTCCGCTGCCAAAGAGAAACGATTATCAGCATCCAACGGCAACCCTACATCATTGTGTGTGTGACGGAGCAAGGACCAAAGAAAACTTATCAATTACTGTGTCCCTTTCTCCATCGGCTAGTAACCATGGCAACGCATCAACCAACGGTCAACAGGGGAATCACGTGGTATGAATAGATAAATGGAAACTGTACGTGACATCATGATTAGGTATTTTGGGCCCATGGGATAGAGACGATGCATTCTTTCTTTACAAAAGCCTATTGCAGGGGAAAGAAGAAATACCTTTTCAGTAAAAAACTCAATTCAGATTGCGATGTTTACTTACAGAGGGTTTTATTTACGGTAGAATGAAGGGTTCTGTGTATCAGGATTTGTTAGCCAGTTCCTTTCGATGGGTTATTTTTGCTTTTAAAGAAAAAGTGCTGGGAACGATGAAAAATTGTTTACCGATGTCCCGTTACTCGTAATGGACCACATCTTCAACTTTATTAAGAATTATTTTTGAAAAAAAAATTTAATTAAATGAAAAAAAATGGCGGAGTATTTCTTTGATGGTTATAGATGTCACAATGCATCGAAATCGTTATCCAAGATATAGCTAGAATTTTTTTAAGGTGGGAAAATACTCTTTGACATTATTTCAGGTGTGCGAATTTCATGTGTGCTTTTTAATATTTCATTTAGTTTTTTTAGTTTCATTTAGGGGGACATTTTAATGAGGTCGTTTCCGAAATTTTGAAAGTATTTTTTCTGAAAGAGCATGCTTAAAAACATAGGATCTGACCATTTAAAAAATAATTTGACTAAGTTTAATATTTAAAAAAATTACTTTTATTTGTGCACTTTCATTGTTTACGCTTCTACCGTTGACATCACAAATGATGAAATGCCATTCACTGATGTCAATAACAGAGCACAACATTTAATTCGCATCTTTACTCACGTGTCGTGGCAACGATATAGTTGATAGCAAGCGTAGAGCGCAATATTTGATTCGCATCTTTATTGTCATAACGTGGAAACGCGGTAGACAGGTGCACCAAAGTACATCATTTGTGACGTCATAATGACCACGCCTTGTTTTCAAAATTGGACATTTTAAAAACACAATTAAAAATTGAGCTCTTTGAAAAGAAAAGTTTTTTCTCTCTCCATGTTATTTGTTTTGCTTATTCTATCAATTTCAGTGAGTAAAAGGTGGTAGTACTTAGGACTGAAGGAAACAACCCCATTGTAAGCAGAGATTGAGCTATAGATTTTTCATTCAAGGAGTAAAAATACTTCTTACCATTGCGGCGTGAAATTCATTCCACAATAAGTAAAATATATAAATGAAGGAAGGACTATAATAGTGATCAATTGCATAAAAAAACTAATTTTCGAAGGATGAAACTGATGACAGGAAAAGAAGAATGGGGTTGGGAATAATGGGGCTGGGTGGGAGATTTATTTAAACAAATTGACGTAACTTTTTGTATGGTTGATTGATAAAAGTAAATATACCCTACCGCTCATTAATTTCAACACACTCCTTGTTTTTTTTTTTTTGGTTTTTCAAGAAATACATGAGGAAAGTTCTCATACGTTTTTATTATTTTTTTTCAGGGGAAAAAATATAGTTATCTGACAGAAATAACATTTTTCCAAGAAAAAACACGACAGTTGAGAGTGCTGTAAAGAGTGCAACAAAGCGTTCAGAAAGAGGGTACATAAATGTTAGTGCTCTAAAAATTTTCACTAACTTGTTCCCAAATATACTAAAAATGTGCAGTGAACCAAATAAATGGTTTGAGAAGTGTTCTCAGGAGTGTGTTGAAAACTGTTCTAAAAAGTGTGCTTTAAAGTGCTCTAAAAAGATGTCGAATGTGAGTGTATTTAAAAAGTGTCTGACGATTTGCTGTGTATTTTTCAGCACAACATATTTTAGACAATTGCATGAAATATCAAAAATTAATAAACGATATTTAATAAACAAGCATAAAAATAAATAAACAAACATCAAAATACATAAATAATTTCAGAAGAAACTTTTTTTAAAATGGTAAACTTTCTTTGCTGTAAATAGTATAGACACCACGAATGGTTGGTGATCATCAATCACTTATGTTGTCTACCGCACATGCTGGAGAAACGTTTTGTCAGATCGTGGGCCGATGCCTTTAAAGAAGATTTATCTCCACTTCTGATTCGACACGAAATCCTATTATTTTTTACAACATTTCTGATTAATTTAACAATTAACAAACAATAATCCGTAATCTAAGCACCTTGATGTTAACATTCTGGTTTCCATTTTAAGTAGATTGATTAGAAGCAGGTATTTCCAACGGATTCCCTCGTGTTCAACATAAATACGCATGTAAGATTGAGTTCACATTTAAAACCAAAAGCTTTGTAGAACTGTTGCTTGAACAGATAATTTCAATTACTTTGTTTCTCAAAATGCTAAAATAAAAAACATCATTTTACTTATAATGGAATTTAAAAAGAATGATGTTGGAAGAATGTATTGCGTAGGAAGGGAAAAATACTGTCACCTATGAGATAATAAAGAACTGCCGACAGCATTCTCTACCTGACTCCTAAGATTTCAGAGAATTTGTCAAGCCCGTATTCATAATATTAGTGACGAATAATAGAGTCAGCGATTAAGTTTCAGAAAAAATGCTAGAAAAAAATTTCTTTGCCTACTTTTAAAGTCAAATAAAATGAATTCAACCACCTTATCAGAAAAACTCTTTCGTAGTCCATTTTTGCAATGTTACCAATGACCATTGTCCCTATAACTCTTTATTGAAATTTTATCCTTGTGTATGATGAATTTTTAAAAAACGCAGAAGCCAGACGAAAAAATAATAGGCTCCAGTTCTTTCATGCACGATATAACTTGGACATTTGTTTATGATTTCTACAGGACACATCATTTTGATATAATTTTTCTCAAACTCAACAAATTGATGACGTTTTAAAAACCAACCATTTTTAGCACCAACGACGTTTTAAAGATACTAATTTTGGAATTTAATTGATTTTAAATATTTTTTCCAAGGAAGTCGTCCCCTTCCACACTGCCTAGCTGAGAAATGTAAAACCTTGCATTAGTGCTGTTAAGAAATGGCTCCAAAACCAATCAGGTTCATTTGCTGAACACCGGCTAAACGTAGAAATATTGGATTTATGATTTCTACAGGAAACATCATTTTGATATCATTTTTCTCAAACCCAATACATATTAACGATGGTTTAAGAACCAATCATTTTTAAGAACAACGAAGCTTTTAAGATATTAATTTTGGAATTCAGTTGATTTTAAGTATTTTTCCAGTGCAGTCGTCGCCTTCGTCAGTGTCTAGCTGAGAAATGAACAACTTTTCATTCGTGCTGTTAAAAAATGGCTGCAAAGCCAGTCTGGTTTATCAGTTGCTGAGCACTAGCTGACAATAGAAATATTGAAGCATTCAAATTCGAAGTCATAAATCTCTGCGGCCAATCGGTGTTCAGAAACCTGATCCGTTTTAGAGTTGTTTCAGAAATACTTAAACATATTCTTGCAAGGATTTTCCTTTCTCAGCTAGGCACTGACGTAGGTGGCAGTTGCCGTCAACACCGCTCTGCCTATATAAAGGTCTTTATACCCTCCTCGCTCTCTATTAACGCTGCCCTTATTTTAAATGCTTATAGTAAAGGAAGTATCGTATTCGCAAAAAAGATTTCCCACAAAAATCGGCCTTAATTTCCATTATTCTCACATCCGAATGAATGTTGAGTTTTTTCTTTTTGACCCGACCACACTTGCTTATATACATCTTCGTGCAAATTTATTGAAGCAAACTTGAAAAAAAAAAAAAAAAAAAAAAAAAAAAAAAAAAAAAATTGAGATCACTAAGAAAGACTGGCGTTTTATTTAAAATTATATAAAATCAAAGGTTTTTGGCGTGCAATATGATGCCCAGGACTTTTTACTAACATTTAGACACTCTTTGGCATGGAACCCACCGTATTTTACAATCATTTATAATATGTGAGTGAGTGTCCCAAACATGAATTAAAGCAGTTATTGGCTTCTCCATAGTTGAACATTCCGAATGCAATAAACGATTCTTGCATATATCCCGAAGAGTTTCAATTGGCTTGATATCAGAAAAGTTCTCAGGCCATTCCAATGTCTCAATTTGGTTTTCTGACATGAATTTCTCGACCATTTTGGAAAAATGGAAACGGTCTAAATCCTGCTGGGAAATCCCCGTTCCATCTGGGTATCGTTTTTTAACTCTGGTAAAACTTTTTTTGCCAGAATGGTAATATTTTGCTCAGAACGCATCACACCCTAAACAGGCTAAAAAGAACCTACCCCATCGTTACGGAAACAAAACTAAAACATATTCTGTTGAGGCTGTTTTACAAATTAATTCGCGTTCTTTCGCTTGGAGATCTCTGGCATAGGACAGTGAAATTACTTTCGTCGCAAAATATTTAGCAGTCCAATTCTCATATTTTAACTCCCTCAAGTAGCACTTTTTCTTCATTCAATCGGATCAGAAGCTGTTTCTTCATTGGCCAACAGGCTGTAAAAAGGCGCCTCCAAACAGTAGATGAGCTAATACTTATTCCATTCTCTTTTGAATCTTTATTGAATGCTGCGCCAGTTTTTCGAGGGTCTTTTTTACTTTGCATAAGTAGAAAAGAGTCATCTCTTGGTGTTGATTTCAATTTTCGGCTACATTTCTCTCTTCGCTTTGGAAATATAGATCTTGCTTTTCTGTTTATTTTTATAATACGGGCTCACAGTTGCAATACTAACGCGCCAACTAGCTTTGCAATCTCTCATAGGCGTTCAGAAAAGGGGTTTATTTTTACGCTTTTGCTCTGTCGCATCCACTGCTAACGACAGTGAAATCTCTACTGACATGATCAAATCATAGCTGCCGATTTCATCTTCGGAAATTCTTGCTCATGCGCTCTCAGAACCCCTCCAATTGGTGTAAATTGATCTCAGGTAAAGGATTTATTCATCCCATAAATATTTTTAAAAATTCTAGTTTGATTGGTGAAGAATTCTTGGAATGTTTTTAAAATTATTGGAAAAAATATTTTGTTACAATTAATTTGCACAAGGGTGAACCTAAGAACGTATAGACGGACGAAATATCAATTTTGGTGACCCCCGAGTTAATTACAACGAGTTTTCTCATGACTTCGGTATATACGTACGTATGTGTGCGTAAGTATCTCGTATAACTCAAAAACGGTATGCCGTAGAAAGTTGAAATAGGTTCAAGAGTAAGTAGACTCCTAGTGGGGTCTAGATGTGCATTTCCCCTTTTGATTGCATTCGGATGTTCCTAAAAGGGTCTTTTACACCTTTTTGGGATAAAATCAGTGTTAATTTTAATGCAAACTCAAGTGATGTTACTGTACTGTATACATTTTCATTGCTTGTTTGAAGTATTAATGCATCAATACTGCAAAGTTTTTGAGGAACAGCAATTTTTCTGTTATTAGTCCCTCCTTTCAGCCTTTTCGCGGTTTATCTGCAATTTTTATTATCCGCGGCACTATTGTCATTCATTTCCGTGGATAATCGGAAGTTTACTGTGTAAAGTTTATTTATTTGGTCTATGATACAAACATTTTATTAAAAGATATATATGTAATTACGTTTTTTCTCTATGATAACTTATATTTTCTTCATAAACAAGCTTTTGTTGTTGGAACCGAAATTAAATTATTATATTCATTCATCTACAGTCGAATTCGCTCATAACGAGCCTTGATTTATCAAGAACCCGGATTTAGCGATGAAATCAGAAATACTTGGTTGGTACAATGTAAAGTCTATGGGTGCAGATCTCGCTTTTAACGAGAAAACCCCGCGTAAAGCAAGAAATATTCTTACGATTCATAAAATTTTTATTCACTTCAGCTTAGCTTAGTCTTTTTTTGGTAAATTTTCCTTAACATTCCAAAATAAAGTAAATTTAGTGATAAATCATTAACCCTGAGAACTACTGATGACAGTACTTTTTTCAATTTGTGGAGAACAGGAAGTAAAGAAACATTTAAAAATTACATCTGTGTATATATGTGTATTCCTCAAAAACAATTGCATAAGGAAGTCATTCAGACAGTTCAATTCAAAGCAAAATAACCGACTGATTAGGAACAGTGATTAAAAAGAAGAAAAAAGCAACTAAGTTGAATTTTTATGATCTTTTCACGAACTCGGTTTTTTTACGAGCACTCGGTTTCAACGACCAAATATCGCGGTCCCCTTGCCCTCGTTATAAGCAAGTTCGACTGTATGAAGTTTTGATTGCTTTTGAAACTCAAACGAAAACATTCCATGTGCCATTCCTCTTTTCCCTTATTACAACTTCCATCTGAAATCCCAAATCCATAAAAGAGTCTCTATCTCAAAACTTTCCCATTTCTAAGTCAAACAGTTCCTGAATCTACACATGAGACTCATTTGTCTGAGTCAAATCCAGATAACAAGCCAAGGACCGACATTAACAAAGTAAATGCGTTCTTATAGATACAAGCACTTTCCAAAATGGCCGGATCGTCGCTAAACCTTTGTTCGATTCAATTTCGCATCACTTAGGTGCCTAGCATTAGGGTAATCGGTGATGTTCCCGCTTACATTTGGAATTCGAAGTCAGTGGCCGATGTTTATAATGTCCTTCGAATTAATCAATGCTTGGGAGACTTGAATGGAAGTGTTTCTGATAATGAGTTTTCTTTATCATTGGAGGGAAGTTCATTAAAAGAACTAAGTTTAAAGCTCAACTTTACACGAAGAATTTTGGTGGGTATTCTGGGATGGAATTAGTTTAATTGAAAAACGAAACGTAGATGTTTAAGGGAGTTTAGATTTATTTCAATCCCAGTTCACTTTCTGTGGTTAATTTGTTACGTAAATGTGTTTTTTCCTTTTAAAGGATAACAAGCGATCAGAATATAAAGCACATGCCATGAAATGAAAATGTAGAGTACGTTTGAAAATATTTTTTTTACATATCATTTCAGCTCAAGGTTCCAATGAGTACTTTAACTTTCATTTAGTCCAAAGAAAGTGTTTTATTTTTTCGAACGTTAAAGAATCATACCAAAAGAAGATAAATAAGATGTTCTAATTGGTATTGTATTTTATTAATTTGTAGTTCCATTGTCATCACCATCATCATTACTATAGTAAATATCATTTGCATTCTTTTTAATTGCTGTAATTATTATTATTATTATTATTATTATTATTATTATTATTATTATTATTATTATTATTATTATTGTTAATATTATTATTATATTTATTATTGTTGTTGTTGTTGTTGTTGTTATCATCATCATCATCATCATCATCATCATCATTTTAATTATTACTGTTGTTGTTCTTGTTATTATTATTACGGTAAAATCCCTCTAATGCGGACACTAACAGGACAATTTTTTTTTGTCCGAAATAGAGAGGTGTCCGCAGGACAGGAGTTTAATCATGTTATTTGCATTGGAACTGAAAAATTAAAAATTGTCCTCATAAGAGGGTGTCCGCCTTTGAGGGGAATCCGTTAGGAGGGGTTGCGCTTATTATTATTATTATTGTTGCTGTTGTTGTTATTATTATTACTATTATTATTATTATGTTCGCAATCATCATCATCATCATCATTATTATCAGTATTTCTATTTTTATTTAAGTGAAAATTGTTTATTATGTCCTTCTACTTTCTAAACATTTGGGGAACAAAAGAGACTGAAAAGTGTTAATCGTAATGAATTTCCTTATCATTGGAATGAAGTTCATAAAAAAAACAAAGTATTAGTTGAACTCTTCCCGAAAATTTTATGGGGCATTTCGGTATAGAACTAGTTTGACTGACGAAGATGAGAGAACATTAATATTTAGGGGAGTTTGTATTTAATTCAATCGCAATTTACATTCCCTGGCGAATTAGTAACACAGAGGTGTTTCGGTTTTTTGTATCATCAATTTAATAAGCAATCAAAAGATTTAGTTTATGAACAGTGCAAATTACGATTTATAAACTTTTAAGAAACTTTTAAAGTACATTTTGTTCTGCTATTCATCGCCTTAGCTCATGACTCTGCTGAGTTTTTCTTCTGTAATTTAGTCCAAAGAAAGGATTTTAGGCTCGTTTTAAGCGAGCGCATATAAGAAATTTTCATTTGTAACAGTGAAAAAGAAATGTTTTTAATAGCAGTTATTTAATTTATTGTTACAAAATACAACGCTTTTCATTGAATGTTGAAATACTAACCTGCAGATAAAGCACTTAGCAAAAAAAAAAAGAAAAAAAGAAAAAAAGAAACCTTTTCATGATAAGTGGCTGTACTGTACTGCCGTACAACACAAAAGTCGTTTCTGCACTTTTTAACGAAATTGAGTTGCGGTCACAGCGTGGTTCTTTGTAACATATTTCACCTAATTACATTTTTTTTTAATTTGACGATGGGACATATATATATATATATATATATATATATATATATATATATATATATATATATATATATATATATATATATATATATATATATATATATATATATATATATATATATATATATATATATATATATATATATATATATATATATATATATATATATATATATATATATATATATATATATATATATATATATATATATATACATATATTCATGAATAAACAATCTAAATGAAATTGAAGATGCAAAAGGCAAGAACATAAAAATGGAAAAATGTGAACCAGGGACCGACACTTTCTCGAGGGGAGGACCGGTCCCTAAGTTCACAAGGCCCTTTCTGTTTAGCAAAAGGGAAGGTTCCAATAACTTGCCACCCTCACCGAGAGCCTTGGATTAAAATTGAACAAGAAAACATACCTGAAAAATAATGAACGGAAGCGTATTCAGGTGAACCATCAAAAGGAAGAAACAACCAGAAAGTAGAACTTGAAAAAGAAATGATATTGTTACAAATCCTGTAAATAGTAATTATTGTAGGAACGTAACCTGTAAATAGTTTACTGTAATGAATATACAACCCCTTAACATATGGCTAAAGTATACAACCCCCTATTCTTTTTTTCTTATTTCATTCACTGATTTTATCAATGGAAGTGTAGTTGTAGAACGTTGTAGCATTTTCTGGAATATTTGAGAGATTTCTTTTCGGTGTATTTAAGCCGTTAGCGATGGATAAACGGGGGAGTTTCGATTGAGGATTTCGAGCTGAGTGCATTTTTGCTCTGTTTATTGCGAGGCATTTCGCTGTGTTGTTTTCGTATTTGGAAGTAAATACGTGTGTAAACGTTGAGTTTACGGTGTTGTGTGATAATTGCTTAATTGCTGATGAATAATTTAGCAGTGGTTGAAGATCTTTCCTGTACATAGTGTAAATAAATATCCTGTGTTTTTATCAAGAACTGTGTCTTCATTTCAAGAAAGTGGAAGTCGCACCGAATCCGTTACAATTTGGCGCCCAACGTGGGGCTTCTTCTGGACTTTCTTGGAGTAAGTGACTTTGGACATTTTTTTTCATAAAGACTTTTTTTTGAATTAGGACTTTATTTTTATGGTGATTACTCGCGCAATGGATGAACAATTAAAACAACTTCTTGACGCAATCACCTCTGTGAAGAGTGATATGGCGGCTAATCAAGAACAATTAAAAAATGATATGGCGGCTAATCAAGAACAATTAAAAAATGATCTGACTGCAAGTATGTTGGCAAATCAAGACCAGTTAAAAAGTGATTTAACGGTGCTGAAAAAGGACTTAACGTCTAACCAAGAAGAAATTAAAAACGACCTTATTTCGGTAAAGACTGTGATGGAAAATAAATTTAATGACATAGAGCATCGAGTTGATGCTATTGAAGAAAAATTTAATACCGTTGAAAGCCGATTCAATGCTGTAGAAAATAAATTTGAAGATGAAGATAGAAGATTTCATCTACTTAAAGAAGAGATCTTTAAGGACGTGGAAAGGAGATTGGCGACCGCGGAAAGCAGCTCTGTACAGTTTGGCGCTCCCACATCAGTTGCTCGACCGTCCATTAAACTTGCCACATTTGATGGGAAAACTTCGTGGCAGGTTTACAAAACTCAATTCATGATAGTGGCGGAAGCGAACGGATGGGACTCTGCTACCAAGGCCTGTCATCTTGCAGCATCCCTGAGAGGTGACGCAGCGGACATTCTCCAGACCCTTCCGGACAGCCAGCGCCTGGATTTCGCCGCCCTCACATCTGCGTTGGAGCTTCGCTTCGGTGAGAAGTGCCAGAAAGATTTCAGCCGACTCCAGTTGAAGTCCCGTTTCCAGAAAACCGGGGAAACCCTGCAAGAGCTAGCGGCGGACGTCGAGAGATTGTCTCATCTTGCTTTTTGTGACTGTCCTGCGGATGTTCGAGACAACCTGGCACTTAACTACTACATCGACGGGGTTCGAGATCCGGAAATCCAGAAAGCTCTACGGATGGCGGATGTCAAAGACCTGAGTTCTGCTGTTGTGTATGCGATGAAGTTAGAGGCCGCCCAGCAAGCAACCCGCAAGGATCGCCATTCAATCCGCGGCGTGAAAACTGATGAGCCTGATCCGGTTTCGTCACGTTTTGCTGAACTGGAAAAGCAAATAAAAGAAATTGCAGGAATCCTCAAAAGGACTTCGGCTCCCAAGGACCATAATGGACAATCACTTAAGTGCTGGAAATGTGGTGGCGAGGGTCGTTTACGAAGAAACTGTGAAGCTCGTCAAGAAACCAGAGGGAAGAGCACCTCTCCCTCGCAGGTCCAGGAAAACTAAGCCATGGCAATCTCGCGGGGCGGAGGTCGCCAAATTGGAATGAGCCCCATCCCAAAGTTTTCTAGATTTCATCGACGAGTGGCGGCAGTAATGGACTGTTTGTTTACGCATATGTAAACGGGTTTCCATGCGAATTGATTATTGACACTGGAGCCAATGTTACGATCATTAGAACAGATGTGGCTCGTCAATTTGGACTCAACATTCTGTGGACGCCGCCCTGCGTTACCCTCCAAACTGTGACAGGTGACAAGATCGAGATTGAAGGTAAAGTGAACTTAGAAATTGTGTTTGGAGATGCCATTTACCATCATACCGCATTTGTTGCTGCTATCATAGACCCCTTCATTCTCGGATTGGACTTTTTAAAGAAGTATGACTTCAACCTCGACTTCAAGACTAACGAGCTGCACTCGACGAGAGAAGACATAGCAGTCTTTCCCGCAGAAAGTCATGTAAAATCCGCTCATCAAATAATTGCCCAAACAGATTTATCAATTCCCTCAAGGTCAGAATCATTAATACCCGGCTCCATTGAAGAAAGCAATAGTTTTAGATTTGGACTCATTGAATACCCCAACTTAAGCAATAACCCAAAAGGAGTGCTGGTAGCATCTACGCTTGTGGACCTTTCTAAGGATGTAATTCCTGTGAGAGTCGCCAACGTGAGTGAAAGGCCAAGGAATATCCGGAAAGGCGAAGTGTTAGCAACTTGTACTCCCGTAAACTGCATCATTAGAAGAATCAATTCCCCCGAGACTGTGTCTTCTGAGTCCTTGACATCGAAGTTAATTGGGAGTGCGCCATTATCGAAAGATCAAAGAACTGCTGCGGAACAATTGGTGGACGACTTCAAGCATCTGTTTTCATCTACATCGGAGGATGTGGGCAGGACGAATTTAACGCAGCATCGGATCTACACTGGAGAACACCCCCTATTAAACAGCATCCAAGACGACTACCGTTCGACAAGAAGGAAGAGGTTGAAACCCTCCTGAAAGAGATGAAGGAGAATGATGTAATCGAACCTTTATCCAGTCCTTGGGCCTCTCCCATCGTCTTGGTCCGAAAGAAAGATGGCTCCACCAGATTTTGTGTCGATTACCGACGGCTGAATGAAATCACCAAGAAAGACAGTTACCCTCTTCCACGGATAGACGACACCTTGGACACTCTTTCCGGACACAAGTGGTTTTCGACCCTGGACTTGAAGAGCGGCTACTGGCAGGTTGAGATACACCCTGATGACCGAGAGAAGACAGCGTTTACAACTGGACAAGGCTTATGGCAGTTTAAAGTGATGCCCTTCGGCCTCTGCAATGCACCAGCTACGTTCGAGCGTCTTATGGAGACAGTGTTAAGAGGACTTTCCTACAAATCCTGTCTGGTCTACTTAGACGATATCATCATCGTTGGACGCAGTTTCGAAGAACATCTGGCAAATCTTAGGAAGGTGCTGCAAAAGCTTAAGGAAGCCAATCTGAAGTTAAGCCCGTCCAAATGTAATTTGTTCCGCCAGGAAGTGAACTACCTTGGTCACATCATCTCTTCTGAAGGTGTACAAACCGATCCAGATAAGGTATCTGCAGTCAAGAGTTGGAGTCGTCCCGAAGACATCCATCAGCTGCGAAGTTTCCTGGGGCTCTGCACGTACTACAGGAAGTTTGTGAAGGGTTTTTCCAACATTGCACGACCTTTGCATAAGCTGACGGAGAGCAAGCAAAAGTTTGAATGGTCCAAAGAATGCGAAGATGCATTTCTACGACTGAAGGAGGCTTTAACATCGACGCCTATCCTCGCCTATCCTCAGCCTGAAAAATCCTTCATCCTGGACACTGATGCGAGCAACGAGGGCATCGGAGCTGTTTTATCCCAAGAAATTGACGGAAATGAACATGTCATCGCTTATTGGAGCAAATGCTTATCAAAGTCGGAGCGAAATTACTGCGTCACCAGAAAGGAGTTACTGGCCATAGTGAAAGCTGTAGAACACTTCCATCATTACCTCTACGGCCGAAAATTTCTGCTTCGGACAGATCATGCCTCATTAACTTGGCTTTTGAACTTCAAAAATCCGGAAGGTCAGATAGCCAGATGGATACAGCGGCTCCAGGAATATGACATGGAGATCAAGCATCGAAAAGGGTTATCTCACGGTAATGCTGACGCTTTATCAAGGAGACCCTGTCCTGAGAACTGCCACTATTGTTCCCGAATCGAGAAACAGTATGGAACGACTAGCCCTACTGCCTATCAGGTGACAGTGACTTCAACATCATCAGAACCTGATCCATGGAGTGACGACCAAGTTCGAAAAGATCAACTTGAAGACCCCGACATAAAACCAATTTTGGAATTCATGGAAAGTGACAGTCGGCGACCTAGCTGGCAGGACGTTTCCATCTTCAGTCCTGCAACAAAAAGATACTGGGCTTTATGGAACTCGCTCCATTTACGGAACGGCGTGCTACACCGAAAATGGGAATCTGACGACGGCAAAACAACTAGGTGGCAGTTACTACTTCCCCGATCAAGGATTTCAGATGTTCTGAAAGAAATACATAGTAGTGCGACTGGAGGACATTTTGGTGTCTTGAAAACCCTCAATAAAGTTCGGGAGCGCTTCTTCTGGAGCAAGGCGAAGGATGACGTGGAGAAGTGGTGCCATTCTTGTGACGCCTGTGCTGCTCGTAAAGGACCGAAGAAGAGAAGCAGACGGAAGCTACATCTGTACAACGTTGGAGCTCCTTTCGAACGAATTGGGATCGACATCCTGGGTCCTCTACCAAGAACTGCTGATGGGAACAAATACATTCTTGTTTCCATCGACTACTTCACCAAATGGCCGGAAGCATATCCCATTCCAGATCAAGAGGCTACCACCGTAGCAGAGACTCTAGTCCAACGTTGGATCTCGAGATACGGAACACCTTTGCAGATTCATTCCGATCAAGGGAGGAATTTCATCTCTGCTGTGTTTAAGGGCCTATGTCAAATTCTCGGAATTGAGAAAACTAGGACAACACCACTACAACCCCAATCGGACGGCATGGTGGAGAGATTTAACCGCACAATCCTGAATAATCTCTCACTTATGGTCTCCAGAAATCAACAGGATTGGGACAAGAAGCTGCCTTTGTTCCTGCTGGCCTACCGCAGTGCTGTCCACGAGACTACCGGATATGCCCCATCTCAGATGCTCTTCGGACGAGAGCTTCGGCTACCTTGTGATCTCGTCTTCGGTCGTCCTCCGGATGCGCCTGCATCGCCTGAGGAGTACATCCAGGATCTCCAGGCCTGGTTGGAAGACGTTCATAACTTCGCACGAGAGCGAATCAACATCGCGGCGGAGAAGATGAAGACCCGATACGACACAAGGTCTACTGGACATGAATTCAACGAAGGCGACAAGGTTTGGTTATGGAATCCCATCCGACGGAAAGGTCTTTCACCCAAATTGCAGTCGCATTGGGATGGACCCTACAAAGTCCTTAACCGACTGAACGACGTCGTAGTGAGGATGCAAAAATCACCTAATGCAAAACCTAGGGTTGTACATTATGATCGGTTAGCCCCATACTATGGCCATAGTTCATGAGTATTACGTAAACAACCATGGTTGATAACATAAAAGTTGTAGATAATTTTTGCTTTTAATGTTTAGTAATATTTCTTGTTATTATTGTGTTTTCTGTATCTGTTAGTTATTATTTAATGTGTGTAATTGTGAACTTGTGATAGAAGTTTGGCACCCTTTCTGGGGATTGTACTGCCCGGGACGTGCAGTCCTTAGGAAGGGGGCAATGTTACAAATCCTGTAAATAGTAATTATTGTAGGAACGTAACCTGTAAATAGTTTACTGTAATGAATATACAACCCCTTAACATATGGCTAAAGTATACAACCCCCTATTCTTTTTTTCTTATTTCATTCACTGATTTTATCAATGGAAGTGTAGTTGTAGAACGTTGTAGCATTTTCTGGAATATTTGAGAGATTTCTTTTCGGTGTATTTAAGCCGTTAGCGATGGATAAACGGGGGAGTTTCGATTGAGGATTTCGAACTGAGTGCATTTTTGCTCTGTTTATTGCGAGGCATTTCGCTGTGTTGTTTTCGTATTTGGAAGTAAATACGTGTGTAAAGGTTGAGTTTACGGTGTTGTGTGATAATTGCTTAATTGCTGATGAATAATTTAGCAGTGGTTGAAGATCTTTCCTGTACATAGTGTAAATAAATATCCTGTGTTTTTATCAAGAACTGTGTCTTCATTTCAAGAAAGTGGAAGTCGCACCGAATCCGTTACAATATGCACGTGCCAGGCAAACATGCAGTTAAGGAACGGCAGCAGCAGAACATGGAATTGTAAAACATGGAGTTGAAAAAATCTGGAGTTGAAAAAAAAACCGGAGTTAAAAAAAAAAACCTGGAGAGGAAATAAAAATGATAATAAAACAATACTAAAAATTAAAAATAATAATAAAACTAAAACCTGTATCGGAAATTACATCAGAACTTTTCAGGATATTTCCCAACAGACCTTCATAGCTTAGGCGGCCTTACTGCAATAATTATGTTTAATGAAATCAATAGAATTTCAACTATCTGCAACAGAAATAATATTGTCTCTAAAAATCTTAATTTATTGAAAAGTACTTTAGACTATAATAAAGTTCCTCTATCTTGTTATACATTAAGTTACATTAGAAAAGTAAGGAACTGCCCAGCAGAGTGAAGTATAGCACAATTGTATTATTGCAGTAAGGCCACCTATAAACAGAAAGGGCCTTGTGAACTTAGGGACCGGTCCTCCCCTTGAGAAAGTGTCGGTCCCTGGTTCACTTTTTTTCATTTTTATGTCCTTGCTTTTTGCATCTTCAATTTTATTTAAATTGTTTATTCATGAATATATATATATATATATATATATATATATATATATATATATATATATATATATATATATATATATATATATATATATATATATATATATATATATATATATATATATATATATATATATATATATATATATATATATATATATATATATATATATATATATATATATCTGTGTGTGTGTGTGTGTTAATTATGTGACAAAGAACCACGCTGTGACCGCAACTCAATTTTGTTAAAAACTGCAGATACGACTTTTGTGTTGTGCGGCAGTACAGCAATTCCTTATCCTGAAGAGGATTTTTTTTACTAAGTGCTTTATCTGCAGGTTAGTATTTCAACATTCAATGAATAGCGTTGTATTTTGTAACAATAAATAAAATAACTGCTACTAGTCGACCCGTGCGGAACTCCGCACTGTGCTTCGAATCGCTTAAGGCATTTCTTTCTTTAAAAATTTCAAAGGAAGAACATTATGAAGAAGAACCGAAAAAAAGTAAGCGCAGAAGAGAAGACATGTAATTTAAAGACATCAGCAACAAAACCTCGTTAAATACAACGTTGTGATAATTTGATCATCGCTCAACTGTTGGTCGTACATATTTTCAATGCAAACTTAAATATCATTAAAAGTGTGGCTGAGTAGTGACTCGTGAAAAAGCAATAATTGTGCATGTGAAAAAACAGGTTGTGGCAAATACAGTCCTGCCCATGTGAGCATCTGACGGGAAAAAAAGAAACATTAAAGAGATATTTATTGGCACGGATTCGAATTGGCGTCATTCTGATTAACAGCCCGACACCACAACAAACCTAGCAACCTAGCAATTACGCCTTCCTTTTCGAAAGTTATTCATTGAAGGAATGCGTAGTAAAAAACAGCAAAAAAGCTTTTTGCCAAAAAAATAATAATAATAATAAGATCATGCTTCTATGTTTTGTCATTACCCAGCATGATACGATTTAAAATTTTTCGTAAAGCATGGAATTTGATTAAAGAATGACGAAGATCTCACGTAGCGATTGAAACAAACATTCTAGAGAAGTAATCAATTAGATTGAAAATAAGTGTTTTTATCTTTGAATATTGAACTATTTCACACGGAAGGTTGCTTTAACCGTTACGGCTTTAATGCCCGCACATGTTTCTTTTTAAATCGAACACTTAAAATTTAAAACCAAAACCAGTTGAACTGAGTCCGTTTTTTAAGTGTAATTTTTCGAACGTAGACAAAATGTTTTTTTTTTTCAGCAGAAAGCAGAGGAGTAGAAAATGATTTCTTACTAATGAAGTTGATAATAATTTTAATGCCTTATATCGTATTTGCGCGAATAAAAAATTAAAGGTTTACTGGGTGAAACTCGTAGCTTTAATTTGGCGTATTATTTTTTCATTTGTACAAAAGGTTGAACACTGCTATTAGAAACATCTACATTTCACCATACAATGAAAATGTTTTTCTGTACAAAAAGCACTTCCTTTAGGTAAATCTAATACTTTTTTTATGCTTATATTATGCTCAGTGATCTGAATATAGTCAGAGCTTTAAAAAAAGGAAGAACACCCTTCGATTAACAGTCAACTTATCTTAGTGATAACTGTAGCTTGCATAACGGAGTCGAAACACCAAGTAGCATTCCCACTTCATTTATTTTTTTACGTGTGTATGTTATGAGTACATGTAATGCGTAATACTAATATAAATTTGATATTATGTCGAAGAGCCCAAGC
>NC_072738.1:114764394-114925702 GCF_026930045.1 Uloborus diversus
ATGTGAATCGATTATTTCAGAATAGGCGTAAGTGCAATGGTTTCCTGTAGGACTTGCACCCTTTCTGAAATAAATCGAGTGTTTTATGTTAAGAAACTTATAATTTTCAGTGTCTTCAAACTATATCCAAGAGTCTACTAAAGTGATATTTTACGGAAATTCAGTTTATTTCATAATTTATTCAGTTTTCACCACTAGCAACTTCTTAAATTGAAAAAAGTTCATTTTTACCATAAAAACCGCTGTTTATTAAAAGCGTTAGACCTGAAGCAAAAATTTCACTTTATTATAACTATGAACTTATAAATGAAGTGTGTATAACTATCAATTTTCTGGTCAATACAATATTTGTAGTAAGGATTTTGATATTATTAAAAAATGTTAAAAAAAATACTTTTTATTGTTTGTGAACTACTATTTGTGCATTCCCCTAACTTCCGCAAAAACGCAAATATCTTAAGGAAGAATGATTCCAAAAAATTACCGCCAATATCTTTCCTTCATCGGGTTCCATTGTCCATCGATCTTCTTTCCTCTTTCTCAGGGGAACATGTCAATCATTGTTGGACTTCGCCAGCTGTGTTCTCACTTCATTTTCCCGTTGCTCGTTGCACCGGCATCCAATGACATAAATCTTTCCAGTACCTTCACTCCCACGCCCTCCTCTCAGGCATTTACTTTGCTGTTTCCATCTACTGTTTGCCCTCCTCGTAAATGACCATTGGTGCACACAACAGGCCAGCTCTGGACCTTATGGGAATTAGCCGATAAAGAACGCCATTGAATTTCAATGTCCTGTAATGGTCGGCCGCCATTTAATTTGTCTGAGTATTGCTTAACGGAGGATATTTATCGTAATTTTTATGGACTTTATTGCGAATTAGTTTCCTTCGGAAGTCCCTGAAGATAGATTTTTCTTGGAAGAGAATGGTTGTGGGTTGTTCCTTTATATCGGAATCCGATCGATAAGGGAAGGAAGATAAATTACACTGAGTGAGATTAGCAATAAAGTCGGCTACTGAAGAAGTTCTTTGAAGTCAAACCACGAAATGCTCATGGATTTGGCTGCTTGCAAGATGGGTTGATTGATTGAATTTTGAGAACGTATCGAATCCGGAACCTTTTACAAATCTGGAAATATTTTGTGTATAGTATAGACAATTTGAAATTCATTTCGAGGAAGGAAAACTGAATTTGATCAGAATACATAAGGTTATGTATTTTCTAAGAGCTTATAAGTCTATATTATATTTAAATTTCTCTCTTTCCATTTTCCTCCTTTTTAATCTGAAAATAAGAAAACTATTAACGATATAGATATTTATTTACTGTGACCACAAATGCCCGGAACACACCAGAAACACGTTTAGGGCTCTTTAATTCAGAAAAAATGTTCCAGTTACCTGAATCTGTATTAAAATCTGTTAAGTTTGCTGAAAAATACTCTGAATGTGTTCTAAGCAAGATATTTGTTAAATGTAAACTTGCGAATACATTTGAGAGCTGATTGGGAACACATTGGGCACACTTGTTAAATCTTCGCTTTCTTTGTTACAATGTTGATGGCTAGATAAAGATTGGTTGTATTATATGCTGTACGAATACCCTGCAAAAAAAAAAGTTTCTTGTTTTTACTGAAGCATTTGCTATAGTATTCAAATCACCGCAGATGTAAACTTATCTGAAAGTGTTTTGTGCTGTGAAAGTGGTACGTCGTTTATAACATGATCCATGCAACGATCAACGAATAGTAAAACTCTAACCAACTTCTGCAAAGTTATGCAAACAAGCTACACGTCATCGCTTTTTTTATAACAAACACAATGTCAACAGTTTTCTTTAACTGCCATTCAAAAAAATCTCTCAGTATAATACTATTGGGAATTTTGTAGTAGAAGCTGCGAGCATAATCAAAGAAGTGTTCCGTAAGTGTCTGAAAAAGTGTTCTAAAAGAAGGGACGCATGTCACCGCTAAAATAATTAAAAACGTGTGCTTCAAAGTGATCTAAAAATGGGACAAGTGCGTTGAAAAAGTCTCTGAAGTTAGCGATGAGTGCATACCATATATATAGTATATCAGGACCGTACTCAAGGGGTTGGTTTTTAAGGTTATAATATTCAAACCCCTTTCAAAAATTTACAAAACCGTTCCGAAAAAAAAAAAAAATCTTTTCATCAACTTTTTGACTGAATGAAATATTATTGCTATTTTTTTTTTCATTTATTTATTTTTTGTTCAATTCCATTTGAAAAAAATAGAGCTTTTTTTTCTGAAGAATTGTTAAATTTCAGTTTTGTGATCTGGAGTATTTTTTTCTTTCTTATTGTAGCTAATGTGCATATCATTTCTTACGAAGCAATACAACGTTTTCCTTCAGATTTTGAAACCTCATGCGAACGAAAACATCACATTTTTGCCGAAAACAACGAACTCATTTTTTAACATATTTTACAAGCGTATAAAATTTTAATTTAAGAAGTAATACTTTGAATGCGAGTACTTACGGTAGGCGAACACCCTAAATATATTTTCCTTCAATATTCATTGCACCTTTCTAAAACTTTACACGATTATTAAATACTATAAAATCACCCGTCAAAATATGACGGGTGAAAAATGCTTCTACATTTGAACGAAGCCATTGCCTGATTGGTGATATTTTGATTGTTAAAATTTTAAGCCTAACTCCAGTAGATGAGCCCTAAACTCCAGTAGGTACCGTTCATTGTTGACCGTTATTTCCTTTCTTCATTCCCCTGAAAGGACAGTCTTACCAGTAAAACAGTTAAGTTACCGGATCGAGTTCAGCCTTGTCACAATAAAGCCTTTCCCTGCTTGCTAAACATTACCAAAACATTTTATCAAGTTATCATGCCGTTGCGTGAGTTTCATTGTTGAAACACGCGCGTTACTCGATCATCGGCTATTATATCTATGAGAACTACATAAATAACACATTTTGACAACTTATTTGTTACGATTCCGAGTCACAACTGACTACAACTGTATTTATGTCGAGGACTGCATATTAAGTGCCTTACCTCCATTATTTTTTATACCGATAAATGGCAGCACCATCACCGGATCGAACAGTTAATGAGAATTTAGAACTAGACCAGGAGCTAATAGCTACCTGGTGCTAGCACCCCCAGAGGTATCGTTTCACTTGGAGGACATTGAGACCACGAGCATATTTAACGTCGCCCAGTCCCCTTTAATGACGACGGTGGATCTTCGATCCTCGAGGTTCGAACTCAGGACCCTCCGGCCCCGAATCCGACACTCTACCGATCGGGCTACCACGGCCCAACTTATTTGTTGCAAAAACAATTTTCTATAGTTTTTTTAAAGTCATTTCTTTTTGCAAAAGACTACCATATCCATAACACTTCCAGTGCCTTCATTTTTTCCTAATTTTTAAAACCTTTTGTGTCTATCTCTTTGCTAGATACCAGAGAGTTATATGACCTTTAATTTAGATATAAGTAACTTAAAACAGGTTTTTATGGGTAAGTGTTTGTAAAATTCCCGCAAAAAACCTGCTTTTTGCTCCCTAAGTTTAATTGATCATTATTTCAAAACCACATATTGCATGTACATTATTTTTTCGAGGTTTATATCACAGTAATATGTTTAATGACCATTTTTGCGAAGTTTCATATCTTTAGAATTAATATTTCTTTCGCTAGAGCTGTTGGCGTAAGAAAAAACTTTCAAAACGTGGTTATGTGAAAATCAAGAAAGAAAAAGTAAATTTCAGTTATAAGCAGTGAACTTGTGTTTAATAATTTTTTTCTAGTTTTCTCAATAATTCATCACTTTAAAAAAATGACAAATTTAGAAGGGGAGAAAAAAAAAAGCACTGGAACTCTCGAAACTTCTCAAAGTCTCAATATCTATTTTTTTTTAGGAAATTAGGATGTTCGCTTACCTATTCTTTAGAGGTCAATAAAAAGAAAGATCGAATATTTAACAGATGCGTTGTGTTATCTAATGCATACATCAGGTTCTTTTTTCTTCCATATGTAAATGCGTCATCTTTTATATTTGCTTTGTAAAGGCCTTAAATCAGCGTATCATGCTCATGCCAAGAAATTCATTTGATAGTGTTTTCTTACTGCCTCGTATGCTTATACTTTTTACATTTTTTTTCTTCTGAACTTCTATAATTTTAAATGACATTAACATGTCAGTAATCTTTCCGTTTAAATTCTAAACAAGTGTCATAACTTTTGCTAGATAAGATTGTAATTGCTACGGAAATAAGTGACATTTTAGAAGAAAAATGACAAATTTAATAAGTATTTTTTTCTGACTCTGTCTCTTATTTAAACGGCGTCAAACCACCACGAAGAAAATAATTAAGGTTGCTGTCTGTTTCAAAATTTACAATTGAAACTGTTTATTCGCGCTTAATTACCTTCCCTTTTTTTTTACTCCATAAGGGCTGAGGTTTTACGTCTGGGGCTGTTCAAAATAATGAAGTACTTGTTAACCTTTTAACTGTATACAGGTTGTCCTGGAAAAGAATGACTGTTTTTTAAAATTTATAACAGGAAAACGGTAAATGATAAAAAAATAATTCTTGCAGAAAATTCATGTGGTGGGCCGTAAATTATTTCTCCCTGAGTTCCAAATGTTAGTTGAAATTTTTTTCCAATAGATGGTGCTACAGATAGTAAGCCCGTAAATCAAAAAAAAAAAAAAAAAAAAAAAAAAAAAAGAAAGAAAAGAAAAAGAAAATTGCATCATGATTTTTCCAAAATAATGAACAAAAGAACAAAACAATAGTTTCAAACAATCGTCGGTTGTAATCCCGTGTTACAATCGAGGAAAAATTGGTGAATTTCAATTCTTAATTTTTGACTTACCGGCTTACTATGTGCAGCGCCATCTATTGAAACATTTTTGAACTAAAATTTGGAACGCTTAGGGGAGAAAATTTGGCGACCACCACATGAGTTTTCTGCAAGAATTTGTTTTTTATCATTAACCGTTCTCCTGTTACAAATTTTTGAAAACAGTCAGTCTTTTTCAGGACACCTTGTAGTTACTTTGATGATTTGAGTGAATAAATTTTCAATTATTTATAGCAAATGTCAAGCGTTTAGTACGAATTAAAATATACTCAGTTGGTAAAAATTGGTATTTTGAATTGTTTTCATAAAAACCTTGTTGCCTCTGCATGTTCTCTTGAGGAGGCTGCCACTCAGCGGGTCAGTGATAAAGTTCGTTTCTAGTGGAGCATTATTTTCAAAGAAAAAAAAAATCAGTTTTCTTTTTTAAATTTCCAATGGCAGACCAAGGAAATACAGACACACAAACCAAATTAGCTAA
Source organism: Uloborus diversus (assembly GCF_026930045.1). Lineage (NCBI taxonomy): Eukaryota > Metazoa > Arthropoda > Arachnida > Araneae > Uloboridae > Uloborus > Uloborus diversus. The sequence goes on from NC_072738.1 coordinate 114,769,733, forward strand.
TGAACAAAGAAATATCACGGAATAACAAAAGAATGACAGAAGAAAAAAGCCTACGGATCCATTCGGTCACTTACTTCCCAGTATTGTCCCCATAAAACAGGGATGGTCATCCCCCAAAATTTCAATGCCTCAAATCTCCCCCCCCCCCCCGCAAAATGCTTTCTCAACCATCATTCTCGTTTTCATTTTTTAGCTCTCTTTTTATTTTATTTATTTTTTAAAAATAGTTTTCATTTATTTACTTATTAATTAATTTATTTTTAATTATTCTTATTATTTTATAAGAAAAGTTCTATGCTACGCGAATAACATACACACAAACTAAATAAATAAATGAAATAAAATATAAAGAGAATAATACAAAATAAATAATTTAAATTAAAAGTAAATCAATTAATAAATTTAAATATAAATAAATAAAATGTAAAACATCCCTCCCCATTGATTTAGGCTGCGCAATTTGCGCCATAACGTCCCTTCCCCTGTTGGCACCACTGCCATAAACTCTTGGAGTACACTGTGGGGCAGCACTTCAAGTGCAAACAATTCATAGGTTCTCGAAGGTTACAGAGCATGCAGTATGGGTCATTAAATACATTAATGCGATTTAAGTACTTACTAAGGCAGTCATGACCGGTCGCAAGGCATATAATAAAGGCATAATTAAGAAATAAATAAATAGAATCAAAATGTCACGCCTTGTGAACATAAACCTCTACCCTTTGATATCCGAAACGCCACTGATTACTTCCGGGTAACGTTCCGGAATTTTAATAATTTTCCATAAGCTTTCGGAGAAAAAGGAGAAAAACAGTTTTTTCCTGTGAAAAAGTTTCCTGAGTCGAAACAAGTTCTCCGAATACTGATTTTACAGCGGTCAAGTTATTTCCAGCTACCAGTGTAAACATAATCAAGGCTTCTTTATTAAGTTTTTTCCATGACTGACACCTACTTATGGGCGAAATGCAGTCTCCGAACGTTGTGGCTTAGATGGAATCGCTTGCTATGGAAACTTTCCTGAGAGGGTGCTTTGCTGTTATTGTGTACTTATATAAGTTTTCATGAAAGCTTTCTGAGTTATTCCAGAAGCATGAATACTTTGATTTGGAAGGTTTCTGAGTTTTTCAAAATTGTTCCAGTTTAATTTTTGGAAGGTTACTAACTTTTAGCAGGAAACTTTCCTGGTTCTTGCCAGATATGTTATTTGTAGAAATTAGGCCCGTCAGCTGCCCATTTTTTTTTCCTGGAACGTTTTGTTATTTTTTTACATTGTAGATTCGGGTTTGACACAGAGATGAAGCCCAAACATACTTCTTCCGATATATATCCGCGTATAACAATACGATGCAATCAAAAACATTGATTGCATCGTCAAAATTGATGCATTATCAAAAACAATGATACAATCGTATTACTCAGAGTAATACGATTGCGTGACATTTCGGAACAGCAGTGCAGTGATTTTTTCCGAGAGACAAAGAGAAGGGTAAATTTTTCAAGTTTTTGTTGCAACTTTGTGACAATAACTCATTTTTGACAAAAAGTGCAGATACGAATTTTGTGTTTCGCACGGCAGTGTAAGGAGTTTTTACTTCAAAAAGCAGAACTGATTTTTTTTTATTCTTCTTTGGCAACGGGTGCAGCCTCTTAATGCCTTTATTGTATTTACTTCAATTCTCGTTCAACAATACACTGTAAAAACAATTTAGAAACGTTCCCGGAAAATAATGGGTAGCTGATGTGTCCAAGTTTGTCCAGTAATATATCTTGCAAAAACCTGGAACGTTTTCTGCTAAAAATCAGTAACCTCCCTGAAATTATCTTTGAATCTTTCTGAAGAGTATGGAGATTTCACCGGAAAAAGCTAGTCTACACTGTAAAAACGATTCAGAAACGTTCCTGGAAAGTAATGGGCAGCTGATGTGCCCAATTTCTGCCAGTAACATATCTTGCAAAAACCAGAAACTTTTTCCGCTAATATTCTGTAACCTTCCTGAAATTATTTCGGAAACCTCCTTAAAAATTCAGAAATCTTCCCGTTAGAAGCCAGTCGTGTCTCCAGAACGTTAGAATAAACTTTGGTAGGTATAATGTAATAGCTGGGTCTCTTCCTGATTTAATAAGGAAGTTCCGTAAGCAATATTGCAAACATGGCCAAAGCTAAACCAGAATTGCAAGCAGTATCGAGAATTTTACTCGCCTGTAATTCTTGCAAAGCAGCGGACTCCATACCTATTCGCTCCCTCTGGAAGCTTATAATCAGCATGGACGGGCCGTATGTAACTTGAAGCCGATTCACTTTATAAATACGCAAAGTTAGTCTTTAAACTGGGAGCTAAAAATGTGTTTCACACCGGTAAGAAGTGTGCATTCGTTCAACTTGTAGCTATTCAGGAAACCTTTTGGCAATGATTCTTGATTTTTCCTGGAAGTAGATAAAAACCATTGAAATCCCGACACGTTACACTGAAATACTCAGTAACGTTTCGGATTTTTTTTTTACAGTGTAGAGCCTTCAAGAGAACTTAGGTAGTTTAATAATACAATTGATTAGTTAGTCCCTTCCAGAGTTACTGAGAAGGCCCCAGAAGCATCAAAGCAGAATTGCAAGTAAGGACGAAGCATCTCCCATGCCTGCAATTCTTGTCTTGCGAAGCTGCAACTATCCAGTAACTTATTCGCTCTCATCGAGGGCGTAGTCATCCTGTACGGGCTGGAACCAAACTAAAGATGATACACTTAATAAATACACTAAGTTAATCTTTAAACTTTTAGCTAAAAATTTTTTTCTCACCAGTGAGGAGTTTGCATTCGTGCACCTAGAAGCAACTTATAAAATCTTTTTTGCAAATATACTTGATTTTACGGAGAAATAGTTGAAAACCCGTGAAATTCCGCAACGTTCCACAGAAATAATCAGTAACATTTCGGATTTTTTTTTTCAGTGTAGGCTAAAATACATATTAGTCATTTGGGAGATATAACCATCAAATGTTCAAATAAATAAATTAAGTAAAAATACATTTCCTATAGGGTCAAATTGCGAAGATAAACTATACTTGGAGCATTTTAATCACACACAAAAAAATTCGTCAAAACCGGCCCAGCTGTTCAGGAGGAGTTTGCTGATAAATACATGTACAGAAGAAATATATGTATCCTCACATATGTAATAGCCAATGATCGAGTAACGTTGACCTCACCAACAATGAAACTCGTGCCACGGCATGAAAATTTAGTGAAATTTTTTGGCACTGTTTGACATGTAGGGAAAAGCTTTGTTTTGACAAGGCTGAACTGGATTTGGTAACTTAAATGTTTAACTGGTAAAACTATCATTTTAGAAGAATGAAGAAACGAAAAAGTGGTCAACAATGAATGCTATCTACTAGAGTTTAGGGTTAATCCACTGGAGTTAGGGTTAAAATTTCAACTATCAAAATATCACTAAACAGGCAATTCCTTGGTTCAATTGTAGAAACAGTTTTCACCTATCATACCATGACGGGTGATTTTCTAGTATATATATATATTAAGATCTACTGCATTATTGAAAACTTTATTGGCTACTGCGGTTACTGTAATACTAAAAAGAGCATTCTTTACTTCCTTGTATTGGCAGGATGTTTTTTTTTTCTTCTGCTTCAACCGATTACATATACAATACTCGATGAATTTAATCGCACTGACCCGCCAACAAACTTCAGTATATATGCAAACGCGATCGGTTCATTTGGGAAAAGAAGCAGAATAAATTTTAATAAACCACTTCCAAATGACAAGACTCCCTGGGGAGCAACTTCTCAAAGATTCTTTCAGAGCAATTTGGAGGAGCGTACCTTTGTCAGCATTTTAAACGATTACTGTTTGTAATGTCTCCTTTTAGGTGATCACCATGGGAACAAGCTCATTATCCCAACAGCCCGATTCATTCGGATCTTTACTGGTACAGAATGTTTTAATATTCTAAAAGGACTTATTGATTTCTCTGTTCGTCCATAAGTGCGGCGTTTTAATTATACCCAGATTTTACCTCTTAATGCATTTCTTGTCATTACTGATTGAATTCGTCGCTAAACTCTCTTCTCTTCTTCTCTCGGGTTCTTGTTCTTCATTACTTTTCCCGTGTATTGAATGCCGGTATTTCGTCCCGCCTGGCGTTATTGAAAGTTTGGGTATTATTTGTGCAACTTGATTGGTTAGAGCGGAATGTTTAATCAGGAAAAAAGAAGAAGAAAAATCTGATGAACGTATTCTTGGTCGTTTTGGTCGTTTAAATTTTACTTTTAACTGAAAAGTCCATTTAGAAAGTCGATTTCTCGTTTATTTTTGAACTGGAATTATGGTGGTGTAAAATGTATGTATTGGGTGGTTCAAAATACATGTAAAAAATATCTTCTACATAAGGACACCCCTCAATATTTTTATACTTGTAGATAGTAATATACTGGAAGAATTTTAGCTTCCTATTTCAACTGAAAGAGGGTGCTTAACCCCCCTCAGAATTTTAAGTATAGGAAGTGGGCTTAAAAAATAGATTAAACTGAAAAAACAATACTACATATTATAATATTCACTAGTAAGCTGCATATACATTGCAATAAAATAATTATTTGCGAAAAAACAGCCGGGGAAATCAAAAAATGTGCTTTTAGTGGTCCAAAACAGGAGGGGGCAACTGTACGTGTTCAAAAATGGCTCTATGATTAGTTGTATTAAGACTGTATGTTGTTGCATATAATGTTGATGATAGATTATTCATCGATTGCTAGAAATACAGTCATTCAGTAGGGCTCGACCGATGGCATTTTTTGGCCGATGGGCCGATGCCGATTGTTGGCCGATTGTTCAAAGATGGCCGATGACCGGTGACCGATTGTTTTCCTCCAAATGGCCGATTGCCGATGGCCGATGCCGTTGGCCCATGGCAAAAAAAGTAAAAAACAAAAATAATTTGAATTCTGATATTTTTAATTCAAATTATGTTTTTCGCAACCACGTGTTGCGACAGGACCCCTACTCATTGGAGTTATTGTTTCTAGAAACTGCTCCTGTCCCCCCAAACCTGCCCTTCTCCTGGGAGGTTACGTGTGGATAGTTGTGTGTGTGTGTGTGTGTTGGCGCGCATGCATGTGTAGACTTGTGTGTGCGTAGACCTGTGCATACACGTAGGCGTGTGTGTCTGTCTCTCTGTGTGTGTAGGTGCTTGTGCATGTGTAGGCTTGTGTGTGCATAGACTTGTTTATGCACATAGGCGCGCGTGTCTGTCTGTGTGTATGAGCATGTGTAGGACATGGACGCCACCGACCAGGAAAGGGGATTTCGGGGGACATTGCTCTGGACCGGAGGAGCCGCACCTGCAGAGGACGGTGGGCGGGAGTGCTGCAGAGGGAGACGGGAGGGGGGGGGGGAGAAATAAAATCAGCGTAACGTCAAGGACAGTCAAATGAGAACAATAAGCAATTGTGACTGCTCAAAAAAATCAAACAGAAATAAATTAATAAGATTTTCAGGGATTTAAAGGATCATTGATTTAATTCACTTTACTTCCTTTCTACAAATAAGAAATTGTAATCACAAAAAAAAAATCAGATTTTGACCTAAATTTCTATTTTACGATCATCCAATTTAAACTTCACAAGTTTTTTCGGCACATCTGTACATGCATATGTACCTAAGAACATATAGATGACCGAAATATCCATTCTGAACGCCTCCTAAGTTAATTATCGCAAATTCTCTTGTGATGTCTTCATGAGCGTAAACTTGCGTCACTCAAAAACGTTATGAAATAGTAAGTTGAAAACTCATGCGTACGTAGTATGATCTAAAAGTTCGAGGACAAGTTGTATAAAACCTTACCCTGAATTGTTTACATTACCGAAGTACCTACAAATTAGTCACCTTGAACGACTATGCACTTCTGCCAACGTTCGCATAGCTCTTAGAAGGACTCCTGGAAGACATTGATCGCAACCTTCTGTAAGGCCTCTTGCGCTGCTGCTTTAATTTCATCGTGGGGAAGAAGGCGACTTTCATGTTGAGGATGCACGGTTCGATTGGTTAATACTTTGATATGACAAACAAATAACATAACATTTCGTCGGACTTAGCTCGTGTGAGTTTTACCTTTTCACAGCAATAAACATTTGCATGAACGCCGCTTTCTTCCATCAGAAGAAGATAACAGCACACACATCACTACATCACAGAAGGTAGCAAAAAATGACTTCCAGGAGTGTTTCCAAAAGTTATATGAACACTAGCAGAAGTAGTACATAGTCCCTCAAGGTGACTTTTTGAAGGTGGATGTGCTTCGGTAATGTGAACTATTCTGGGTAAGGTTTTATACAGCTTGTCCCCCGAACTTTTGACTCGTACTACTTACAATCTGTATAGGGTGTAGTTATGCTTCTCCTTTTTTGACTGCTATATGATGGAAGACAAAGAACAAGAGCCAAAAAAAAAAAAAAAAAGGAAGAACAGCAAAGAGACTGTTTAATAACCAATTGATTTTTTTTTTTAAATTGAACATATAACTACTATTTCAGTAATATTGTAATGAAGTATGGATTTAGGTGCACTAAACATAGGTAAAAAACATTAAATTATGTTGTTTAATCATTCAAAAAAAATTAAGAATAAAACTATGAAACCATCAACAAATTACGCAATTAAAGTGGAAAGATTGCACGTAGACATTTTTTAGTCATCAAATTGAACAAAAAAGGTAACAGATAAATTACAATATTAAATCATAATAGGAATATTTTTATACTTATTTAAAATTTATGAATAGAAAAATTTGCATTTTTCATAAAAGCTATAACAGTGACATAAATTTTGCGGAAAAAAGAAATAGCCATGAAAAGAGCGAGGTTCTGAAAACGCAGCTACAATCAACAAACTCAATATTTACACCATGTTAATAACTGAATACATATACTACTTGATCTCATGTTTGCACACGTAATATTGAACAATTTGATTGTTTAATCTTTTATGAAGCACTACAAACAAGTTCAAATTAAATTTTTCAATTTAACAATAATTTTCTGAAATTTAAAAAAATGCGGAATAGAAAATCCTTGAAACTTTCCTATAACATATTATTAAAAATATGATGAAAACGAAAATAACTCATTCATTGATTTTATATAAATACATAAAAATAGTGACTTACAACAGAAAAAAAATCGATCGCTATTAATGATGCAAAAAAGATGGCGCATTACGAAATATAGGTGAAACAAGTATAAGAAATACGCAAAATGGCATTTCTTGACCAAAATAAACAATCGTTAAATATTTAAGAAAGGCTTGAAACGACGAGGGTGGGTTGGGGGGGGGGGGGTCACCCTCTGATTTTGGAGTAACTCACAACATTAAACTTCGGCCCCAACTTCGGCCTCATTTTTTTAGTACAGAACCGTTACCGCCAACGCCTCGGAAGAGTTTCCGAATCTACTTCAGCACTTCCGAAAAAAAAAAATTCAAAAGTCCCTTTGATTTCCGAATTATGTCACCATTCAAAACATCTTTAATCAATTTCTTACGTTAATGCTTTAAATTCTTCCTAAACAATAGATAAAGCTTGAAATAAAAATCTCTAATTTTATGAATGGTGTTAGTTTTAAACAACTAAGTAGTACAACTAGAGTTTGATTTCCGAAATTGAGGAAGTGGGAGGAGGGATACGCAAGTGTTCTCGGAAATACAAAAAATATTCGTAAAAAATAGAGTTCAAAACAATCATAACATTGAGCAGAAAAATCCGTTTAAAACTTGCACCCGAGTTTGTTTGACGTACAGCGACGGATTTAAAATATAGCAAATGTTGCAATTGCGCGAGAGTCCCCATAACCATAGGGGCACAGTAGGAGTTACAAAAATGCTTATGATAAATGTTTTACAACTTCTGTGATAGAGAAATATGGCTCCAAAATGTATTTCTACGAGCCCCAAACTTGTAGCTCCGCCGAAGCGATACAGAAAAGACTGCGCTACTGTAATTCATCGAAAAATTTAAAATTACCGTCGCCGGTTCAAAGGGAATCTAACAAAATGAAACAAAACCGGTTTCGCCATCTCATATTTTCATATTTGTTTTCATGGTCTACAATTCGGCAATATACCACCAAATGATCGTCAGTCTGTGACGCTATATTAGTTTTCCATTGAAATAAGTAATTAATAGCCACAAAAAATGAGTAAATAGTCTTTTTAGAACACCCGATGGAAAAAAAAAGGAAGTGCACAACTGGAACGTACGCACACCCCACATGCGAAAATTTAGCCTTCTATACCTTACCATTTTTGAGTTATGACTTATCAGAGATACATACGTACATCCTGCCGCGAGAAACAACGCAATGATTAACTTGTTTAGTACCTGAATGCAGTATTAAAAACTTTTTCAGGGGTGATTAAAATAGAAATTCATACTGAAATTTAAGTAAACAATTTTATATGAAAACAATAACTCCCTTTACTTTGTGTTAAAAAGTAAAACTACAAAGGTCCTTTTTTTTTTCAAAAACATCGTCCAATTCCATCGACTTTTTTAAGGCCGATGGGCCGATGTTTCCTGCAAGTTAGCATCGGCCGCCGATGCCGATGCCGATGGCTAAATTGTTGAACCATCGGCGCCGATGCATCGGCCAAGCCGATGCATCGGTCGAGTCCTATCATTCAGCGTAAAGTTTGATTCTCAATGTCTATACTTTTAACGGCTTTACTATTATTTCAAAAGTGTTACTGTATCTATTGCAGAAAACTGACGAAAAAGTTCTAAACCATTGATTAGTAATTCAAAATTAAAAAAAATATACGTTTAAAAATTTTTTTAAAATGATTTTTCAATCTGACTCAAACTTTGAAATGCGTTGGAAATTGGAAATAAAATGAATCATTTTAAGAAAAATAGAGCAACTTTGAACCAAAATTGAAGAAAAGAAATAAAAATCCACTTTCTCCCTTTTTTACAGCATAACAAGATTTCTATCATTTATTATATTGCTTATATATTGCAATGTCGGACAACAGATATCGATATCTTCAAATCGGCATTTAAGATTAACATCCAAAAGGGAACAATATAATTATCCTACCATTCAATTAACTTTTCTCCAACTTATTTGATAAAATGAAGAGTAGAAAAGTGATATTATAAACTTGATGGGGGAGAGCAGCATTGAAATTTATACAATTTCCTTTGAAGTGCTAAAAAATATAAACTGGTGTAAAGTTGATTCGTTCCACATTGTTCTAATTTATCTTAAATAACTGAAATATTTATAAGACTTTGAAAGTTTCAAAACAATACCGTGCTTTTTAGCATGAAGCACAGAATCCTTTACAATGGGGTCGTTTTCAAAATTTTAAAAGTATTTTGTTCTAAAAGAACATGCTTAAAAACACAGGATCTGACCATTTTTAAAATAATTTGACAAATTTTAATGTTAAAAAAAATTTATATTAATTGATGCACTTTCATTGTTGGTTCAGCCGACGACATCACAAATGATGAAGGGCGATTCACTGCTGCCATTCGCAGAGTGCAATAGTTAATTCACATCTTTACTCACGTGTAATGGGAACGATGTGGTTGATAGCAAGCGTAGAGCGCAATATTTAATTCGCTTCTTGATTATCTTAACGTGGAAACGCCGTAAACAGATGCGCCAAAGTACATCATTTGTGACGTCATAAAGACCACGCCTTATTTTCAAAATCGGAAAGTTTAAAAAATTAACTAAAAATTAAGCGTTCGGAAAATGTAAGTTTTTTTCTCTATCCATGTTATTATCATTATTATTTTTATTTTGCTATTCTATCAATTTTAGTGACTAAAAGTAGTACTTTTGACTGAAGGAAACATCCTTATTGAAGCGGAATTCCCACTTCTCTTGTTCACATTTGTCATAAATCAAACATTGGAGAGAAAGAAATCATATTTACAACAAACTAATTTATTATTCTGCACAATGACACATTTTTACAAGATGGGCAGCCGATTTGCCCTTTCTCCCGAGTAGCGGTCAAGAAATATTCCAAAAAATGTTATCCCACTATTCCGTCAGGATTTTCTCGTCATTCCTTGACTGTCTATAGTCTTATGACCTCAAGCTATGTCTATCATCTGCGCGGTAAGCAATTGCGGAATGCCCTATTACGCAAATATGGAAATCGCAATTACAAATAATGGAATCCCTTGCAGTTGTTACGCATCCTAAAACCTTGTGGAGCATATATAATTTCTTACAATAAAAGCAACTCAAAATTTCATTTAGGTATTTTATTATTTTTACTACCCACATTGCACAGTTGAATCAGTTTTTGTTGTAAAAGCGTCAGTTAACTTACGAACAGCGCTGACTTACCCCCTTTTAACAAGAGGTGATTCACTTTTGAAATTTCAATGAAAGATCGAAACTATATTCGAGGTGATTTCCAGACATTAAAAAATAGTTTGCCGCTTCCGGTTACGCATCTGATGTGGAGAAAATAAACTTTACAGTTTTTTTTAAATAATTTTTTTCCAAAAAGAGAACACATGTATGTGAACGGAACTCACTGTGGAAGAAATTTTTTTATAGGTTTTTTTTTTTACTGTTCATAGGGAAAAGACTTGTAGCATAGTTAATTTTGTGAAACATCATCAACAACAAGAATAGTGTAATAGTCTACAGTCATTAAATGTTACTCAGTCCCTGTTATACAATCGAGAGAGATTTTTCGATTACTGTATCTTTTTATTTTTAATTATTTCATCTCCTACACAGTAAATAAGTTAACGAACAGGACATGTCTGTGAACAAGACTCATAGCAAAAGTTATTCATTAACAAGAATTTTTCTTTTTTTTTTATTGTATTAACTTTTTTAAGACTCACACTTGGAGGAAAATCCACAACACAACTGATTTTGCAAAGTAACATCAATAACAATAGTAATAGTAATAATAATAATCATAATTACGATAACAGAAAGAAAAATGGAAATTTCGAGCGAATAACTGTATTTTTCTTTTGTCAAACCTTTCTTCAATCATCTTTAATTCTCTAATGATAAACCAGACATGCATTTCAGATCGACAGCATTAAAGAACGGCAATCCCATTCGCTGTGGTCAACAGACTGTGCAACATTCGCTGGCGCCTTAACGGTCGCAAATGTTCCTGAAGGAAGATGGACACTTTTATGGAGTGAGAGGCGGGTTTGGCGAAGAAAGCCCGCTTTCATCACATCTTACATTCTCGCTCCTGTCGCGAAACTTTGATGCCCTGAATGGAGAATATCACTTACCATGGGGAAAGGATTCGCATGTCTACCCCTGATTTCTCGTCTGTGTTTATTGGAGCAAAAATGTCTGCTTTTGTCATCGGTAGTTTCTTCCATTGTAGCTTCCATTTTAGTTTGATATGAAAGCTTTTTGACAAGAAAATGAATAGGGTTTTATTTTTATTTTCGGAGTATTCTGAAGTCTTTTTGTTGTTTTGTTATCACACCAGCATATGGAGAGTTTGCTGGGCGAGACATATTGAAATAGTTCCAGTCTTCGAAAAATTTAATTACTAAGAATGGTCTTCGAATAATGTGTACTTGAACAAAATAAGAATTATGATTAAATTTACACACACACACACACACACACACATATATATATATATATATATATATATATATATATATATATATATATACTTATTTTTTCATTTGCCACACACTGAAAGTAGCACTTATACCATTAGTGCACTTTCTTTCCAGTACTTTTCAATGGTAGAACTTAAACCACTAAGTGCAGCGCACACGTCTAAATGTTCCACGTTCACAATCAAAGAACACTGGAGAAGTGGAGAAACTGTAGCAGATATCGCGTTACCCAGAACGCACCACGAGGAGGCTTGCTATATCAAATATTTGGCCCCCTTGATGTTTAGGGGATTGAAAAAAAAGTTGATAAAGTTTCAAAACAGAATGGTAATTTTTAAAACTATCTCTTTTGTTATAAATGGAGGGATGTGGGTCGGGAGTCAAGAGTAGTCTAGAAGAACAAAAATGCCCTTAGAACATTCACTGGCGATTAAAATTGAAGAATGATCAAAAAAAAAATTTTTTTTCTTAAAAGTTAAAAAAAAAAAGTTTGAAAGGTACAAATATGATCAAAATTGTGAAATAATATTCTTTCAATATGTATCAAGCGAGACATAAAATTTTCGTGAGAAAGTTCAATTGAAGTTTACTTAGCTTATAATTAAATGCTAATTTTGATCTGAGAAAATCTACTCTGAACCATGTTTGAAACATTTTTTTAATTTAAATTTCAGTAATGCTTTTCAAAACATTTTGATCTTAAAAAATTGTATTTGAGAAAATTTCATTTAAAAACTATTTTGGAAAATTCGGAAAAGTATATTCGGAAAAATATTTTTAGCTACCAGTTTAAAGATTAACTGAACCTTTTTTTAATTAAATGTATCGGCTTAAGAGCGGTCACGCCCCGTTCCGGCTGGCCTAGCTCCCGATGAAAGCGAAGAAATCTCCGGATTCCGCAGCTTTGCAAGACTGTGTGGTGTTAATTTGCAATAATGCTTTGGAGCTTTCTTGGTACATCCGAAAGGCACCAAGCTACTACTTAAACCCTGCCTAAGTTTTTTGATGGGTGTAGAAACATGACTAGCTTTAACCGAAAATACTTCTGTATAATTTAAAAAAATTAAGGATGATTTCAAAAAGAATACTGACTTTTAGCAGAAAATATTCCTGTTTTTTTACAAGATATGGTACTGGCAGATATTGGGCACATCCGCTGCCCATTATTTTCCAGGAACGTTTCTGAATCGTTTTTACAGTGTAGAGAACCTAAGTCCATCTTTACTCAAATTGCAAGTTTTTTGACTACACTACTGTGAACATATATACAAAAAATTCTTACAGCAGAGCGTATTGATGATATTTTTGTTTCTTTACACCACTAAAGTTCTTTTACGCTATGTGATTTTCTTTATTTTTTAATTATTTATTTTAACGTTTAAAAAGTCCTGTTATGCTACTGAATTGCTGTTTATATAGTTTTTTTTATGAAATAAGAATTTCATTTCGCTATACATATAGGTAAACTTTTGATAACTCGAAATCCCAAGGGATCGGCTAAAACGTTCGAGTTATTGGTAGTTCGAGTTATGGGAAATTTCCACAACAGTTCAAGAGTTTGGGACCCGAGGAAAACTTTGGCATAAAGGAATATTCGAGTTATATGCTTCAAGTTATTGAGATCCGACTGTACTATCATGTTTCGACCAAAGTTGTGTATTTGTTACTTTCCCCAGTGGTGGTTATGTTAATACTTTTTGTTTAATATCGTAAAACAAAAATATTTTTGGCAAAAAAGTCTTATTGTTTTTTATAATATTATTGCTTGGCAGATATAATTCACAAACAAACTTATTAAAATACTTGATAAATACGTCGCTGCACATTATACCATGCACTTCATCTTATCTTTCGAAGAAAGTTTATTTTAAACTGATTTTTAACAGTCTGTGCGATGGCAATGTGCCAATGCATGTTGTGACAGAGGGCCCTTGTTCCTGCTAATGGCGATCTTTATGTGCAACCCCAGCTTTTATTCCGTAAATCTTCACTGAAAAAAAAATCAAAAAATCTGAAACGTCAATGTTGATTTCTGTGTAACGTATCGAAATTTCAAGAGTTTTCATCTATTTTCCCGAAAAATCAAGTATCTTTGCAAAAACAGTTTCCAGAATTGCTACAAGTTGCACAAATGCAGACTTTTCATTCCTGTAAAAAAATTCTTTTTCGCTACCAGTTTAAAGATTGACTGAGCGTGTCTATTAATTGTATCGACTTTTATTAGACCACGGTTGGTCCAGGCTGCCTAAGCACCTAATGAGAGTGCAAAAGTCATGCATTAGCTGCAGCTATGCAAGGCGAATAATTGCAGGAAAGGGAGATTCAAGGTTCTTACTTGCAAGTCTGCCCTCGCTTTTGTAATGCCGGCATTGATGCTTCTGGAGTTTTCTTGGTAATTTAGGAAGGTTCTAATCAATTTCGTTAAACGTACCTAATTTCTCTTGAAGGTTCCAGACTGGCTTTAACCGGAGAGATTTCCAAATTCTTCAGAAAGATTCAAGGATAATTTCATTAAGGTTACTGTCTTTTAGTGGAAAACGTTCCTGGTTTTTACAAGATATATTACTGGCAGAAACTGAGCACATCAACTGCCCAATATTTTCCAGGAACGTTTCTTAATCGTTTTTACAGTGTTCGTCGTGAAAAATATTTGATTTTAGACCATTAGTACATTATATAATTTGTGTACAAAACTTGAATTTCGGCAGAGCTCTAAGTATAGAAATACCAAAAATATTCCTTTCGTATGTAACCACCATCATCTTCAACATAAATAACGGTTTTCAGATATCGCCAAGCGTGTATGCTCTTGTCAATGATGTCTCTGATTTATATCTATCGCTGAAATTTTTGATTAATTTCAGTAATTACAACCCTTGTTATTCGAAGAACAACTCTTCCGCTGCCAAAGAGAAACGATTATCAGCATCCAATGGCAACCCTACATCATTGTGTGTGTGACGGAGCAAGGACCAAAGAAAACTTATCAATTACTGTGTCCCTTTCTCCATCGGCTAGTAACCATGGCAACGCATCAACCAACGGTCAACAGGGGAATCACGTGGTATGAATAGATAAATGGAAACTGTACGTGACATCATGATTAGGTATTTGGGCCCATGGGATAGAGACGATGCATTCTTTCTTTACAAAAGCCTATTGCAGGGGAAAGAAGAAATACCTTTTCAGTAAAAAACTCAATTCAGATTGCGATGTTTACTTACAGAGGGTTTTATTTACGGTAGAATGAAGGGTTCTGTGTATCAGGATTTGTTAGCCAGTTCCTTTCGATGGGTTATTTTTGCTTTTAAAGAAAAAGTGCTGCGAACGATGAAAAATTGTTTACCAATATCCCGTTACTCGTAATGGACCACATCTTCAACTTTATTAAGAATTATTAAAAAAAAAATAATTAAATGAAAAAAAAATGGCGAAGTATTTCTTTGATGGTTATAGATGTCACAATGCATCGAAATCGTTATCCAAGATATAGCTAGAATTATTTTAAGGTGGGAAAATACTGTTTGACATTATTTCAGGTGTGCGAATTTCATGTGTGCTTTTTAATATTTCATTTAGTGTTTAATATTTCATTTAGTTTTTTTAGTTTCATTTAGGGGGGACATTTTAATGAGGTCGTTCCCGAAATTTTGAAAGTATATTTTCTGAAAGAGCATGCTTAAAAACATAGGATCTGACCATTTAAAAAATAATTTGACTAAGTTTAATATTTAAAAAAATTACTTTTATTTGTGCACTTTCATTGTTTACGCTTCTACCGTTGACATCACAAATGATGAAATGCCATTCACTGATGTCATTAACAGAGCACAACATTTAATTCGCATCTTTACTCACGTGTCGTGGCAACGATATAGTTGATAGCAAGCGTAGAGCGCAATATTTGATTCGCTTCTTTATTGTCATAACGTGGAAACGCGGTAGACAGGTGCACCAAAGTACATCATTTGTGACGTCATAATGACCACGCCTTGTTTTCAAAATCGGACATTTTAAAAACACAATTAAAAATTGAGCTCTTTGAAAAGAAAAGTTTTTTCTCTCTCCATGTTATTTGTTTTGCTTATTCTATCAATTTCAGTGAGTAAAAGGTGGTAGTACTTAGGACTGAAGGAAACAACCCCATTGTAAGCAGAGATTGAGCTATAGATTTTTCATTCAAGGAGTAAAAATACTTCTTACCATTGCGGCGTGAAATTCATTCCACAATGAGTAAAATATATAAATGAAGGAAGGACTATAATAGTGATCAATTGCATAAAAAAACTAATTTTCGAAGGATGAAACTGATGACAGGAAAAGAAGAATGGGGTTGGGAATAATGGGGCTGGGTGGGAGATTTATTTAAACAAATTGACATAACTTTTTGTATGGTTGATTGATTCAAGTAAATATACCCTACCGCTCATTAATTTCAATACACTCCTTGTTTTTTTTTTGGTTTTTCAAGAAATACATGAGGAAAGTTCTCATACGAATACAATATTTTTTTCAGGGGAAAAAATATAGTTATCTGACAGAAATAACATTTTTCCAAGAAAAAACACGACAGTTGAGAGTGCTGTAAAGAGTGCAACGAAGCGTTCTGAAAGAGGGTACATAAATGTTAGTGCTCTAAAAATTTTCACTAACTTGTTCCCAAATATACTAAAAATGTGCAGTGAACCAAATAAATGGTTTGAGAAGTGTTCTCAGGAGTGTGTTGAAAACTGTTCTAAAAAGTGTGCTTTAAAGTGCTCTGAAAAGATGTCGAATGTGAGTGTATTTAAAAAGTGTCTGACGATTTGCTGTGTATTTTTCAGCACAACATGTTTTAGACAATTGCATGAAATATCAAAAATTAATAAACGATATTTAATAAACAAGCATAAAAATAAATAAACAAACATCAAAATACATAAATAATTTCAGAAGAAACTTTTTTTAAAATGGTAAACTTTCTTTGCTGTAAATAGTATAGACACCACGAATGGTTGGTGATCATCAATCACTTATGTTGTCTACCGCACATGCTGGAGAAACGTTTTGTCAGATCGTGGGCCGATGCCTTTAAAGAAGATTTATCTCCACTTCTGATTCGACACGAAATCCTATTATTTTTTACAACATTTCTGATTAATTTAACAATTAACAAACAATAATCCGTAATCTAAGCACCTTGATGTTAACATTCTGGTTTCCATTTTAAGTAGATTGATTAGAAGCAGGTATTTCCAACGGATTCCCTCGTGTTCAACCTAAATACGCATGTAAGATTGAGTTCACATTTAAAACCAAAAGCTTTGTAGAACTGTTGCTTGAACAGATAATTTCAATTACTTTGTTTCTCAAAATGCTAAGTTAAAAATAATCATTTTACTTATAATGGAATTTAAAAAAAGAATGATGTTGGAAGAATGTATTGCGTAGGAATTGAAAAATACTGTCACCTATGAGATAATAAAGAACTGCCGACAGCATTCTCTACCTGACTCCTAAGATTTCAGAGAATTTGTCAAGCCCATATTCATAATATTAGTGACGAATAATAGAGTCAGCGATTAAGTTTCAGAAAAAATGCTAGAAAAAAATTTCTTTGCCTACTTTTAAAGTCAAATAAAATGAATTCAACCACCTTATCAGAAAAACTCTTTCGTAGTCCATTTTTGCAATGTTACCAATGACCATTGTCCCTATAACTCTTTATTGAAATTTTATCCTTGTGTATGATGAATTTTTAAAAAACGCAGAAGCCAGACGAAAAAATAATAGGCTCCAGTTCTTTCATGCACGATATAACTTGGACATTTGTTTATGATTTCTACAGGACACATCATTTTGATATAATTTTTCTCAAACTCAACAAATTGATGACGTTTTAAAAACCAACCATTTTTAGCACCAACGACGTTTTAAAGATACTAATTTTGGAATTTAATTGATTTTAAATATTTTTTCCAAGGAAGTCGTCCCCTTCCACACTGCCTAGCTGAGAAATGTAAAACCTTGCATTAGTGCTGTTAAGAAATGGCTCCAAAACCAATCAGGTTCATCAGTTGCTGAACACCGGCTAAACGTAGAAATATTGGATTTATGATTTCTACAGGAAACATCATTTTGATATCATTTTTCTCAAACCCAATACATATTAACGATGGTTTAAGAACCAATCATTTTTAAGAACAACGAAGTTTTTAAGATATTAATTTTGGAATTCAGTTGATTTTAAGTATTTTTCCAGTGCAGTCGTCGCCTTCGTCAGTGTCTAGCTGAGAAATGAACAACTTTTCATTCGTGCTGTTAAAAAATGGCTGCAAAGCTAGTCTGGTTTATCAGTTGCTGAGCACTAGCTGACAATAGAAATATTGAAGCATTCAAATTCAAAGTCATAAATCTCTGCGGCCAATCGGTGTTCAGAAACCTGATCCGTTTTAGAGTTGTTTCAGAAATACTTAAACATATTCTTGCAAGGATTTTCCTTTCTCAGCTAGGCACTGACGTAGGTGGCAGTTGCCGTCAACACCGCTCTGCCTATATAAAGGTCTTTATACCCCCCTCGCTCTCTATTAACGCTGCCCTTATTTTAAATGCTTATAGTAAAGGAAGTATCGTATTCGCAAAAAAGATTTCCCACAAAAATCGGCCTTAATTTCCATTTTACTCACATCCGAATGAATGTTGAGTTTTTTCTTTTTGACCCGACCACACTTGCTTATATACATCTTCGTGCAAATTTATTGAAGCAAACTTGAAAAAAAAAAAAAAAATGAGATCACTAAGAAAGACTGGCGTTTTATTTAAAATTATATAAAATCAAAGGTTTTTGGCGTGCAATATGATGCCCAGGACTTTTTACTAACATTTAGACACTCTTTGGCATGGAACCCACCGTATTTTACAATCATTTATAATATGTGAGTGAGTGTCCCAAACATGAATTAAAGCAGTTATTGGCTTCTCCATAGTTGAACATTCCGAATGCAATAAACGATTCTTGCATATATCCCGAAGAGTTTCAATTGGCTTGATATCAGAAAAGTTCTCAGGCCATTCCAATGTCTCAATTTGGTTTTCTGACATGAATTTCTCGACCATTTTGGAAAAATGGAAACGGTCTAAATCCTGCTGGGAAATCCCCGTTCCATCTGGGTATCGTTTTTTAACTCTGGTAAATTTTTTTTTGCCAGAATGGTAATATTTTGCTCAGAACACATCACACCCTAAACAGGCTACAAAGAACCTACCCCATCGTTACGGAAACAAAACTAAAACATATTCTGTTGAGGCTGTTTTACAAATTAATTCGTGTTCTTTCGCTTGGAGATCTCTGGCATAGGACAGTGAAATTACTTTCGTCGCAAAATATTTAGCAGTCCAATTCTCATATTTTAACTCCCACAAGTAGCACTTTTTCTTCATTCAATCGGATCAGAAGCTGTTTCTTCATTGGCCAACAGGCTGTAAAAAGGCGCCTCCAAACAGTAGATGAGCTAATACTTATTCCATTCTCTTTTGAATCTTTATTGAATGCTGCGCCAGTTTTTCGAGGGTCTTTTTTACTTTGCATAAGTAGAAAAGAGTCATCTCTTGGTGTTGATTTCGATTTTCGGCTACATTTCTCTCTTCGCTTTGGAAATATAGATCCTGCTTTTCTGTTTATTTTTATAATACGGGCTCACAGTTGCAATACTAACGCGCCAACTACCTTTGCAATCTCTCATAGGCGTTCAGAAAAGGTAACAATATTTTTACGCTTTTGCTCTGTCGCATCCACTGCTAACGACAGTGAAATCTCTACTGACATGATCAAATCATAGCTGCCGATTTCATCTTCGGAAATTCTTGCTCATGCGCTCTCAGAACCCCTCCAATTGGTGTAAATTGATGTCAGGTAAAGGATTTATTCATCCCATAAATATTTTTACAAATTCTAGTTTGATTGGTGAAGAAGTCTTGGAATGTTTTTAAAATTATTGGAAAAAATATTTTGTTACAATTAATTTGCACAAGGGTGAACCTAAGAACGTATAGACGGACGAAATATCAATTTTGGTGATCCCCGAGTTAAGTATAACGAGTTTTCTCATGACTTCGGTATATACGTACGTATGTGTGCGTAAGTATCTCGCATAACTCAAAAACGGTATGCCGTAGAAAGTTGAAATAAGTTCAAGGGTAAGTAGACTCCTAGTGGGGTCTAGATGTGCATTTCCCCTTTTGATTGCATTCGGATGTTCCTAAAAGGGTCTTTTACACCTTTTTGGGATAAAATCAGTGTTAATTTTAATGCAAACTCAAGTGATGTTACTGTACTGTATACATTTTCATTGCTTGTTTGAAGTATTATGCATCAATACTGCCCAGCTTTTGAGGAACAGCAATTTTTCTGTTATTAGTCCCTCCTTTCAGCCTTTTCGCGGTTTATCTGCAATTTTTATTATCCGCGGCACTATTGTCATTCAATTCCGTGGATAATCGGGAGTTTACTGTGTAAAGTTTATTTATTTGATCTATGATACAAACATTTTATTAAAAAATATATATGTGCTTACGTCTTTTCTCTATAATAACTAATATTTTCTTCATAAACAAGCTTTTGCTGTTGGAACCGATATTAAATTATTATATTCATTCATCTACAGTCGAATTCGCTCATAACGAGCCTTGATTTATCAAGAACCCGGATTTAGTGATGAAATCAGAAATACTTGGTTGGTACAATGTTAAGTCTATGGGTGCAGATCTCGCTTTTAACGAGAAAACCCCGCGTAAAGCAAGAAATATTCTTACGATTCATGAAATTTTTATTGACTTCAGCTCAGCTTAGTCTTTTTTTGGTAAATTTTCCTTAACATTCCAAAATAAACTAAATTTAGTGATAAATCATTAACCCTGAGAACAACTGATGACAGTACTTTTTTCAATTTGTGGAGAACAGGAAGTAAAGAAACATTTAAAAATTACATCTGTGTATATATGTGTATTCCTCAAAAACAATTGCATAAGGAAGTCATTCAGACAGTTCAATTCAAAGCAAAGTAACCAACTGATTAGGAACAGTGATTGCAAGAAAAAAAAAAGCAACTACGTTGAATTTTTATAATTTTTTCACGAACTCTGTTTTTTTACGAGCACTCGGTTTCAACGACCAAATATCGCGGTCCCTTTGCGCTCGTTATAAGCAAGTTCGACTGAATAAAGTTTTGATTGCTTTTGAAACTCAAACGAAAATATTCCATGTTTCATCTCTCTTTTCTCTTCTTACAACTTCCATCTGAAATCCCAAATCCATAAAAGAGTCTCTATCTCAAAACTTTCCCATTTCTAAGTCAAACAGTTCCTGAATCTACACATGAGACTCATTTGTCTGAGTCAAATCCAGATAACAAGCCAAGGACCAACATTAACAAAGTAAATGCGTTCTTATAGATACAAGCACTTTCCAAAATGGCCGGATCGTCACTAAACCTTTGTTCGATTCAATTTCGCATCACTTAGGTGCCTAGCATTAGGGTAATCGGTGATGTTCCCGCTTACATTTGGAATTCGAAGTCAGTGGCCGATGTTTATAATGTCCTTCGAATTAATCAATGCTTGGGAGACTTGAATGGAAGTGTTTCTGATAATGAGTTTTCTTTATCATTGGAGGGAAGTTCATTAAAAGAACTAAGTTTAAAGCTCAACTTTACACGAAGAATTTTGGTGGGTATTCCGGGATAGAATTAGTTTAATTGAAAAACGAAACGTAAATGTTTAAGGGAGTTTAGATTTATTTCAATCCCAGTTCACTTTCTGTGGTTAATTTATCCTGCAAATGTGTTTTTCCTTTTAAAGAATAACAAGCGTTCAGAATATAAAGCACATGCGATGAAATAACAATGCAGAGTACGTTTGAAAATATTTTTACTTATCACCTCAGCTCAAGGTTCTGATGAGTTCTTTAACTTTCTTTTAGTCCAAAGAAAATGTTCTTTTTTTCGAACGTTAAAGAAATTTTTACTGATATTTTACTAATTTGTAGTTCCATTATCATTATCATCATTGTAAATATCATTAGTATTCTTCTTATTGCTATAATTGACATTGTTCTTTTTCCTTCATTTTTATCATCATCATCAAAGTTCTTCATCGTCTTCTTTTAATTTTCAATATTATTAATAACTGCAACTGCTTAAAAAATTATCATTATCATTATTATTTTTTTTATTATTGTTATTGAAATTATCATTGTTTTTGTTATTATTATTGTAATTATTATTGTAATTGTTATTATGATTGTAATTATTATTGTTATTATTATTGTTATTGTTCTTATTATTATCCTTATGCAATTATTATTATTATTACTGTAGTTATTTTTATTATATTTATATTCTTATATATTACTACAATATTACATCTTTATTCGATCTTTGTTCATATCCTCTAAAACTCTAAGAACCTAAGAAAACACTCACGACTATACTAGAGCAAGAAGGCGCTTTTGTATCAATTTCATCTATTAGTATATTATACAGATTTTTACGATCCACTTTATCTGAATTGTCACTTGGAATCAGAAGGTTAGTTACAAATGAATTTTTCATGGAATCGTCAGAAAATGTCCCTATTTTCGCTTTACGTGGTTTAATATGCACTTTTGATGGGGTAAAAATACATGTAAAGTAAATAAACGGCAAGTTGAAAACTCTTAGATTATAAAGTAAACTTAGAAAACACCCCTTTCAAATCAGAATTCAAGATGGGGCACAGTGGGGGGCCTCACCCTGCTCCAACTACGACTGTCTCATTGCATTCCACTCCTCTTTTTCTTCTAATTCAACATTATAAAAAGTTCATCTCAATTCTATCCTAAATGTTTTGAATGGTAATTAACTTCATGATTAGAACAATGGATTACCAGGCTAAATTTTATTCATAAAAGAAAATGTTGTAAACCGATGCATACGAGAATTAAAAAAAAAAACACATTGCTTGCCTGAAATAAAAAAAATAACGATCATTTGATTGTAAACACAAGCAGCAGATTCATGAATATCTAGCATCATTTACCGAATGTTATAATAAAAAAATCCAAACAATAGCTTTGTTTCACTGTACCCCAAGTCTTATTGTGCCCCACAATACATTTTAATTCTATTTATTGTTGTCATAAGAACAACAATGCATTATTGTTGTTTTTATTATTTAATATTATTGATTAATTATTTTTATATAATTATTTAGTTTCATTAATGCATATCATTAATGAAACTAAATGCGCGTATAAAATATTTCCATCAATGATTTTAATGTAATAATTAAGTTCAAAAGTTTTTAACACTATGAAAATAATTTTACGTTTTTTTTTCTTCCATATTGACTCTATCTGAAATCCAATTTTTCACACAGTTGAAATTTTGTTTGGTTAGAGCCGCTATACTATATATAGGACGACGCATCAGCTTAAGTATAGCCATTCTTCATTGCTGCGGACTTAGGGATACCAGAGCAAAGTTTCGATTTTTGCGAAATTGACAAAAATAATATTTTATTTATTCGCAATTTTTGGGCAGTTAAAAATCACCAAACGCGATAACTAGCCAGAAAAGACAACCACTCAAACGCACGTTTAGATCCAAAATGGCTGATCTTAAGCTGATGCGTCGGTTCGTATATATAGGGGCCTCAGATTTTGTAATATTCAATTTTATCTCTATATATTAAAAAAAAGTAATGTCAAAAAAATTGTGAAAGGAAGTCTGTGACCCCATAGAACCTACAGCCTTGAAATTTTTTACGAAATTGCTTCGAGCCACGGGGGTTTGCACCTGGGGTTTCTTATTATGAGTTACAAATTAGTGTTTTTTCTATAGTTAGTTTTTTAAGTTAAAATTTCACGTTACTTGCCTGTTAAAGGGATGAAAGATTTCTCACACCCCTTAACATTCTATCTCATTCGAAAGAATTTTTTTTCTGCATCAAATGAAGCTTCCAACTTTCAAAATCAATTAGAGCAACATGTTCAAGGCGTTTTTTCGCTTTACGTGGTTTAATATGCACTTTTGACGGAACATGCACTTTTTAACGGAATATGCACTTTTTAACGGAAAATCCAAGCTCAACTCAATTCAATCATCTAGCTAAAGATTAAAATATTTTTCTAGAGACCACGAATTGAAAAGCGATTTTTCAAGTTTACAAAACTGCCGTTTTGCAAAGCTCATGAGGCCCTTAGCACCTATAGCTCTGCAAGTTAGTTTTAAACCCGGAAAAGGGATGCTTTTTGTTCCAAACGAAACTCGTAACCCGTTTTTAATTTGATTCTTTTAATTGACAATTTAAATCTTTGCGAATGAAATAAGATTGCGACGAAATCTTCAGGGGTTGGTCTGCGCGTTAACAAATAGGGAGCGGAGCCCCTAGTTCAGTAAAATTGAAGCTCAGCTCTTAAATGCATTACTTAAACATCTCTAAACTAATTTACTAAAACATCGACAGAAAAACATTTGAATGTACATGATAAAAAATGCTTTCTCATAGACGTTATTCATTGAATGCTGAAATACTCACCCACGGATAAAGCGCTCAGCAAAAAAAAAAAAAAAAAGTACTGTACTGCGGTGCTAAGCACAAAAGTCGTATCTGCACTTTTTATCAAAATTGAGTTCCACACTGTAAAAACGGTTCAGAAACGTTCCTGGAAAATAATGGGCAGCTGATGTGCCCAATTTCTGCCACTAACATATCTTGCAGAATCCCAGGAACGTTTTCCGCTAACATTCAGTAACCTTCCTGATGTTATACTGAAAGCCTCCTGTAAAATTCAGAAATCTTCTCGTTAAAAGCCAGTCGAGTCTCAGAGTAAACTTAGGAAGGTATAATATACTAGCTTGGCATCTTTCTGATTTACAAAGGAAGTTCCAAGAGCAATATTGCAAACATGACCAAAGCTGAGCCAGAATTGCAAGTCAGTAACGATAATTTTACTCGCCGGCAATTCTTGCTGAGCAACGTAGTTCATACTTAATCGCTTCTTTTGGGAGCCTCATTAGCACGGACGGGCCGTAAAATTGAACTGAAGCCGGTACACTTTATAAACACACAGTTAAACTTTAAACTGGGAGCTAAAAATATTTTTCACAACAGCGAAAAGTCTGCATTCGTGTAACTTGTAGCAATTCAGAAAATTTTATGACAGTGATACTTGATTTTTCCAAGAAGTGGATAAAAACCATTGAAATCCCGAAACGTAACACGGAAATACGCCAGTAACGTTTCGGAATTTTTTTACAGTGCAGTCTCAAGATGGTTCTTTCACATATTTCACCTTAATACAATGCTTTATGATCTTTTGATAGAGGGATTTTATTTTTAATCTGAAAAAGTTGCCTCTGAATCTTACATGGAGACGCAAAACTTTATACGGCAATTTCTCACTTTAACTCTGCTGCAGATTTCGGCTCGGCTTTTGCGCCTAGCATGGTAGTATAATGTTATGAACATATTTATTAACATATAAAATCTATGAATTTATATATGCATATATATATATATATATATATTCTTGCAAAGAAGAAAAAAAGCAAGGGCAAACAAAATAGCAGTTTGGTTTTGTGCAAAACATTCCACTAAACTATCAATAAGTATTAAACTGTCACCATAGTATCTTTGAAAGTTCGTCCAGTTGTTATGGGAAATAGTTTTGCTTGTACGTAAAAAGCAACTGTACACTGAATTAAATAAAGTACAAATTGGCTAAACTCTTGTACATTACAGTGCCAATTTTGTTCTAGTTAGCTAAGTTTTACATCACGAAATTATAAGCTCCGAAAACTATAATTTTGAAAGTGATTAAATACTAGTATATTATTAAAATAGTTATTTCAGTTACTATTTTCATTTCATTATTTATTTAAATTTCAGCACACATTTTTTCTAACTATAATTTACAAAATACTTTAAAAGTACTCTTAACAAAAAATATTAAATTGGGAAATGCCTTGAAAAGCGAGAAAATTAAATAGAATTATTAAATTAATTAATTAAATCAAATAAGATACATTATTGAAAGCTTTTAAAAATGTCTCTTTTTTCCTTTCTTAAAGTATATGCATTTTGTAATTATATTGAAAAACGTACTTTGTTCTACCAAGTATTTTAGCCGTCTTCATGTAAATTACTGTCACAATTTATTTAAATGCGTACTTTTTTTTCTTAGTTGAAGAGAAAGAAATTTGCCAATGCCTCTATCTCTTAGCTTTTTCTAAACTTAAATTACGTTTTTAGTTAATTGCTAAAAAGGCAATTATCTTTGCAAAACTTTGGAAAAAGTAATTAAGATTAGTTTCCGATTCATTTAACGTTATCACTTTTTAGCGCTTTTTTGTTTCAAAAGGAGATGCATTAAATTACCCTTAAAATCTCTCTTAATGCATAACATGCTTAATATTTATATCTTTGTTAAACTTCTTTGTGATTAAAATTAATCTTCTGAGTAATTACTTTTCAAGTTGGATTACGGGAAAAATAGATGTATAATTGCAATTTAGCGTTGGGAATAAAAATCTTAATTAAATCACTAAATATACTAAATATTTGAATTTTCTATTTTATTTAATGGTTCAAATATGTTTCCAGAATACATATACGTTATTTTAGCATTTAAAAGCGTTTATTGTGCGAATCAAGCTCTGTTTTTGTGTAAGGAGGTGAAAACGTTTAAAAATACTCATATTTTATCTAAGCACATTTATGTCTAAGTAACTTCTTAAAAAGTAAATAAGATAACTGAACCAGTTATAGACCAATTAAGAACATTAAATCACTTGCAAAAATAGTTTTTAAAAATTTTGTCATAAGATTATTTATACATCATCGTTCAAACTTTCATACGCCATTATTAATGCATAAAATTGGCAAAAGTATAGCTTAAAAAAAGTGTGTCATAAAGACACACGATAGAAGTGATACTTTTATCTATTCTTCCTTTTTACCCGACTGCGCGTGCGCGACGCAAAGGAGGGCAATGCGTTTATCAGTCTGTGTATGTATGTCTGTTCCTATGTGGCGTTCTAGGGGCTAAACACCTTGGTCAATTTTGGTAATTCTTACGTCAATCGATTCGTCTTAACCTTGAGAGTGTCACTAAACACATGACAGTAATCAAAATTCACCATATCAACAACCAGTTGGCATATTTTGTCAGTTCGGGATCGGCGCACGCAAGGTGTTGCACACTGTGTCGCACGCTACCTGCGTGCGACAAATGCAGGTAGTTTTCGCTGCCTGAATTTTTTTGTTTACTAAATCTACTAATTGGGACCTCAGTGGCCAAGTGGTCTAAGTGATTGCTTCTCCCACTTGAGTCGGTGGGTCAAGACACCCTCGTCCGGATGTACTTTCCCCTCTTTCTGATGTAAATTCTTTCATGTGTTCTTTATTTGTATTCTGTACTGTAATAAAAAGTATATTGTGCGTAACGAAGGCAGGGCACTCAGATTGTAGTCCTCATCAAAATAAACTCGTGCAATAAGCACCAAAAGGAAGAGAGTCTACTAATTCGATTTTCATCTCTATCATGTTGCATTTGTTTTTGCCTTGATTCAAGGGACTGAGTGTCGGGACGTGTACTTTCTTGAGAGGCATTTTTTAGTTTTGCGAGAAGGATTTGACTGACGACGTTTCCGATTTTGTGTTATCATGAGTTATACAGGCTGTTTATATAGCTGTGCTGTGGTTGATATAAGTTCGCGCATTTTTGCCGAAGGTCAAGCACATGTAGCTTTAAGCCGAGTTAGGTCCCTAAGGGACTAATTATCAGTAGTTTAGACCACCGCAAGTTATTTAATAAACCTCACGATACAAACAAACTCTCTCAATGAAATGACAAAGTTGCGAAATGTACCGTCGTATAATCATAATAACTAAGACAATGAAAATTAACTAAAAAGTGTAAAATAAAAAATTATTAAATAAAAACAAAAAACCCGACTGCGTAAAAACCAAAAAAACTAAAAAGAAAAATTTATAAGCCCAGCAGTTTAGAATGGATTAAGTACTACTGAATAACTACACCGTTGAAATAGTTTTATAACCGTACACAGATGAGACAAATCATCAATTC
Source organism: Uloborus diversus (assembly GCF_026930045.1). Lineage (NCBI taxonomy): Eukaryota > Metazoa > Arthropoda > Arachnida > Araneae > Uloboridae > Uloborus > Uloborus diversus. The sequence goes on from NC_072738.1 coordinate 114,797,491, forward strand.
AAAAGCAGAAATAGAAGGATCAACAGTCGGCGCTCATTCAAATTTTACGGGGTTTCTTGAATCAGAAAGGAATGGGACGAATCAATTGTTGTTATTTTATTTGGTTCCATTTAGAGTCATATAAGCTTGTTTTCCATCAATCAAAGCAGGTTACCCATTATATTTGTGGTTAACAAGGCAGAATATTGGTACATTTTTACCTTATGTAAAATATCCATTTTCGACTGCATCAAATTCATTTAAAAAACGTGTCTTCCAATGTAGGGCCTAATACTTAGAGTTACACTACAAAAGAAATTATTCATTTAAAAAACCCACATTAATCAAAATAGTTGAAAAATGATAAAAGTCGTCACAAACTGCTAAAGCTTTATGCTCTCTCTACAAATGTTCTATGTGTGAATCATTGTTCACACGGCACAGTCCGTTCCACACATTTAGTAGCGTGATCACACCAATTTTCATCAACGCATCATCTATTCATTTTTAGCTCGTTTATCGTTTTTGGTTGTTGGGGAACATGAACTTTACGATAACGAATACGGCTACTTGAAATTTGACGTGTTAAATCTACAAAATGCATGGAATGAATTGAACTACCACCTAGTCGTTTGTCGACCAAGAGGACACACGCTGAATATTTTCACACTGTAAAAAAATTCCGAAACGTTACTGATTATTTGTAACATTTCGGCATTCCCAATGGTTTTCATCCACTTCCTGGAAAAATCAAGTATCTTAGTCAAAAAGTTTCCTAAATTGCTACGAGTTGCACGAATTTAGACTTCTCAATGTTAGAAAAAATATTTTTAGCTCCCAGTTTAAAGATTGATTGAACGTATTTATTAAGTGCTTCGACTTCATTTCCAATACAGCCGTCTAGACTGATTAAGCTCCCTAAGGGGGCGAATAATTGCATGAACTGCGTAGCGTTGCAAGAATTGTCGGCATGTAAAATTGTTGATACTTTCTTGCAATTCTGACTTTAATTTGGCAGTTTCCAAAACTGATTTTGGAGCTTTCTTGATAAATGACGAAGGTGCCAAGCTGTTATATTATGTCTATTTAAGTTTATTCTAAAGTTCCAGAGACGCGACTGGCTTTAAACAGGATGATTTATGAATTTTTCAGGAGGCTTCAAAGATAATTTCAAGATATAAACTAGGAGCATATAAGAACTAGAAAAAATAATAGTAATTATAAAGTTAATTTTGTTAATAAAAGTTAACAAACTAATTTCAAGGCTGAATTTAAGCATTGTGGATTACGTTTTAGACTGCTGACTTGACTTGCATTATATAGTTACTTAATTTCTATCTTGAAATTAATTTGTTAAATTATTAACAAAACTAACTTAATAATTACTTTCATTTTTCATTGATTTTGGCAAGAAATTAAAACAACTACGTCAATTCCGTCACACAAAAAGTTTGTATATGTTTTAAGTATTTGTATATGTTAAGGGAATTTTAAACTCCTCGCATAAGCTGTTTCACTTCAAAAACAATAAATCAATACCTTCTCTATGCTCCAATAACGAGCATTGATTCTGAAGTAACGGCTGGATCGAATTAAACAAAACTTTGTATACATAGTTAAAAAAGAATGCTGATCACAAATATGTGATAAAAAAAGGGGGTTCTCCATTGAAAAATTTGAAGTTGATCCTCATTTTAATATGAAGACGACCCCTTAACAACACTTTTTTAACCTATTTATGTAGATCTTATTATTCCTGAAACAATAACACCTTACACGGTTCTCTAGTGTTAATAGTCTTTGAATACGATCGAGTGTTTCGTTTTTTTTCTGACTGTACATATTTACCTTATGTAAAAAATTCATTTTCGATGCAATCAAATTCATTTAAAGAACGTGTCTTCGAATGTAAGGCTTAATACATAGAATCAGACTACAAAAAAAAGAAAAAAAATCATTCATTAAAAAACCCAAGTTAATCAAAATAAACTAGTTGAGAAATCATAAAAAGTAATCACAAACTGCTCAAGCTTTATGTTCACTCTACAAACGTTCTATGTGTACACTGTAAAAACGATTCAGAAACGTTCCTGGAAAATAATGAGCAGCTGATATGCCCAATTTCGGCCAGTAAGATACGTTACAAAAACCAGGAATGTTTTCCGCTAATATTCAGTAACCTTCCTGACATTAGCTCGGAAGTTTCCTGAAAAATTCAGAAATCTTCTCGTTTGAAGCCAGTCGTGTTCCTAGAACTTGAGAGTAAACTTAGTGGATGTAACGTAATAGCTTGGCACCTTCCTGATTTATTAAGAAAGTTCCCTAAACAGTATTGCCAACATGACCAAGGCTAAGCATGCATCGAGAATTTTTCTCGCCTGCAATTCCTGCTAAGCAACGTAGTTCATGCTTATTCGCGCCCTTTGGGAGCTTAATCAGTGGGGACGGGCCGTAATCGAACTGAAACTGATACACTCTTGGGCACATTAACTGCCCTTTTTTTTTTCTAGGAACGTTTCTGAATCGTTTTTACAGTGTATTCTAAAGCATAAGTAGCACTGAAATATGAACACACAGAGATTAACTCAAGTAGAGTGCGAGATGACGAATTAATATCTATTTTTGGAAAATGTCGTGTTTTGTGAATTGAGGCAAAATCCGATCACCATAATTCTTAAGTGAAGCCTAACAATGTTCGAAAAATCAACTTATCTGTGTCAATGAATCTGAAAAATATTTGTTTAACTCACGATTTTTTGTGTTCACAGAACGTGGGAGGAATAGATTAGCGTTTTTTATATATATTTTTTTGTTGCAGCTCGATCATTTATTTCCACAAAAATAACGTTGCATTAGAAAAAAAATCCAATTAGTTTTTGAAACTTAATGCGATTTAAACAAATTCTTCGAAGCGAAGTAATGTATATCACTTTTATACATACATATAAGTTATAATGTACAAGTTTACATAACTAATATACAAGTTTATACATAATATACAAGTTTGTATGAAAAAGACACATATGTCCTTTTGGTTAGTGAAAAATATAGTGTTATTTAATAGGTGCCGTAGTCTGCGTCAGATTTTTTTATTAAAAGGAAATCTTTTACTGCAATGTGTGTTATTCTGTTGCAAATATATTTAAGCCTTTTTGAAGGATATATTTTATCTTTTTTCCCCTTTTTACTTAAGATTTCTAAAATCAGCATTGGTTGGATAACTACCAAATTGATTGGGGATAAAAACATGAAACAAAATAAAAATTAATAAAAAATAAATAAATGAACAAATATGTAAGTAAATAAATAAGTAAAAATAAGTCAATAAAAATTAATAAATAAAAATAAAATAAAATAAGTAAAAAATAAATAAATAAGAATAAAAACTGATAATTGGGCCTTACTAAGCCTGTGTGTTGCAAAAGAAAAGCGTTTTTGAAGTTGTTAATTTGTTGTACCATGTAATAAACTGGTAGCCACAGATTTAGATAATGTAACAAAAATATGTATTTATTCAAATTACAGGTAAATATTAAAAGTGTTTCGTTATATTTTGATATGAGAAAGAAGAAGCCGCTGCCATAAAATACAAGTATATTTGTTTTAAGCATGTCTAAACTTTGTTGAAGCAAGTTAAGAAACTATTTATTATTAGACGTTGTTCGATATAAAACAAAAACTGTTGTTTAAGCCCTTAACTACATTTTGTTTATTTTTTTAAACTATCATCATGGGCTTCACATTCGCCCAAAATTTCCTTACAGAATTATTTATTGAAAAAAGTATTCCACTTAAAATGTTCGCCTCCTAAACTGAACAATGCGTGAACTAGTGAAAAGCTATATAATTTTTAAGTCCATTGATTTTCAATTCATCTGTGTGCAGAAAATTTCTTTCTTCTTTTATTCCTAGTATGAAACCTGGTTTTATACGTCAAATGATCGATTCGCACTTGCGATCTTTTTTATGATTTTTTCCGCTTTTATTTCCTCTTGCTCCTGTCTACGGATTTCCGGAAAAGATAGCCTCGGTAAAAAAAATCGACCAGAAACTTTTCTGAGAGGGGGAAAAAAACGTAGAAGAAAGAAGCAAAAATTCTATTTTTCTTAGGATCGGGGCTACGTGAATGGAATGCTAAGAAGAAGGCGTTCAGAATGTTATAGGAAAATAACTAGGGGAAAAACAATCGAAACCTTTCAAGTTTCGGACTGTTGGCAGTGCTTTTCTTTTAAAAATAAGTTTACTTTGGAGAAATCGTTTTCAGCCCCGAAATCAAATAAAATTTAATGCAGTGGAAACCCGTTACAAATTTTAAAGCGAAGTAAACTGCAGAAATTTTTTAATATATTATAAAGTTTTCCTGACTTAAACATACTTAAAACTTTAGCTTCTTAATTGAACCTCTAAGCATCTACTTTGTTCAGTTTTAAATTAACCATCTTGCGACATTTTTTTTTTGTAAAAGAGCTTAAACAAATGAGCTTCCAATAGCTTGATTAAGCAGTGGCGTCGTTGCAGTAGCGGTCGCGGGGGGGGGGGGGGCGGTCCACACATGGTGTCAACCGCCTGGGGGTGGCATCCAAAGTAAAATTGCAAGTGTTTCGAAAATATAACGCTAAAATGCATTTTTAAGATTACAAATTTGAAAAATTTCCCGAGGGAAGGGGGTTTCACCACAAATTAGTGCCCCGGGTGTCACCCATCCTAGGCATGTCAATGAATTAAGTACAAACTTTTAAAGAAATCCTGAATGTATACATTTTTTGATTTAACCATATACGTTAGTTTAAAAACATTATCAAAGAATACTTTTACTAGTAAACAATAATGCGTATAAATCAGGCTCAGGAAAAACAAGAGACTGGAAAAGCTGTACTGAACTTTCTTTTAGCAAGTAAATTTTCTGGAAAAAAAAAGTGGAAAAATTTCACTTTTTATTTTTATGAAGCTGAGTGAAAAATAAAATATTTTTCTAATGAAATAGTTTCTATAAGATTATAAAAAATATTTTTCATCAAATGAATCATTAAATAAAATGTTGAATGAATAAATGAAAATGTAATGAAATAATAAACGAAAAATTATATTTAATAAATTAATTAATATATGAAGAAATATAAATGAGAGTAAAAGATAGAATGAATAAAAAATAAGCTAATGAATGAATAAATAAACGATTAACTAAATAAAGGAATGTAAATGAATTAGTTAATAAATGAATACGTAAGTGATTTAGTAAATATCTGAATGAGTAAAAGAAATTTCACTTCGCCTCATCAACTTTGCCCCGCACGTACTTGACTAACTGCAAAAAATATTTAAAATACAAATAAGCTTAACATAGACCAAATAAATGCCGTATCGAATGAAGGTCTTAATAAATATCTTAAATTTTAATGACAGTAACTTTATCATTTTATAATACCAAAAATAATTTTTGACTTAACAACAAATATTTTACTAATAGGATCAATTTTTGAAAATGGTCGGTATTATCATATGCTTTAATCTTCGGCGGTATTTTCTTCCTTGCTGGAATAGACTACGTGTGCTACTATATAGTTAAAACATTATTACATAGGTGGTGCTAAAAGCAAAGTAAACATTTCATCATTTCACTTTGCCCCGCTATTTTACTTTGCCCCACATTCCCTTACTGAAAGATTTTATTCTGTAGAAAACATTTCAGCGCATTAATTCTGATATCCTTCTATTTTTGTTCAAAATGTAATTAATATCATTAATTAACCAAATAAGTCCACGCTGAATAATAAAAATACCAAATTTTGAAGAACGTGTACTTTTGTATCCCTAACGGACCATATATCACATCATACACAAAACCGAATAAACCAAATTTTACAAAACTTGACATACGTGTTATTTACGTCGTCTTTTAATGATTAAAGGGTCCAAACTCTATTGTAAAGCTAATGCTCTTAAAAAGGGCTAAACTTTCCAGAAAGTTACAGTGTAAATTTTACTGTAAAATGAAGTCTTACAGTACCGTAAAGTGGGGCTACTTGAACCCATGAGAAAAAAAGGTGCTTAAAATCCGTCCTGATCCTGTAAAACTCAATGTATAGGCTTAAAAAATCTTCTCCACGACAGACAGCAGTACTAGGCAGAGGCTGGAACATGAAACAAAGTTACTGCTATTCCTGCCTTTTTCTGCTTGAGGTTATGATTGCAAGTTGACTAAACAGTTGTTTTTATTGTCTGCAAACTTTTACATGTAAGTTCATGAAAACATCTAATATCATCAAGGTCAAGATAGTTTTATGTTTGCATTCTATTTCTCAATAAAATAACAGTGTTTTAAGGTTATAGCTATGTAATTAAAACAGTAATTAATATAAGTTAGCAAAAGTGCACTGGTTGCCTTAAAATGGGGCTACTTGAACCCAGCGTCAAGCAGCCACAAACCGCATTTCATCATTAAATTATGTTAATTAAGGTTTCTAATCTTTTAAAATAAAGAGGTTAGTTACTATTTATACCCGTTTATTTGCAGATCTGGGGATAAAAAGTTTCCGAAAGTAAAAGAGAACACCTTGAAGTAGGAAATAAATGGGGATTATTAAGAGGAAAAATTAAATTGTGTCCAGATTCAACTAATTCCGGAGAAATGTTCTAGAGCCCATTTTGAGTTAAGTATATCAACTCTAAAAGGGAAATTAAAAGATCGTTCACAAAACAAGTCTTGGCATCCTGTAGTATTCAGTAGCGAGGATGAGCAGGCATTAAAAAATATCAGGGAAAATAAATCCACCCGAGCCATTAAATTGAAGAGTTTCCATTCTTTCTAATATTTAAATAATGAGCATTTCAATTGGCTTTAGCTGTAGTTAGATTATAATTTTATTTGAGAATTTATGTTTGCCTAAAAGTATAGATGCGTTAATTTTATATTTATTTCTATAAATAATTTGCAATTTATATAAATAGTTTGCTCACAAGAATGTACGTTTTGAGTTTTCTTTCAAAATCATTTGTCTTCCTTGATACCACCACCTGCTTTACAGCATTTCTAATGGATTTTCTGAGTGGGACCAAGTAGTCCACCGCGGGGCTACTTGAACCAAATTTTTAAAAATAGAAAATATATATATATATATATATATATATATATATATAAAGGTTTAAAATTGTTGTGTAAAAAAGGCTTAAGGTGGTAGCAGAACGTCTGAAAAGTGGTAAAAACAATGTTATCAGTTCACATTATGGGTTAACAAAAAATTCAGTGTAAAACTCGCAAAAAATATTAAATTTTGTTTCCAAGTTGCCCCACTTTACGGTACATATAGAAAGTTATGCAGCAAATTATACCAGAAACGTAATCAATCGCAGAACAATTTGATTCATAAATCATTTTTTATACTGTAAAACGTAACGGTGTAAAAAATTTTTGATAAAAAGTACTGCCAACATTGATGCCGTAATTTTGTACAGTAAAGTTTTAGAACTTTACAATATACGTAAAATTTATCTGGATCAGTTTTTGACATATTTCTAGTATAATATAGACTCAGATAGTTATATCAGCTTATTACACTTTCAAACAGTGCATTCGAATTATATCTCAGGCACACCACTTCCTTCCATCATATCATATTCTTGATGGAAGAGGAAAGGAAAAACTTAGAAGTAATCTTCACGTTTAAGCTTTCCGAAAAGTACAGAGAAAGGTACTCATATCTCATGAATGTCAAAACATTTTTAAAGGGGTGAATTACGAAAGCGGCAGACGAAGGAAAAAAAAAAATCTTAGAAAGAAATTTTGCTAGCAGAAAATTTTTACTCAAGAATACTCGAGGAGATTCTTACTAAATTTTGCATAAGATGCGATCAGCACATGTACACTTTAGGAACTCAGGAAAATTTGAAGGTAAGGTTTTCTGAGGAAATGACGTCAGTGCAGAGAGGTAATAACACCTAAGTTCCGAGTCTTCTGCATAACTGTCAGTGAATCCATCCAGAAAATGGCACTACTAGCACTGCCCAGAAGAGCATTGCGTCATCTGAAACACACACACAAACACTAAAAGTTATTTTTTTTCGTTGTTAAGGGCCAATCTTTCATTTTATTTTATAGGTTGATTACATGGCGCCATTACTCACTAACGCGGGCAATAACTACAGTAAGCTTCGGTCGAGAAATCTTGCCACTACATTATAGGTATAGATAAGTTTAGGCTAAAATGCTTCTTCTTGTTCACACAGTCAATACGTTGCTTTATAAAATCCCATATGTGCACTGTAAAAAAATTCCGAAACGTTACTGGTTATTTCCGTGGAACGTCTCAGGATTTCACACGTTTTCACCTATTTCCCCGTAAAAACAAGTATTTTCACAAAAAAGTTTCCTGAATCGCTACAAATTGCACGCTTGCAGACTTTTTAGTGTTGTGGAAAATATTTTTAGCAACCAGTTTAATGATTGAATGAGCGTGTTTATTAAGTGTATCGGCCTAAGGTTGCTTACGGCTTGTCCAGGTTGACTAAGCTTCTAATGAGGGCGAAAAAGTCAATGGATAGCTACAGCTTTGCAAGGCAGGAATTGCAGGCACGAGATATGGGTGGTTCCTTCTTGCATAGCTTTGGCCGTGGTCACTATGACTTTTATGAAGCCTTCTTGGTAAATCAGGAAGGTTCTAATCAAAAACACAAAACCTACTTAATTTTTCTGGAAGGTTCTAGAGACATGGCTGGTTTTGACAGGGGAGATTTCGCACTTCTTCAGAAAGTTTCAAGGTTAATTTCAGAAAGGTTACTGACTTTTAGCGGAAAACGTTCCTGGTTTTTCCACGATAAGTTACTGGAAGAAATTGGGCACATCAGCTGCCTATTATTTTCCAGAAACGTTTCTGAATCGTTTTTAGTGTGTTTGTAATCCAGAGAATGGCACTACTAGCTCTGCCCAGAAGAGCATTGCGTCACCTAAAGCACCAAAAAAAAAAAAAAAAAAAACCACTAAAAGTTTCTTTGTTTCATTGTTAAGGACCGTCTTATTTTATAGGTTAGTCCCATGGCGCCATTACTCATTACCGTGGGCAATTAGGACAAAATGCTTTCGTCGAGAAATCATGCCACTACATTATAGTATAAATACGTTTGTGCTAAAATACTCCTTCTTGTTTACACAGTCAATAAGTTGCTTTATGAAATCCTATACTGCTGTGCTAAGCACAAAAGTCGTACCTGAACGTTTTATCAAAATTGAGTTACGATCCCCAGGTGTTTCTTTGTCTTCATATTTCACCTAAATACAATGTTTTCGGTAATTTTTCAATGGGAAGTATTTCTTAAAAAAAATCTGAAAAACTTGCATCTGAATCAAATACATAGAGGCGCCAAACTTTAAACTGCAATTTCGCAGTTTGAACTCGGCTGCAGTTACGATTTTTGCGCTTAGCACGGCAGTATATATGTTTGTAATCCAGAGAATAGAACTACTAGCTCTGCCAGGAAGAGCTCTGCGTCATCTGAAGCACAAAAAGTACACTAAAAGTGTCTTTGTTTTACTGTTAAATGCCATTATTGTATCAGTTTTGTTACATGGCATCAATACCCACGTTAATGGGTAAAATGCAAAAAAACTTTGGTCAAGAAATCAGGCCCCCACATATAAAATACTTTTGTGCTAAAATGCTATTTCTTGTCTACGCAGTCAATAAATTGCTGAATCAAATCTTATATTTTTTTTTTTGGAAAAAATATAAATCTAAGCCAGGAAAAATGGCATAACCTCGCGGGGGCGATATTACTGCAGGAAATCTTATATATTACTGTAAAATGAAGCGATTGCAGTACGGAGGAAGTTTTACGGTAAATTGTACCAGAAAAGTGAACGATTGTTGGCTTTTGTTTTACTGCAAATGATTAATTACAATGAAATAAGACAAATTTATATTAAAAAGTATGGACAGCATTGCTGCCAATATTTTTTGCCTTACACTTTTGGTTTTTTTCCCAGTGTATGTACTTAAAATATATCAGCAACAATTTCTGAAATATTGTTGCTAAAAATAGACTCTCAGAATGTTTTATCAGTTTCCTAGACTTTCAAATTTAGAGCTCTATTCAGGCTAACCACTTCCTTCCATCTTATCATATTGTCCATGGAACTGTATTCAGACGCAAACTTCTCGTTTAAAGTATCCCAAAAATACAGAAAAAGGGGACAAAAATCTTACCAACGTCAAACATTTTTGAAAGTGAAAAAACAGAAGTGAAGATGAAAAAACAGATCTTTGACATTTTGTAAGGTGAAGATTCTTACTCAAGAGGTCTAATTCTGAACAAGACTTGATCAGCACATCTACACTGTTAAGAATTCAGAAAAAATTTATTGGTATATATTACTGTAAATTGCAGCGATCACAGCACGGAGAAAGTTTTACAGTAAATTTTTCCAGAAAGTAAACGATGGTTGGATAATTTTTTTTACTGCAAACCTTTACAATGAAACAAGATTTTACGATAAAAAGTATGGACAGAGGTGATGTACATATTTTTTACTCTAAACTTTTGGGATTCTTTTTACTGTGTGCGTAAAATATATCTGCAAAAATTCCTGAAATATTGTTACTAGCAAATTGACTTTCAGATGGTTATCTCAATTTACTACACTTTCAAATCCAGAGTTCTGTTTCAAGCTAACCACTTCCTTCCATCTTATTATATTCTCCATGGAACTGCATTCAGAAGCAAACTTCTCGCTTAAGCTATCCCAAAAGTGCAGAAAAAGGGGACAAAAAATTCACCAACATCGAAATTTTTTGAAAGGAATGAAATACGGCCGTAGCAGAAAAAGAAGGAAGAAAACCTTTGTAGCTTTGCAAACAGAAGATTCTTACTCAAGAGTTCTAATTTTGAATAAGACGCCATCACATTGTTAAGGATTCCGGAAAATTTTAACAATATACATAACTGTAAAATGAAGCAAGTAGAGTAGAGTACTAGAGTATGGAGAAAGCTTTACGGAAGTTATACCAGAAAAGTAAAATATTTCAAGAATATGTTTTACTGTAAATATGTACACTGAAATTCGCAACTTCAATAAACTATAGGGGGCGTTGCAGCCACTGTCTCAGGGCTGACGAAAAAGGTAAAACAAACAAATGCCGTAACTTATAACTTACTTTGAAGCTTAGTGAATGACAGTAATTTTTTATTGTGTTTGTAGGAAGCTTTCTTTTATTTTCTTCTAAAATCACAATACACTACAAACTGTCTAAAGCCTGTAATTTACTCCAAAGAAAACACGTGGAATGGAATATTTACCTTTTTCGACAGTACTGTTAATCACCCCAAGGTAGTGTATTCGAGCTCTGGAGTTGCGAATAGGATTTACGACAAAAAATACGGGCAGCACTGATGCCAATATTTTTATCATAAATTTCGGGGATTTTTTTCATGTGTGCGTAATATATATCTGTAACTATTTCTCAAATATTGTTACTAAAAAATACACTTTCCGATAGTTATCTCAATTTACTACGCTTTCAAATCCAAAGCTCTATTTCAGGCTAACCACTTCCTTCTTATCATATTCTCCATGGAACTGCATTCAGAAGCAAACTTCTCGTTTAAGCTATCCCAAAACTACAGAAAAAGGGGACACAAATCTCACCAACGTCGAAACTTTTTGAAAGGAATGAAATACGGCTGTAGCAGAAGAAGAAGAAGAAAAAAAAAAAATCTTTGAAAGAAACTTTGCAAGGAGGGAAGATTCTTACTCTCTCTCTTTTTTTATTCTCTGTTTCGGTGGATGAAAGACTTCCTTTCACACGCCTTTATTTCAAAGAAAATTTTCATCTGCGTTGCTTAAAGGATGTATTTTGCTCCGGAGTTGGATATATCGATTCTACCTCTAGCTAGACGTCGGGAACTTTCAAAATGGTAGTTTTTAGAGCATAGTTTCTTCAGAACCATTGCTTTAAAAGAAGGTCTCAAAGAAATTCAACAACGCTGTTGTGTTTCTTGTGAGAAAAGAGTGTTTTTTTATGCATTGTGTTCGATGATTACTTTATTTTTCCTAGTGCTGAATTGTTTACATTAAGTAGAAAATACTTTCTACTGGAGTACCTTTTAATATAATGATAGGAAACGGCTGCTGAACGTCGGGAAATATGCTTTTCAAGAAAAATTAAAATCTGACGGGCACTTTTATGAGCAAGATGCGTTAGCAATAAGAAATAAATAAATGATGCCTTTTATTTGTTGTTTTATGATGTACTAGGTGCGTCGCTTGGCTTTCCACGGTCTACCTCGAAAATAAAAGTTATGTCAAGTGACGCATGTTTAACAATTGGGATTCAATTAGAGAAAAAAATACTGTAAAATTTCCCGTCAAAATAATCATTCCTAAAGAAAGAAAACGGCAAATCAAGAATTCCCGAATAAATTAAACTTAACCCTCCATAAATACAACTAAAATTCTTAAAAAAAGAGAAATAAAAAAGATAAACCGCAAAATAATGATCAAAAAGGGAAGTTTATGCCTAAAAAAATAATAATAAAAAAAATAGACACAACCGAGGGGGGGGGGGGGGGAAATATTTAGTCACAGCCGAGGAAAAAAAAAGTGGCAACCTTCTGAACGCTTCTTTAAAATGAAATCGCGCAAACGATAGTTTTCCTATATGAAAATAGAGTTCCATTAGGCTCAAAAGTGCTTTTAAATTTTCGGTGATTTTACAGCCTTTTTTTTTAGAAGTTCGAAGGAAGTGAATGAACTTTATTAGTATTTTTCGCGGGCTTCCGAATGGCGTTAAAATTGAACTGATCGGATAATTATTTCGGGTAGAAAGAGCCGTTTAATTCTATTTTCGGGTCCTAAAATTAAAAATTGAACGGTTAAATTCTTCTTTGGCATTCGAGAACACCCCTACGTTCCTTCTCGGGTGCCCAAGTACCTCACTGCCAAATTTGGACCAAAACCGACATAAACTGTGGATTTGTATATGGAACACACACACACACACATATTCATTGTTTTATTTAATTAAAGAAAGCAATAAAAAAAAAGAGAGAAAACTTTCTTGAAATATTATATATGATACTGCGATTTACCACGCTAAAACAAACATTTTTATTTCTTATTTTCATGCAACAGTACAACTGTGGTTCAGAATCCTACTGTGAGTTTAGATTATGTATATTTGGAAATTTGGATTAAGATCAACCCGAGGAAAAAAAATCATTCAAAAACGACAAAACGCTCGGTGGGATCGAACTCATGATGCTCGCATTTCTGGAACGACGATCTTACCACTTAAGGGTGTCCGGGACACAAAAATCGTTAGATTTTGCACTTTTTTTATAATTTAAAAAACTTCTCCGTTGTTTTTTTTCCTTAAAGTGACGTTTGAATCTTGTTCCTATCTTAATTAGAACGAAATATATAATTATTTTTGTTGCATTCATTTAACTAATATTATACTAAACTTTAAAATTTTAAACGCGTTTTTCTGCATGGTGCAATTTTTTCCAATTTTTTTGTTTTCAAAATCTTATAAGTCAAGAACAACATAAGGTAAGTCAAGAACATAAAATAATGAAATTTAGGTCGTATCTTTTTCAAACAGTTTACTTTAATTTTTATCCAATTTTTATCCGGCAAATTTGAAAAAAAAAAAAACTATCTGAGAGAATTATGATTTTTTTTTTTTTTAAAAAGTATCTTCGAATTTTTCTTCAAATATTTTCTGTTTTTTATTGAATTAAAATTTTTCAAATCGCCGAATAAAATTTAAAGCTTGGATATTTGTGCATAATTTTTTTTAAAAAAAATTGAAGATACGAATATTTTGAGTTTTAGCAATTTTAAGCAACCCCATTAAAAAACACATTAAATAAAATAATAATAATAATAATAATTATGTTAGTGAGTAAAAATGACAACAACGTGTATAAAGTACAAATATAATAGTATAAAAGAGTAAATATACTACTATTAGTACTAGAGTTACTACTACTAGAGTTTTTATACTACTATATTTGTACTTTATACACGTTGTTGTCATTTTTACTCATTCCATAGTACAAAGTTTTCGACTGCTTTTTTACAATTATGTTAGTATTTTGCTTATCAATCAGTGCGAAAAATTTCGAAACTCTAAACTGTTTAATATTTTTTTTTTCAAAATGTGTCGCGGACTCCATTTAGCCACCTTATGGAGTGCTGCACATTAAAAAAAGTATTTAGTAAAAATGGGAATAAACGGATGTTTTCAAAAAACCACCACAATATCTTTCTTAGAGCTGAACTATTTATATTAAGTAGATAATACTATCTATCCGAGTACTTTTTAGTATAATGATAGCAAGTGGCTGTCGACCGTCTAGATATACAGTGGCTCCCAAAAGTGTTCGTACACTTTGAAATTTTTTAGTAAAACCAAAATAACTCGAAACTGAATTCGAATACGGAGTCCAATATTTTTTCACATCATTCCTATGTCATTCTAAATACAACCCATTGGTTTTTTCAAAATATTAACGGATCTACTTTTTTGAAATGGGTCAGAAAACGAAGAGACAGAGAAATAACACGCCACAAAAGTCATCGTACACTCAAATATTTTCGAATAAATTCATGATTAAAATTATCATATGCCGTTTTATTATTATTTTTGCATTGTGTTGACCCTTATAAGTCATTTGGTTTTAATTTTTTGTTTATTTATTTCTTAATATTGTGCTTATTGCTACAAAATCGCTGGTATTCGTAAAAAACCGCAAACACCATTCAAAATTCGAATTTGTTTCCCGCAGTTGCGGTAAATTGGTTTGAAATGACTCTAAATTAGTTAATTTATTTGTTTGTATAGTAGATTGCTTGATAAAATGCTTTAAACAAAGGAATCGGACCGAAAACAAGGTAAGAAAAGGTCAACCGGCAAAGTTGACAAAACGTGATCAGAGATTTAAAGTTGAAAAAATTATAAAAAATACACATTTGAGTGCTGTAAAAGTTTTTACAGAGTTAAATGAAATATTTTACATTTAATTTTCACCTAAAATTTTTCGCCAAGTTCTCTGATTAGCTGGATTAAATGGGGCCTCTTCCCGCAGAAATTTTCTTGTTCGCACGAAAAACACAAAGCTTACGCTTTTCGTCGCAAAATCGAGGATAAATAAGCTAAAAACATTTTAGAATTACGTCTTGTTTACAGATAAAAATGAATTTAACATTTTTGGTTAAATTGTTGCATAATTGTAAGTAGAAGAAAAATTTAGGAAATTAATCTTAAGAACTTAGTTGAATCAGTTAATCACGACGGTGGAGGTGTTCTAGTGTGAGGGTGCATAACAGCATCAGGACTTGGTAGTTTGGAATTTTTTGATGAAATAATGAATCATACTGTTCCTTTAAATATTTTAAAAACCAATTTTGAACTCTTAACCAAAAATTTGGTTATTGGAAACAACTTTGTTTTTTATCAAGATAACGATATGAAGCACTCGGTTTTCAACGTTTGCGTCTAGTGCCTCAAAAATCGTCCTAAAATTCAGAAAAAAACCCCCTCAATCTCCATATTTGAACTTAATGTAACGCATTTAGAGATATCTATAGGCTAGATTACGAAAATACGGCTTTAAAACGAAAATAGAGCTAGAAACAGTAAGACTCGAAGTGTGGTAGAACACTTACTCAGAAATTACGCAAAAAAAAATAAAGAAAAAGAATGAAATCTATTCCCAGACGTTTAAAAGGTGTTATGAATATTGTATGATATTCTACTAATTAATAACTTAATCAAAAGTTAGATTATTCAATAATAAATAGACATTTTATAAAGTGTACGAAGACTTTTGTGACATAGAATTTCCGGCACTTTTTGGTTTTTGATTTTTTAAAAATTAAGTTTTAATATTTTTTAAAAACTTTTCATGTAGTTTTGTTAAAAATTAATCATAGATCTTATAATTAAATACCTATTCCGAAATATTAATTCTAACCAATGGATTGGGGCCTATTTCGTTGAAAGTCGCAGGTGTACGAAGACTTTTGGGAGCCACTGTATGGTTTTCAAGAAAAACTAAAATCTAAAGGGCACTTTTTTGAGCAAGATGTATTAGAAGTAACAAATAAATTAATACTGTGCCGAGGAGTTGAGTGTTTATTCTTAGAGCTATGAGGCTAAACTATTCACTACGCCCTTTTTTTTTTCGAAAGTATTCATTAAAATTAAACGCATAACATAACGATAGCTAAGATTAATTGAATAAGGTTTAATAAATACTTAAAAAGGATACATTCTTTATTAAGACTTCATTCAGTGATTTTTTTTCAATTTTTCCGTTTCTTAGTTTCATGGCCCGTCCTGGGTTCATGCATGGTTGAAAATGTGTTTTACTATTTGACTGTTTCTTCGTGAATTGGCATTTAACTCCAAACTTAAATAGTTGCTGTACTTTCTTTTATTTAAAATCTTACGAGCACAACTAAAAATGGCGTAGGTACGATTTTTTTTTTGAGTGGAAAATGGAATTGTCATTTGAAATGAAACAACCCTGAAACTATGAAACCCTTGTCTTCAACTCTTATTTTTATTTGCTGTTTACTGCTTCTATGTTTGGTAAAAATGTTTACGTGCAGCAAACGTATTTCTCCAATATCGTAACTTTACGTTGAAAATTTTTCGTTTTTAGATAGTTTTTTTAAAAATAAATTTTCTCTTTATTACTCTTTAATCATGCTTCCTTCATACTTTCATTCGATTTTTTTTAAATTTAAATTTTATTACTAACCTCCTTTTTTTATTCTTAGAAGCACTTTGGTTTTTAACGGTAGTATAAATTTATCCTCTGTTTTTTTTTCTTCAATTTTTATTTTGACTTTTTCGGGGAGTAAGAGAAAAAAAAACAGCAGTTTCCTAATAGTTTTTTAAACTATGTGAAAACTACTTAATTTAGTATTACCTAGGAATCGGAGTTCAATTTTTTGCGTTTTTCAATAACGATGATAAATTGTATAAAATCTGTTGCAATTATGAAATTTATAAATGAAACAAAATTTTCTTAGAATTCGCTTGATAAACTAATACTTGAAATAAGTAAAAAAAAAAAAAAAAAAGCAGAGCTGGAAAAATTGTTAGACAAGCGCGAGTATTTAAAGGTTTTTACTTTAATAAAGTTAATGCAGAAAAAAATAGACTGGAAATTATGGTACTAACTATATTATCACACTAAAATCTAAAATTGTTTAAAGATTATCCGTTTGGAAAATTGCCTTGAAAGTAATCGAAAAAAATTAACATAATTAGCTTGCTTCGTAAATTTCACAAAAAATAGCAAGTATTTAACGGTTTCCATTTTCAATAAAATTAAGGCAGAAAAATAAAAACGAAAAATTCTGGAATTAACTATACTGACACAATAAAATCTAAAATTGACCGAAGATTAGAAATTAATAATTGGTTTGGAAAATTACCTTTTACGAATTTAGTGTAATACAAAACAATTAACCCAATTAGCTTGTTCCGTAATTTTCTCTTAACGGATATAAAAGGACTACCATTTAACGGTTTCTATTTTCAATAAAATTAAGGAAGTAAATAATAGACGGGAAGTTCTAGCATTAACTATATTGACACACCAAAATCTAACCCTGTCTAAAGATTAGACATCAATATAATTGGTTTGGAAAATAAGCTTGAAAGAACTTTGAGTAATCCAAATTAATTGAAATAATTAGTTTGTTCCGTAAATTTCTGTAAAGGGGGAAAATGCCACGAAAAATGATGAATACCACCTTGCTTTATTTTAAAAAGATTAATTCCGTGTTAGCCATTCAGATATTACAAGGTAATAAAGAGTGAAGCAACAAAAGCGTAAAATGAAATATTTTTTACCATTTGCACGTTTCACAGAGGAAATTCCTCGTTTTATCTCCTCTTCATAATCCGTCGTAGCAATTTAGTTGCTACTAAAAAAGCGAAAAATGTTATGGGCGACCCCTTTTGCGTAAAATATAGGTTTTGAATGGGCAAAATTATGTCAGCCGTTTCTAGCAAGCACATCGCATGTTAAGCCATAAATGTGGACTTGCAAATTGATCCTGCATTTTGGCGTAAAATATAGTGACTTTCATTTGCTGATACAAACTCATGGGAAAAGTGCTCAATTTGGTTGGGTAAAAGACTGTTTTTGTCCCTCGAAAATTTCCTTTACTTATTTAGGGCATTTATAATGAAAAAATTCTTTTAACGATAAAATTGAGGTTCTTTACGTTTTAAAGCACACAAGGGACAGGTAAAATTCTAGCATTGCAAGAGCTAGCTACAGAGTGATAAAATATAAAGGTGAAGCAAGGCGTTTTAAGGAATAAAAAGTTTATTTAAAAACAAAAAATTTCGACTCGAGCTACGTTCAAAGTTAATAAAATTTCATATAACTAATAATTTAATAAATCCTTTAAAATAGAAATAATATTGGTGAACTCATCGGTAACAATAAAATCGATGCATTTCTGTTTGTGAGCATATAAAAATAAATATTTTTCAAAAAATGATGCATAGGCTTTTATACACATCATAGTAAGTTGCTAAAAAAAGCTATAGGAGAATTTTCTGTTAATAACTTTTTTAAAAATCAAATTTAAAAAACGATAACGGAAGGACATTTTTGCAACATGATTTTCACGCTATCACGTTCTCCCGTTCTCACGGGAGAACGTGATAGCGTGAAACGTATCACGTTCGTACGTATCGCGTATCACGTTCTCACGTTTATAGTTCAGCTAAACTATAAAAGGGAAAATTCTATTAAAATTAGAGCACATACAGGAGTCATTATAATTCCTCCTCTGGTTTTAAAAAATAATTATTTCAAGCATATAAATTATGTATTTGCTTAGAGTACCAACGGAAGGACAAGAATTTCAAAACAATTAAACTTGGAAAATTTCAACTTACAAACATTTATTCAGCTTATACAGCAGTAAATATTAGTTGGGGGACCTAGGGCCCATATAAAAAGTTAAATTTTGTATTTTTTGACTCATTTTTATCTGTGCTTCAAACTTTCAATATCTTATCTCTGAATCTGATTTTGAGCATTTTTGCAATTTGAAGTATACATCTAGGACTAACGGTTGCGAAAGTAAAGGTCTTGAACGTTAAAACGGAACACCCTGTACATTTCTAGTGTATTAAAGTATTTTTATTTTTATTTGATTTGCCGGTTTTAATAGTAGTACCTAGACAGAAATTAAAAATGGTTTTCCATAATCTCTAAACTTAAGCATTCTCGATTATCTGAAAAAGTCGGTTGTCCGAAGTCAATGGGACCCAGTTACTTCGGATAGTCAGTGCTCAGTTGTACTTTATTGCGTCCCTTTTTATAAGGAAGGTATAAGTTAGAGCTACAGTTGTTTTGTAACCTTTACTGATAATAAAGCTGAAAGTCTCTCTTTCTGGATGTCTGGAAGATGTCTGGATCTCTGTGACGCGCACAGCGACTAGACCGTTCGGCCGATTTTCATGAAATTTTGCACATAGTTTGCAGCATAGGGGTGTGCACCTCGAAGCGATTTTTTGAAAATTCGATTTTGTTCTTTTTCTATTCCCCTTTTAAGAACATTTTCTCGAGCAAAGTTATGATAAGATGTATGAGTAAATTACCAAATTATCTTAACGTGGAACCGTAACACGGGCAAAGCCACACTGTAAAAACGATTCAGAAACGTTCCTGGAAAATAATAGGCAGCTGATGTGCCCAATTTCTTCCAGTAACATATCTTGGAAAAATCAGGAACGCTTTCTGCTAAAAGTCAGTAACCTTTCTGAAATTAACCTTGAAACTTTATAAAGAAGTGCAAAATCTCCCCTGTTAAAGCCATTCATGTCTCTAGAACCCTCTAGAAAAATTAAGTATGTTTAGTGAAATTGATTAGAACCTTCCTTATTCACCAAGAAGGCATCATAAAAATCAGAGTGACCATGGCCAAAGCCTGTACAGGAGGAAACCAAGCATATCTCTTGCCTGCAATTCCTGCCTTGCAAGGCTGTAGCTATCCAATGACATTTTCCAAGCATATCTCTTGCCTGCAATTCCTGCCTTGCAAGGCTGTAGCTATCCAATGACATTTTCGCTCCCACTGGGAGCACTGTCAATCTGGACAAGCCGTAAGCAACTTTAGACCGATACACTTAATAAACACGCTTATTCAATCTTTAAACTGGTTGCTAAAAATATTTTCCGCAACAGTGAAAAGTCTGCACGCGTGCAACTTGTAGCGATTCAGGAAACTTTTTTGTGATGATACTTGTTTTTACTGGGAAATAGGTGAAAACGTGTAAAATCCCGAGACGTTCCACGGAAATAACCAGTAACGTTTCGGAATTTTTTTACAGTGCATTTGGCGAGAAATTCACCCTACATTATTTGTAAATATACAGGCGAACCAAAAGACCTTTTAATTTATCTAGTACAAGCACAGCCGTGCGGGTACCACTAGTTCAATAATATGGTTCGTATTGAAAGCTTTAAAATATCACTCAACACTGTAAAAACGATTCAGAAAAGTTCCTGGAAAATAATGGGCAGCCGATATGGCCAATTTCTGCCAGTAGCATATCTTGCAAAAATCAGGAACTTTTTTCCGCTAAAATTCAGTAAGCTTCCTGAAATTACCCTGCAAGCCTCCTGAAAAATTTAGATATCTTCTCGTTTAAAGCCATTTACGTCACTGTAAAATTAGAGTAAGCTTAGGAAGGTGTAATGTAACAGCTTGGCAGTTTCCTGATTTATCAAGGAAGTTCCTACAGCGGTATTGCAAACATGGCCAAAGCTAAGACAGAATTGCAAGTTAGTATCAAAAATTTTAACTGTCCCCAATTCTTTTAAAGCTACGCAGTCCATGGACTTTGCTACTTACTTTGGGAACTAATCAGTCTGGACGATCCGTAATCGAACAGCAACCGATACACTTTTTAAACACGCTTAGTTAATCTATGAACTGGGAGCTAAAAATATTTTTCACAACAGTGAAAGGTTTGCATTCGTGCAGTTTGTAGCTACTCAGAAAACCTTTTGACTGTAATACTAGATTTTTCCAGGAAGTGGATAAAACCATTAAAATCCCGAAACGTAACGCTTAAATACTCAGTAACGTTTCATAATTTTTTTACAGTGGAAAAAAAAAAATCAGAATTCCCCTAAGGTTTGGCCAAAAAAAAAAAAAGGAAAAAAAAAAAAAGATTATTACAAAGGGGGCGATTTTTTAATGATTAACTGAAAGAGTGTCAGAACTGCTATTTGTCTCGCCTTGGTGGTAAGTGTTATTTGATACATAAACATATGTATATACAAACCTATGGGATCTTTAGGGGGATTCAGAAAAAAAAAAAAAACTGTACATATTTTGGAAGAAAAAGTAAACCAATAGTGGGTTTTTAGCTACAACATTGAAACAAGGTAAAATTAAGTTATTGTATTAATGCAGCAATTTATTTACGTCACAAATCTTGGTGATAGTGAGTATCGTTAAGTTCTATGCCAACATGGGCAAATTTCTTGTCCAGTAAGGAACTGGTCTATTGGCAATCACCGCTGACTTTCTTTCTTTTCGCAAATGATTAACCTACACTAAACACTTTCTGATGATATATTGCAGCTCTGCTAATAGATATGACAAATTTAAAATATACATTTATGCTTTCTCTTAGATAATCTTTGAGGAAGAATCTTACTTCAAGCTAAGTTGTGAAAATATGATTATGTCGCAGGTCATTTTTCTTTTCTAAACATTTGTTTTTCTTTAAACTCGGTACAAAAGCAGATTGCGAGTGCACATTTTAGTTACATTTCGTTGCACAGTGGTCTCGCTTAAGTTCTTGCCTCACCCCTCCCCTCTCAAAACAAAAAAATAAATAAATAAAATTAAAAAATAAATAAATAAAAGGGAAATAGTATTCCCTTGATCCACACAAATGCATCAACTTTACAATTATTATTAGTTAATCATTTATTTTATAAAAAAATAATTTTGCTTTTACGCGGTTCAAGTGCGGATTTTGAATGCATGCACATCCCAGTTCTCGGAATAGTTAAAAAAAGAAGAAGAAATAAAGGAAGAAAAGGACAAGGTTCTCCCTTTACTAACACACATGCACCAACAGCAAAGTTTATTATTAGCGAAGAAAAAAAGTGATTATCTTCAGTTAAAATTTTCCAAGCTATCAAAAATACTCAGAAAGGAATATTATTTATGACGCTAAAAGAAAAACATGATGTACATAACTAGCTAAAAGAAGAAGAAGAAAAGAAAACCTAACAAAATACTAATGCATATTTAATAAGAATGAGAAGAAAGGGAAATTTTCTGAAAAATTGATTTTCAATATTTTTTTAATGCTGAAAGGTTTTATTTTGGTCCTAAATGCTAAGTGGTTTTTCCAAGCAATTCACTACACTTTTAGTTTTATTTAAACAATGTTATAAATTTTTTAAATTAAGATTTAAATTTATAACGCTTTTACGTTGAATCTTTGCAGTTGTTTTTACTTTCTTTTTTATTTGTATTTAATTTAAAAAATAATTATTTCATTAATGAACTTCTATAGCCGTTTCAAAATATGTCATTGATCTAACGCTTTTTCGTGAAACAATCTTTTTTATCATTATTTACAATGCTGCTTATTTGCAGCTTGATGGTTTAAAAAACTTTTCTGGGTTTAATTAATTTCTATTAGCTGTTAGTTTTTTTGTTTCGAAATTGTTAATTTTGCAACTTTTATATTTCACGATTGGTATTAAATTTAGTCTAACTTCTATTTATGTTTCTTGCTAAACCGTAAGTGAACATAAATTTTTTTTTGAAAATGTCGAAAATTTATGTTTTTTACGGCTACTGTATGCTAGTTTTTAATTAATATATTCGTTAATTAATGTCATCCGAAGACGCAACCTAGTTAAGAGCACTCTCGATCAATTCTTGTTTCGATTTTTTTTTCTTTAACATTTGTCTCACTTGAATTTTCTGGAAGTTTAATGATTACTTTAAACTTTTGTGCATGGTTACTATTAAATTATTTTCTTCAGTTAAGAATATTTGCTTTACATTTGAAAAGTGTGTATGAGGTAGAAACATTTACCTCGCTTATTAAAGCAGAAATATTATTTTAGTTTTAGTCTTTATATTTCAGGAAAAGTGCGGTAATTATGATTAATTACTTTACCATTATCTGCTTCGTAATATCTAGCACATGCTGTGCAAAAAACTTTTGGACAAAAAAAAAAAAAAAAAAAAAAAAAAAAAAAAAGGAGCATTAGAAATACATGAAAAGTACTTCGTATTACGCGAAATATATAAATCTATTTTTCGCATAGAAATGAAATTAAGTTAGAATATTATTTTTGGTTTTTATGGGAAGGATTTTGTAATTAAGATTTTCCATGAAGTGTCATGTAGTCAGCATTTGCGTCATATATCATGATGCAAAAAAGTTTTTTGAAAGAAAAAAAAGAATGTTTGCAAAATGTTTAATGAATGTAATTAACAATTGTATTTTTTTTTCAGTTAATGACACATGAATCTATGCAAAAATAGGATGCTGGAACTTGATAACTTTTTTAGAACTCTATTTTTTTTCAGTTTAAACAATTCTTTCAGTTTTTTTTTTAAAGAAAAAGATTCACGATTCTCAAAGTATGTTTTTTTAAATGTTTGTAGGACATAATATATGTGCTACAATGAACTGCCTTTGATTTTCATGTAATACCAAAAATGGTTATTATAATCGTTCCAGTTACTGTAGGTAAATTAAATTTCATTTACTTCTGTAAAAAGAAAAGAAAAGTAACCTTAAGGGTAAGGAATACCTATTACTACAATACAATATTAATCATGCTTTAAAAGCATGCAGACAAAAAAAAAAATAAATAAAGAAAGAAGAACTATAAATTACAAGACGCTTTAAAATTAAAGATTTGATCTTAAAGATGAAGACTGCTCTGGCTTTGGCGCACCGAAAAAGTTTGAAGACGGACAATTGGAAGCGTTCATTACTTTATGAAGATTTATGTCAATCTCTAGCTGAACTTACAGGACCACTGGGAGGTTGATCACACAACAGTTCTGAAACGTTTGAAGGGGTCATTTGGGGAATGATTCAAAAACACTGTAAGAACAATTCAGAAACGTGCCTGGAAAATAACAGTTAGCTGATGTGCCCAATTTCTTCCAGTAACATAGCTTGCAAAAACCAGGAACGTTTTCCGCTAAAAGTCAGTAACCTTAATGAAATTAACCATGATACTTTGTGAAGGATTGCATAATCTCCCGAGTTAAAGCCAATCACGTCTCGAAAACCTTCAAGCAAATTTAGATAGGTGTGAGAAAACTGTATAAGGGGAGCTGACTTATCCGACATTTTGGTTCCGAAATTGTCAGGGAATAAAATTAGCAAATTTGTACAAAAACCTCGTTGCAAAAAACTGGTGCCCAAGCTTTAGATGGGTTGCCTGATTGAAGTTTGATGATTTTATTCTGTAAATGAAGAACATTCAATTAATAAAAAATTAAAAACACATTAGGTGTGAAAATGAGGTTCATTACAGTATACATTTCTCGATATATTTTGGTAGAATTTGTGAACTAAGTTTTTTTTTTTTTGAGCAATCACGATTGCTTATTGTTCTCATTTGACCATTTTTGGCGTCCGTGCCTTTTTCAGCTTGGACCAGGGACACCAGCACCACTCGCCCCCCAGCCTCTGCAGGCGCGGCTCCGAGCACATTTCTCCTGGAATCCATTTCTCCTGTTCGGGAGCGTCCATGTCCTACACATACGCGCGCGCGCACACACACACACATACACACACAAGTCTTTACACACATACACACACGCCAACGTGCATACACGCAGGTCTACACACACACAAGCCTACATATGTACGCAAGCACTCCTACACATACACACACGCCTGCACACACACACAACTATACACACGTAACCGCTCAGGAGAAGGGGTAGGCTTGGGGGAACAGGAGTTGTTTCTACAATCAATAGCCCCCAATGAGTAGGGCCCTGTCGCAACTCGTGATTGCGAAAAACATAATTTGAATTCAAAATTTCAGAATTCAAGTTATTTTTTTTTTTTTTTTAATTTACCTAAAATGACATTTTTATCAACTTATCATCAATTGTTTAACAACATAGCAACCAATGAATATTATAACGTATTTATAAATACTAGAAACAAGGTTGGATCCACAGCTGTTTTGGAACCATAATGTCCGATAAGTTGTCCTGTCCTTTTCAAGGGGTCGAGGTAGCTGTAATACAATTGATTAGAACTTTTCTGATTTGCCTTGATAGCTTAGAGAGAATTGGAAGCATTTACCAAACCTACCCTTTGCCTCAATTCTTGCCATGTAAAGCTGCAGTTATCCAGTGACTTATTCGCTCTCATTGGGACTTCGTCAATCTGGACGAGCTGTAATCGAACTAAAGCCGATACACTTAATATCGGCTCTAGTTCCCTCAGTCAATTTTTAAACTGGGAGCACAAATATTTTTCACAACAGTGAAAAGTCTGCATTCATGCAACTTGTAGCAATTCAAAAAGCTTTTTGACAAAGATTCTTATTTTTCTCAGTAAGTGGATAAAAAACTGTGAAATCCCGAAACGTTCCACGGAAATAACCAGTAACGTTTCGGAATTTTTTTTTTTTTTTTTTTTTTTTTTTTTTTTACGGTGAATTAGGTAATTGGTTGCCGTATCAGCAAGCTGAGAGACGTCGAGCGACATCTTTTCACGTGTGAAAAACTGCTTTACCAGCAGAAGGGGGAAAAAGATCATTGTATTGTAACTAGCGATGAAAGGATAAACTAAGAAAATTAAGTGTAGAAAATCGTGGGGTAAACCCAACCACGCATCAGCATCTTTAGCAAAGCCGAATATCTACAGTTCCAAGCATCTACTCTGCATTTGGTGGAATCAGCTTGGTATAGTTTGCTATGAGCTGTTTAAATCAAATGAGAGTATTTGAGACTAAAATTGGAGTGATTAAGCCGAGCATAGAAGGAAAAGCGGCCGCTGTACGAGCAGAGACACGACAAGGTTATGTTGCAACATAACAGCGCATGTTCCAATACCGGCAAAAACCTACTTGGAAACTTAAGTGAGAAGCCCTACCAAACCAGCCGAAATCACCCGAGATTACCTCTTCCGACTACCACTTGTTCTGGTCAATGACACAAAATCTGGTTGAGTATATAACTTTTATTCTTATAAAAATGCGAAAAATTGGGTCGACAGCGTCAAAAGACGTGTCATTTTTCTGTTGTAGGATTAAAATGCTGCCAGAAAGATGTGTAAAAGTAGTGGCTAGCGATAGAGATTTTTAATGTTTTAATATTAATTTCCCCTCCCAACACAAAAAAAAAAAAAAAACCCCAGCGAGAACTTATTCAACATCCCAATACCATATAAAGTGTTATAGCTATACCCGCCGTCGTCTATAAGTATATTGTATATCTTTAAATATGCAACATTCACAAGAAAAGACTATCTTTTATTCATGAATGTTAAAAACAGTTCATTAAGTTGTAGAAAAGAATATTTAACAAGTGCAGGAATGTTTTAAGTCTAGACGTTACAGTATTTTTGTGTCTGAGATTTTTCCAGCAAGGCTGAAATTGCATCACTCATTTATTTATTACGACATGCATTAAAAGATCAATATAATGCGTCAGATTTTTTATACATTATGTTAGGGAAATTACTGTAATTCTAAGTTTTGTTATTAGATTAACATAAAATCTTAGTTATTTTATGTGTTAATTTTTTGTATGAAAATATATGGATAATTTTCCTTTCGTTTAAAATGTTTTTCACAAGCTTTGATGAGTAACACGCAATGTTTTAAGTGAAAAAAAAGAAAGAAAATCATTAAAGAAGTGGAAAGAACTTAAAAAAAAGAAAGAAAAATATGAGTACCTAAGTACATATAAAACCAAATAAAGAAAGTATTACAATTTTGTGCTGTTTTTTCTCTTTTGTTTTTTGACTGCTAGAAGCTTTGATACTTCTTTTCAATGAGCACTTTAAAAGTA
The DNA here is from genome assembly GCF_026930045.1 of Uloborus diversus. Classification (NCBI taxonomy): domain Eukaryota; kingdom Metazoa; phylum Arthropoda; class Arachnida; order Araneae; family Uloboridae; genus Uloborus; species Uloborus diversus. The sequence continues at coordinate 114,824,543 of NC_072738.1, forward strand.
TTTACAACACGAAAAAAAAAAAAAACTTTATTTTTTGCCGTTTAAGATTGATTGTTTTCTGTTTCGTGGAAAGCTATCATTTTTCTTTTCAATAAGTCAATTTAAAGTAACTAACACCAAACAAACGAAATGCAAGTTTGTGCTGTTTATGGTTGAATAAGCTAATGTAAAATAATTTCTTTCTTTACGAATCTATATTTTGGTTGAGAACATTACTATTTTAGTTGCATTTTTGTTTTTAAATTGAACTTTTATTTTGATAAGCAAATTTGATATCACTGCAATAAAATAAAAAAAAAAGTTCCTTAAAAAAGCGTTTTCGTAGAAGGAATCGTTTTAATTTTTCAACAACTATTACAAGAAGCTTTGAATTCCATTTTCTTTCAAAATTATAAGAACACTAGCGGCCCGTCGCGATCTTGTTCGGGTTAAAAAATAAGGAAAACCTATCTATCTTTAAGTATTATTCAGGTACTTTTTTGTTTAAAATTTAATAATAAGCAATATATTTTTTTTTTTTCGTTTTCACAATATTTGAAATAAAGTTATTTTCCTCATTTCCTGATCAAGAGAGACGACTACAGAATCCCCAGTGAACAATACAATCTTCCCGGATATAACTTTGTACTACTTTGCGTATAGTTGTACGTTTGAACTTCAGATTTTATAATGGTGATGGCACAAGGAATTTTCATTGGAAATTGTGATCACTTATATTGGAAAATCAATTACGCAGGGACCATGGGGATGTAAGGAAAATGAACCAACTCATCTGCTGCAGGGGCTGTAAAAACAATAAATTCAATCATATTATTCGGTGGTGTTTTTAATTGGGGTCCGATTCCATTGCATGGATTAAGCAAATTAAAGTTGCGCTATAAAATTTATTCGGCTATCGCCTTTATTTTTAATAGCATGAATAGAAGTCGTGAGGAGTTAAGGAAGTTAAGGAATTTATGTGCGTGGTACGAAGCGTTGTTATCAAAAATTATTGTCCTCTCGCTCATCCACATGCAATTGTTTTGATAAAGAGTCTTGGTTTCAGGATAAACAATCAGGATCAAATCATTTAGAGAGAATTTACCAACTCATCTATTTTGATAAGATATCCTGTACCATGTATTTTCCAATTACTTTCTCACAGTAAAAAACTCAAGTAATGCTTAGCACCATCTCCTAAACGGGCTCTTATAATTTTTCTTAAGATACAGAGATTGTACAGGGCTCCTAAAAGGAGACGTTTTTAATCTGGCTTGAAGTTTACCTGCACGCCTTTCTGTAGGGCACAAAATGATTAACTTGATAAAAGACACCGTTAAACATAAAGGTGACACCTCTCATAATTTTGTCTGAACCTTTTTGGCTTTTTAGGGTTCTATCTACGCCTTCTATAGCCAAACGGTGGTTCATCGAACATTTGTCCTACATAAGGAGACATCCTCTTGAAGGAGTTCTCCAAATTGCCCGTTTTTTCTGGAGACTTTCTGGAGGTAATATTTATAGTTGTTTAAATGTGGAAATGTCAGTTTTTCCACCACTAAGTAAAGTCTTAGCAGTTCCGTAAAAGAAACATCGCAAATCCTTCTGATCAAGTTTTAACTACTGTTGCATTTATTAAGTTTTCCCGTTCCACCGGTTATGCCGAGAAAAAGTAGTTTGCGTTCTTGGTTTTCATGTACCAATCTTGTTTTTATAGAATTGTTTTCGTTGATTCTCTGCAACAATGGCAAACAAAAGTATAGCATTAAGTTTCCACTTCATTGACAAATTTTGCATTATATTTAAATTAGACTTTCGGTTATACACTGTAAAAACAATTAAGAAACATTCATGGAAAATAATGTTCAGCCGATGTGCCAAATTTCTGCAAGGAAAGTATCTTGCAAAAACCAAAAATGTTTTCTGCTAAAATGCTTCCTGAAATTCCTGCTAAAACCTTCCTGAAATTATCCTGGATTATTTCTGAAGAAAATCGTTACCTTCCGGGTTAAAGCCAGTCGTGTTATGTGGAATTTTCAGTAGGTGTAATACCTTCGCACCCTCCTGCTTCGCCAGAAGAACTCGAAAAGCTTTTTTACAATCATTGCCGCAGCAATGATAAACTGATAGCAAAAAAAAAAAAAAAAAATGTTTTTCACAAAAGTGAGAAGTACACATTTGTACGACTTTTAGAAATTCAGGAAGTTTTTTTGACAAATATACTTGATTTTTCCCAGGAAGTGAATAAAATCCTGTGAAATCCCGAAACATTCCACGGAAATAATTAGCAACGTTTCGGATTTTTTTTTACAGTGAGTCAATTAACATCGAAAGACAATCATAGTATTTCTGCTGACTTTCTCCTTGCAATATGACGTCTCAAACACCTTTTTGAACTGTTTGCCACATAGCAATAGGATCTAAAAGTTGACATAAAAGTTAAAATACTAATAAACAATTCTCTGCGTTTAGGAGCGAAGTAAGAAAGTTACATGCATCAAAAAGGCTTAGTTTCCGAGGTTTGTCGTCCTCTAAAAGACGACTTCTATACTTTCTGCTTGAAAAGTCAGCAGGACCTTTAACTGTCAAAAGACTTTGGAAAGACTTACCAAGAAAATGTTCTAAATGAATTCTCACGTGACAAAATTTCAATTAGCTATTAGGATAGATATTGTAATTCAACTAAGAGTTGAGTCTTTTTCAATCCCGGAATGGCTTTGTACCTCTTGTACGCGTTTTCTTCTGAAAACTTGCTTTTTTTCACATGCCTCTACTTTTTTTTTGGCAATTTTTTCCTGATATTATATTTGTGAGCTATATTCTTTAATTATATCGTTTTAAAAGCCTAAATACGATCATGAAGAATATTTCTCCAAATAAATTCATCTCTTTTTCCTCTTTGTCAATTTCTTTCCTATCGAATGTAATTTGTTCGTCATTGTTTTAACTCTTGACTTTGAATGTAGGGTAATTGAGTGCAGATACTCTTTAAGTTTAGAATATGCTAAACTACATGTACTTGAGTAGATACATTAGCGGATGTTTTTTATTTCGATTTTAGTATAAATGAAGAGCCTTAAAAGACAGCCCGAAATGCATGCAAAATTACATCCTTTAGAAGCACGAATTAATATCGTCTATCTGTGCTACTTGAATTAAAACACTAATTTACTCAAATCGAATCTCAGTTATAATTCGTTTGGATAAATTTTGAGGCATTAGCATTCTGCGACTCTAATTGGTTTGCAATCTTCAATGCTAAGACTATGCTATTTGCCTAATAATCTGCAGCCTCTATTAAATGTAAATGTTTTGGCGGTTCTCACGCTGGCATCGTGATCTTTGCTTCTTTCACGTGTTCCCAACCCGCAGCATTCAGTTCGCACTGGACCGACATACGCTTTGCCGCTGCGGTTACGGGCCGGTCACTGGGCTGTTTTTACGTATGTAAAAACAAAACAGTACGAATCAAAAACTGGTAACGAAGACAAACTATTGGTTAAAAAAAAAACAGTATGAATACATACAGTGGCTCCCAAAAGTGTTCGTACACCTTGAAATTTTTTTAGTAAAACTAAAATAACGCTAAACTGAATTCGAATATGATGTCCATTTTTTTTTCACATCATTCCTACGTCATTCTAAATAAAACCCAGTAGATTTTTCAAAATATTGACGGATCTGATTTTTGAAACGGGTCAAAAAACGAAGAGACAGAAATAACACGCTACAAAAGTCATCGTACACTCAAATATTTTTGAATAAATTTATCATTAAAACTATTATATGTCGTTTACTTATTATTTTTGTATTGTGTTGACCCTTAAAAGTCATTTGGCTTTAATTTTCTGTTTATTTATTCCCTAATATTTTGCTAATTGCTTTAAAATGGCTGGTAATCATAAAAAAACAACAAGCACCATTTGAAATTTGAAATTTTTCCTCATAGTAGCAGTAAATTGGTTTGAAATGTTTCTAAATTAGTAAATTTATTCCATTATATAGTAAAGTGCTTGATAAAATGCTTTATTGAAAAGAATAGGACCGAAAACATGGTAAGAAAAGGTCAATAGGCAAAGTTAACAAAGCGTGATCGAGATTTACAGCTAAAACAATTTATGAAAAATACACATTTGAGTGCTGTAAAAGATTCTGAAGAATTTAATGAAAACTTTTACACTTGATTTTCACCTAAAATTGTTCACCAAGTTCTCTGATTAGCTGGATTAACATGGGACCGAAATTTACTTGTTCGTGCGAAATGCAGAAAGCTTGCGCTTTTCATCGTAAAATCAATGATAAATAAGCTCAAAACGTTTCGGAATAATGTCTTACTCACAGATGAAAATAAATTCAACATTTTTGGTTAAAAATTTGTATAATTGTAAATAGAAGAAAAAACATATTTAGAGATATCTGGAGGCCAGATTCCGAAAATACGGCATTGGAACGAAAAGAGAGCTAGAAACAGTGAAACTCGAAGTGTGGTTAAACACTTACTCAGAAATTACACACACACAAAAAAAAAAAAAAAAAAAAAAAAAAAAAAAAAAAAACCATTAAAATCAATTCTAAGACATTCAAAAGCTGTTGTGGATGTTGAATGATATTCTATTAAAAATTAACTTGATAAAAAGTTAGATTATTCAGTAATATATTGACGTTTGTTAAAGTGTACCAAGACTTTTGTGAGATAAAATTTCCGGCACTTTTTGCTTTTTAATTAAAAAAAAGTTTTAACATTTCATTAATATTTTTCATGCAGTTTTGTAAAAATATTAATCATAGATCTTATAATTAAGTACCTTTTATGAAAAAATAATTCTAACCGATGAAATGAAAGGATCGTACTTCATTGAAAGTCGTAGGTGTACGAACACTTTTGGGAACCACTATATATGCATAAATTATAGCCTATGTCACTCAGTAAGAATGTAGGACTCGACCGATGGTTTAACAATTTAGCCATCGGCATCGGCATCGGCGGCCGATGCTAACTTGCAGGAAACATTGGCCCATCGGCCTTAAAAAACATCGAAAAGCCGATGGAATTGGCCGATGTTTTTGAAGAAAAAAGGACCTTTGCTGTTTTACTTTTTAATACTTTTTAATAGTAAAGGGAGTTATTGTTTTCATATAAAATTGTTTACTTAAATTTCAGTATGACACCTCTATCAGTCACCCCTGAAAGAGTTTTTAATACTGCAATCTGAGGTACCAAACAAGTTAATTATTGCGTTGTTTCTTGCAGCTGGATGTACGTATGTATCTCTCGTAAGTTATAACTCAAAAATAGTAAGCTGTAGAAGGATAAATTTTCGCATGTGGGGTGTGCGTACGTTCCAGTTGTGCACTTCCCTTTCTGTTTTCGATCGCGCGTTCTGAAAAGTCTGTTTACTCATGTTTTGTGGCTATTAATTACTTATTTCAATGCAAAACTAATATAGCGTCTCAGACTGACGATCATTTGGTGATATATTGCCGAATTGGAGACTATGGAAACAAATATGAGATGGCGAAATCAGATTTTGTGTCATTTTATTCTATTCCCGTTGAACCGACGGTAATTTTTAATTTTTCGATATTTGTAATATGAATCATAGTAATGCAGTCTTTTCTGTATCGCTTCGGCGGAGTTACAAGTTTGAGGCCCGTTGAAATACATTTTGGGGCCCTATTTCTCTATCACAGAAGTTGTAAAACATTTATCAGAAGCATTTTTGTTACTCCTGCGGTGTCCCTATGAATATGAGGCCTCTCGCGCAATTGCAACATTTGCTATATTTAAATCCGCCACTGCACGTCAAAACAAACTCGGGTGCAAGTTTTGAAAGGTTTTTTCTGCTCAATGTTTATGATTATTTTGAACTATTTTTTACGACTATCTTTTTAATTTCCGAGAGCACTAGCGTGCCTCTCCTCCCACTCCCTCAATTTCTGAAATTAAACTCTAGTTGTACTTCTGAGTTGTTTAAAACTAATACCATTTATAAAATTAGAGATTTTTTTCCTTCAAACTTTATCTATTGTTTTGAAAGAATTTAGAACATTAATGTAAGAAATTAATTAAAGACGTTTTGAATGGTGACATAATTCGGAAATTAAAGGGACTTTTGAAATTTTTCTTCAGAAGTGATGAAGTAGATTCAGAAACTCTTCCGAGGCGTTGGTGGTAGTGGTTCTGTACTAAAACGAGCTGACGTGTGCATCACATGACTTCTTTTTACACCAACTTAATGTTATTTCCCCATTATTGGCAATTTTAATGTGATTCAATAATTAACTCTCTAAATATCACCAACAGTGGCCAAATTGAAACCAGATTTAAAAAAAAATAAATATTTTTTAAATCGCCAAATTTGTCGCCTAGTTGGTTACAAAACTTGGCGATCAAAAGAGTGGCGATATATCGTCAAGTGTCCGCTAAATTATAACACCACTTGAGTTTGCATCGAAATTAACAATGATTTTCCCCCAAAAAAGGGACAAACGCCCCCTTTAAAAACACCCGATTGCAACAAAAAGGAGAGGTGCACAACAAGACCCCACTAAGAGTCTACGTACCAAATTTCAACTTTCTAGGACATACCGTTCTTGAGTTATGCCACATACATACGCACATACGCACATACACACATACGTACATACGGACGTCACGGGAAAATTCGTTGTAATTAACTCGGGGATTGTCAAAATGGATATTTCGGCGGTCTATACGTTCTTAGGCACTTATCCGCGTGTGGTCGGGTTGAAAAAAGAAAAAACTCAACATTCATTCAAGGGTGAGCAAAATGGAAATTAAGGCCGATTTTTGAATGAAATTTTTTTCGCGAATACAATACTTCCTTTTTTGTAAAAGGAAGTAAAAATGAGCCGAAGTGTGAGTTACTCCAAAATCAGGAGGGTGACCCCCCCCCCCCTAACCTTCCCTCGTCGTTTCAAGCATTTCTTAAATATTTAGCGATTATTTATTTTAGTCAAGAAATGTCATTTTGCGTATTTCTCATACTTGTTTCACTTATGTTTCGTCATGCGCCATCTTTCTTGCATCATTAATAACAATCGTTTTTTTTTTATTGTGAGTAACTATTTTTATGTATTTATATAAAATCAATGAATAAGATATTTTCGTTTTTTATAGAAAAGTTTTAAGGATTTTCTATTATGCAATTTTTTAAATTTCAGAATTTTATTGCTAAATTTAAATTGTAAAAAAATTATTTTGAGAACCTCGTTCTTTTCATGGCTATTTCTTTTTTCAGCAAAATTTATGTCACTGTTATAGTTTTTATGAAAAATGCAAACTTTTCTATTCATAAATTTTAAATAAGTATAAAAATATTCCTATTTTGATTTAATATTGTAATTTATCTGTTACCTTTTTTGTTTAATTTGATGACTAAAAAAGTCTACGTGCAATCTTTCCACTTTAATTCCGTAATTAGTTGACGGTTTCATAGTTTTATTCTTATTTTTTTAATGATTAAACAACATAATGTAGTGTTTTCTAACTATGTTTAATGTACCTAAATCCATACATTATTACAATATTACTGAAATCTTAGTTATATGTTCAATTAAAAAAAAAAAAATCAATTGGTTATTAAACAGTCTGTTTGTTTTCTTCCTTTTTTCTTTCTCTCTTTCTTTCTTTTTTTTTTTTTTTTTGACTGTTGTTCTTTCTCTTTCATCATACAGCAGTCAAAAAAGGAGAAGCATAACTACACTCTACACAGATTGTACGTAGTACGATCCAAAAGTTCGGGGACAAGCTGTATAAAACCTTACCCAGACTAGTTTACATTGCCGAAGCACATCCACCTTCAAACGGTCACCTTGAGGGACTCTGTACTTCTGCCAGTGTTCATATAACTTTTGGAAACACGCCTGGAAGCCATTTTTTTGCTACCTTCTATGATGCAGCTTTATCTTCTCCTGGCGGAAGAAAGCGGCGTCCATGCAAATGTTTTTTTTTTTTGCTGGGAACAGGTAAAAGTCACATGGAGCTAACTCCGACGAAATGTTATTTTATTTGTTTGTCATATCAGAGTATTGACCAATCAAACCGTGCATCCTCAACATGCAAGTTGCCTTCTTTCCCACGTTGAAGTTAAAGCAGCAGCGCAAGAGGCCTTACAGGAGGTTGCAAAAAATGGCAGCCACGAGTGCTTCTAAAAGCTATACGAACGTTGGCGGAAGTGCATAGTCGTTCAAGCTAATTATTTTGCAGATTGATGTGCTTTGGTAATGTGAACTATTCAGGGTAAGGTTTTATACAACTTGTCCTCGAATTTTTAGATCATACTACGTACGTATGAGTTTTCAACTTACTATTTCATAACGTTTTTGAGTGACGTAATTTTACGCGCATGAAGACATCACAAGAGAATTTGCAATAATTAGCTGAGGAGGCGTTCAAAATGGATATTTCGGTCATCTATATATTCTTAGGTACATATGCATGTACAGATGTGCCGAAAAAACTTGTGAAGTATAAATTAGGTAATCGTAAAATAGAAATTTAGGTCGAAATCTGATTTATTTATTTATTTATTTTTTTATGGTGATTACAATTCTTTATTCGTAGAAAGGAAGTAAAGTGAAATGAATCAATGATGCTTTAAATCCCAGACAAACTTATCAATTTATTGCTGTTTGATTTTTTTTTTTTTTTTTTTTTGCCATCGGCCAAAGGCATCGGCCATCGGCCATCGGCAATCGGCCATTTGGAGGAAAACAATCGGCCATCGGCCATCGGCCATCTTTGAACAATCGGCCAACAATCGGCATCGGCCCATCGGCCAAAAAATGCCATCGGTCGAGCCCTATAAGAATGCACCTTTTATGTAGTGAAAGAATTTTGCAAATAGTTGCATTGGTTCCAGAGATTACCTCGAATATATAAACACACAAAAATCCGCGATCTCTCTTTATAATATTATAGGTTATAGACTCAGAGGAGATTTTACAAAGTTAAAAACTTTGTAAAATCTCCTCTGAAAAAAAAAAAACCCTCATTCAAAAATATTACCTTAAAAATTAAAATGTTAAACTGCATCAGAAGAAATTTAATATTATAATTAAATGCTTGATATCTTGATAATTGGCGCAATTGAGATAGTCTGTAGTGCGACTGACATATTTTTTTGCGACTTTTCCTGGAAGTATACCTTACAATCTTAGGAAAACAATTAAAACGGAAGGGGAAGAAAGTAAATTTTTCTAAAATTTTTATGAGGTAACATAAAAACCATTTTCGAAAAAAACAGCACTTTTTATCTCCTCTTGGCACTTTCTTCGTTTAATTAAGCATGATAACCAAGAACCATAAAATTATCCGTAACTTTTATATAAAGAAAAAAGTTTTTTTTCTCGCATTAAAAGAAGAATAATTAAAGGAAACGTGTAGTAACATGCATATCATTTACAGCTACATTTATGTGTAATGAGCCGTAAAGCCAAAGAAAGGAAATATTTTTACCATTACAGAAAAAAAATATCTACGGAGACTGAATTCAGTTTTTGTTTCTGGTAGGAAGTTTTTGTTTGAAAAAAATATGATGCATAAAACTTTCAAATTACTTCTAATAAATTTCTCCTTAGAAAATAAAACTTAGTCTTAAATCTAAGTTTTACTTATATTTATTTTTGTCTGTTTCTTTTTCGTATCAAAAGAAGGTTTTAATTTGCTTTTAACCTGTCAACTGAATTAATTATGCAAAATCAAAGAAAACACAAGACTTTTCGAAGTTAGAATGGTTTTAAATCATGGCATGCAATTTTGAAAATGAGAGTACTTTTACAACTCTATGCCTCTCTGTGACAAACTATGACAGATTTTAACTGATTTTTTTCTTTTGTTTTTCAACCAAAGGGACAATATTGCAATTTAATGCTTTATGAATAAGCTCAGCGCTGCAAAATTTCAAATATTTTGTTACAATTTGTAAATTAGTGTAAACAGTAGACCCTCGTTTCACGCGGGGGTTATACGCTCCACGGAAATGCCGCGTAAATTAAGACTTCATAGTAGCGTTAAAATAGGGGTTGGTTTCCACAGATGAAAAAAATACTTCATTCTAGGTATGAGTAATTAAAAAAAAAGTTTAATGTGTACTTGTATCGATATATATGCACCACATGCAAAAAGAAAGCGTAACTAATTTTAGTCCGTATAAAAAAGAGCTGGCTATAATAGTCTTTTGGGAGTCTTTAAGAATTTTTCTCTGTAGTTCTTCGCAGAGCATTAACGCATTCTTGATCACTTGCGTCATTTCCATGATACTATCTTCTTTCACTAACAAGTCAGAAAGATCATTTGCTATTCAAGTTAAGTCAAGGAATGACTTAAAATTTTCAATGTGAACGTTTTTGGTTGTGTGCCATCCATATCGGTATACTCATTGGTTTTGTTCTTCTTAGGCACTCCCAAAAGCTCTTCTTCCAGCGAGCTCTTAACTTTATGAGTTTAATAACTTTACTTCTGGAAAGAGCTTCGCAGCCAACCGCATAAACTATCTCCAGTTGTCCAAGCTCCATTAGTAGCAAGCCACACTGTAAAAACGATTCAGAAACGTTTCTGGAAAACGGGCAGCTGATATCCCCAATATCTGCCAGTAACATATCTCGCAAAATCCAGGAACGTTTTCTGCTAAAATTCAGTAACCTTCCTGATATTATCCTGGAATCTTCTTGAAAAATTCAGAAGTCATCCTGTTAGTAGCCAATCGCGCCTTTGGAAAATTAGAGTAAACTTAAGAAAGTATAATATAACATAACAACTTGGCATCTTCCCGATTTATCAGGGAAGTTCCAAGAGCATTACTATGGCCAAAGCTAAGCCAGAATTGCAAGTAAGCAACAGTAATTCTTGCACAGCTAAGTAGTCCATACTCATTTGCTCCCTTTGGGGACTTATGTAGCATGACCAGGCCGTAATTGACCTGAAGACGACTCACTTTATAAATACACTCAGTTAATATTTAAACTGGGAGCTAAAAATATTTTTCACTGCAGTAAAAAGTCTACATTCCTGCAACTTGTAGCAATTCAGGAAACTTTTTGACGATGATACTCGATTTTTCCAGGAAGTAGATAAAAACCATTAAATTCCCGAAACGTAACACGGAAATACCCAGTAACGTTTGGGAATTTTTTTACAGTGCAAAATGCATCAGCGTAACGCCAAGGAAAGTCAAGTGAGAACAATAAACAATGTGATTGCTCAAAAAGAAAAAGAAAAAAAAAAGCCCAGGAAATAAATTCATGTTAACAACAAAGTTATTTTTTTTTCAATATACGATTTTTCAAACAAGGCGTGGTTTTTATGACGTCACAAATGATGAACTTAGGCGCGTATTTCACTGGCATGCTGAATGCTTACACTTGCTGTCTACCGCAGTTCTACGTTATGATAATTCAGAAGTGAATTAAATATCGCTGCAACTACAAATGAGTAAAGAGGAGAATTAAATATTACGCTCTGCGTTAATGGCAACAGTGAATGGCAGATCATCATTTGTGACGTCTTGCGCAGAAGCGTACAGAATAAAGTTATGTCTGCGCACCGATTTAAATAATTAATTTTTTAAAAATAGTAAACGTCAAATTATTTTAAAAATGGTCAAATCCTATGTTTTTAGGCACGCTCTTTCAAAAAAAAAAAAGCTTTTAAAATTTTGGATACAACCCCATTTTAGTGAACCCAAAATTTTATTTTTCTACTTATACTACTTATCTTTTATGCTTTATTACTATCAGAGCACAAATTTTGTTATCTATAAAAAATAAGAGAGAAAATAAATATCTTAAGCATGGAGTTAAGAGAAATCATATTCTGTGGAAAAGAGATACTTACTCGAAATTTTTTGTTCTCCTCTCCATGAGAAGTTTGCTCATGAAAATTTCATGTTGCGTGATGGCAGCTGACGATGCAAAAATGGCGTTTATTCTTTTCAGCAAAGTGTTTTTAGACAGTTATCGTTCTTCAATGTCTAAAAATAACCTGCACACATTTCGTTCTTGTTTACAGTAGGTTTTGTATGTTTTTAAAGCTTTCAATTTATGCCGATATTTATAACAGTTTGAAAATGATTTAACAGTTCTGATGCATTTTATTTTTGAACTAGCGTTACCCTCACGGCTTTTCCCGTAGTAGAAAATTAAAAGGTCGTCTGGATTTCCTGAATATTTACAAATAATGGATAATGAATTTCTCGCCAATTTGCTATGTTAATTTTCTTGCCCTTATTATGGAAATTTGCTCGTCCACATTATGGTAATTTGCTCGTCCACATCGTGATAATTTGCTCGTCCACATCGTGATAATTTGCTCGTCCACATCGTGATAATTTGCTCGTCCACATCGTGATAATTTGCTCGTCCACGCTATGGCAATTTGCTCGTCCATGTTATGGTAATTTGCTCGGTAAAATGTTCTTAAAATTGAAATAGAGAAGAATAAAATCGAATTTTCAAAAAATCGCTTCGAGGTGTACGCCGCCATGCTACAAACGAATTTTGTGCCAAATTTCATGAAAATCGGCCGAACGGTCTAGGCGCTATGCGCGTCACAGCCATCCAGACATCCAGACGGAGATCTAGACTTTCAATTACATTAGTAAAGATAAAGAAGATAAAGATGAACTTTTATTTAAAGAAGGATGAAATTAAAAAATAAATATGCAAAATAAGATGATTATCGAGTGCAACACTTTTGCTTATTCAATCAACGGTTTTCTAACATTAGCTGAATCTTTATCTCAATAGTCTTAAGCTGCAAATTAATCATTATTTACACAGTAACACATTCCTCCCTTTTGTGGACACTGTAAAATTAATTCAGATAAGTTCCTGGAAAATAATGAGCAGCTGATGTGCCCAATTTCTGACAATAACATTTCTTGAGAAAACCAGAAATGTTTTCCGCTAAAATTCAGTAACCTTCCTGAAATTATCATAGAAGCCTTAAAAACTCAGAAATCATGCGTTTACAGCCAGTGGCGTCTCAGAAACCTTAAAGTAAACTTAGGTAGGTATAATTTACTTGGCACTTCACAATTACCTTGGCACCTTCACAATTTATCAAGAGAGTTCCAAAATCAGCATTGTAGACATTGCGAAATCTAAGACAGAACTGCAAGTATCAAGAAATTTACTCTTCTGCAACTCTTGCAAAGCTATGCGGTCCATATACTTATTTGCACCTTGAGGGAGCTTAAGTAGTCTGGAAGGACCGTAATCGACCGTAATCGAAGTCGATACCCTTTACAAATACGCTCAGTTAATCTTTAAACTAGGAGCTAAAATTATTTTCCACAACAGTGAAAAGTTTGCATTCATGCGACTTGTAGCAATTCAGGAAACTTTTTGACAATGATACTTGATTTTTCCAGGAAGTGGATAAAAACCATGAAAATCCCGAAACGTAACACGGAAATACTCAATAACGTTTCGGATTTTTTTTTGTTACAGTGTATGTATTGTAGTAATGAAATTAATAGTGCAATAAATGACCTTTTATTTTCTTTCCCGGGGTTTTGAGTTTTCCCCTTTTCTCTTTCTTAGTTAATGTGTCAGTCTATCAATTTTACGTCTTGTGCAATGGAGTTAAATGTTTCAGTAGTTAAGGCCATTATTTGCTTAATACCATTTACATTTCATATTTTACGTATATAGGTGTCTTCAATTTAATAAGGACATTTTTGTGTTTTATTTTTGGTCAAATTTCTAATTTTATATTAAATTCTGATTTTTCTCTTCTAATAATAAAGCTGAAAGTCTCTCTGTCTGGATTTCTGTTTGGATCTCTGTGACGCGCATAGCGCCTGGACTGTTCGGCCGATTTTCATGAAATTTGGTACAAAGTTAGTTTGTTGCATGGGGGTGTGCAACTCGAAGCGATTTTTCGAAAATTCGATGTGGTTCTTTTTCTATTCCAATTTTAAGAACAAAATTATCATAAGATGGACGAGTAAATTTCGAAATTATCATAAGGTGGAACCGTAATATGGGTACAAGCCAATTGGCGAGAAAATTCGCCATACATTATTTGTAATTTACAGGCGAACCAAAAGACCTTTTAATTTTCTATTACGGGCAAAGCCGTGCGGGTACCGCTGGTTCAAAATATTTCTAAAGTCTGAAACAATCGGGTCATGAGATTTCACTTAAGATTTTCGCTTAAACATAATGCAGGGTCTATCTTTGATAAAACTCTTGCCATTGTGGAACACAGTGTTTAAAAAAATAGTGACTTTGTATTCGCATAAATATTAATTAAGCAACACATAAAATGTAACTCTTTAAAAAAATAACAATTTATTATTTGTTAAATATTTTTTGCTTGCATTGCTAGTATCTATTGCTTATAAGTTTGTATTTTTAACAGAAAAATAATCTTATAATGAGATTGTTAAGTGTATAATTTAAAAAAAAAATCTATTTTAAAACGCATCCCACCATTTTTTCTTCTTTCAATTGATTTCATCTTGGATATATCAAATAATGAGATATCGTCTCATTTAAAAATTAAACTCTTGAAAACTTCAAATTTCTTTCTCTCTCTTATCAGAAAAAGATTCGGAAAGGGAAATTTAATGCATAAATCAAATTACCATTCGCGCTTCGTGGTATCTTGCGCTCTACAGATAAAAAGTTAGTCTTTTTTTCCTGTGCGTCGTTAAAAATAAAAGTACAACTTATAACGACGCTCGTTAAAGATGTTTCACAGAGCATTATTCATCTTAATTTTTTGTATAGGAATAGGAGCTTATGACTTATTTTTAATGCACTGAAACTTTTAATTAAAGGAAAATAATAAACGAAAATATAACTAAATTTTACAGATAAAGTATTGCTCATATTTTTTTTTTAAAGTTCATTTTGAACCATACTGTTTTGGTCTCGTCTAATGAATGTTGCATTTCTTCATCCCATTTTATGAACACTATCCCTGGATTTTCCTTTTAAAAGTTTAATACAAGATTATTTTATTCATATCGATCGAATTATTTTACTTTCCTTTTGCTGACAATATTGTTCATTTATATACTACACCGGAGTTATAGGGTTTCGTTGGGAAAAGTGGTCATAAAATCTTAGATTTTCAATTTAGGTGAATAATAAATACAATAAATTCTCTTAACGCTTCACTTTTTTTTGTTGTTATGCCTTATTAAAGAACACGGTACGCTTAATTTTAGGAAAAACAAATATTGATTTAAGTAGTTTTATAAAACTTTTTTTCCCTATGTATTTATGACCACTTTACCCCATGCTATTACCACTTCCCTCACCCATGGGGTAAAGGGCTCATAATTAAAAATAGGTGCAAAACCATTACAAATTACTTTAAAATATTAGTATATTCCGGTTATGTTTATAAATATATGTGTGTATACATGAGTATATACAGGGTCATCAGCGAATAAGTCCTGATTTAAAAATTAAATACCTCTATAACAAAGATCGATAGAATTATGCGGCAAACTGTGCGTTTTTTAGCGAAACTGCAAAAATTGTGCACACAAGTTTCAAAAATTTAGTTACGAAAATCGTCAACAGATGGCGCTGTAATCGCAATGATTAATCTACAGCCTTTATTTTGTGATTCGAAGTATAAAGCAATCAGTACGACTGTTGGATAGTGAAAAGAGGCTAGCTAAGAAAGTGAAATAATGTATTCCATTGAAGAAAGTGTGTTTTTGGTACGTGAATTCTACCGATTACAACACCGTTCTACGGCAACACATCACAGATTTCAAATTCGATTCAATTTTCTACTGAACGTTATTTTAAACTTTTGGAACAATTTGTCAGCAATCAACTAGTGTTGGAGAATTGAGCAGGTATCAACTGGTGTTACTGACACAGTAATAGATTAGCCTCCATGTTCTCCCGATCTGACTCCTTGTGACTTCTTTCTGTTGGGCGCATTTAAGTACAGTATATGTGGAAACAATTCCGCTACCCTAGATGAGCTTGAATCGTTGACTGGTGTTGCATGTGATTCCATTTCCGTTGAGACATTGCAAGACGTCATGTCAAATTTTCCTCCTCCTTTCACAGAAAAAGTTTACAGCGCAGAGCGCCATCTGTTGACAATTTTCGTAACTAAATTTTCTAAACTATTGTGCACCATTTTTACAGTTTTGCTAGTAAGCGCACAGTTTACCGCATAATTATATCGATATTTGTTGCAGAGATATTTAATTTTGAAATCAGGGCTTATTAGAACATTATAGCTTAGCGCTTGTCTTCTTTATCAAGGAAAATCCAAAAGCATTATCGCAAACATGGCTGAAGCTCAGACAGAATTGCAAGTACGTATCAAAAGTTTTCTTCGCCCGCAATTCTTGCAAAGTTACGTAGTTCATGAATTTATTTGCCTCCTTTGGGAGTTTAAACATTCTGGACGAGTCGTAATCGAAATGAAGCTAATACAATTTATAAATACGCTTAGTCAATCTTTAAAGAAACTTTTTGGCATTCATACTTAAATCTTCCAGGGAGTGCATAAAAACCATTCATATCCCGAAGCGTTGCGCGGAAATTCTCAGGAACGTTTCGGAATTTTTTTTACAGTGAACCGCCACCGGACAGTCTTTTACCAGGGAAGGGCATGCATTTTGGTTAAGACACCTACATAAGGTGAGCTGACTTATCCGACATTTTGGCTCCCACATTCTGGGGCGAAAAAACTTTTATTTGTACAAAAGCCTCATTGCAGAAAACTGGTGTCCAAGCTTTAGGTGTGTTGCCTGATTGATGTTTGATTATTTTATTCTGTAGATGAAGACGATTTAATTAATACAAATTAAAAACAAATAAGGTGTGAAAATGAGGTTCATTACAGTAAACATTTTCCGATAAATTTTTGTTGATTTTTGTGAACTAAAAGTTATCTTTCTCGATTCACCTTAAATGACATTTTACTCAACTTATCATCAATTGTTTTACGACATAGCACTAACGAGTATTATAACGTATTTATAAATACTAGAAATGAGATTGGATCCCATTCTGTCTTGGAACTAAAATGTCGGGTAAGTCAGCCTGTCCTTTTCAAGGGGCTCTAATTTTGGCCGACCTCGCTACCGTGCAATGAGAAAAACTTCTACATGGCTGTAACAAGTTGGCTGAATGGTGGTTGACGAAAGCCGTTGAAATTATATTTATACAAAATAAAGTAAAGATTGCATAAGGTTTTCCAAAAGTGTTTAAATTTTTAAACATCATGACCAGGACGCATTCGGAATAGTTTCGCATCGGTATTATATGCACTCTTTTTTACCGGAGCATATTCATAACACATTTCAATACGCTTTCTTTTTTAATGGAGCACATTCGGAACACATTCTTGAGCAGGCAACTGAAACTTTTTCTGAAGATGTTTCAAAGGTGTTTCCAATGTATTCTGGGAATTTTCAGCATATTCATTAACTTAGATTTTGAACTTGTTTGATATAACTGTTTATAATCTGCTATTAGGTTTTTTTGAAATGATAACTGGTTCTGCTAAATCCTGAATTTGCTTCTTTAATTCTGACTTAAAATTGAATTATAAATGTGCGAATTAATTTTATATTTGCAAAATTATTCTAGACTTTTCTAGTTGTCTCAAAATCGGTTGTACTTTCTGCAGTGCTAATATTCAGTAATTTTCTTCTCACGTCTAAAGCTTTACATTTCTTAACTTCATGCAAAACTTCTCAAGCTGCCTATGGCTAACAAGCCTAATTCTTCTTGAACTATTGTAAACCCAGAAAAGAAGTATTCAGATACCAATAAAACTGCTACTTACTTCCCATCCACACGAAAACATCAAACAATTGTATAAATCAAATCAGGGTCGTATACAAGGGGGGTGAGGGTTCTTAGGGTTCAACCCCCTTGCTCGAAAAGTTCGGTTTGACATTTAAATGTTCGCTTATATTTAAAAATTTTCAAAAAAATATTGTTCCAAAATTCAAATTTCTTCCATATGTATATTAATTGCATAAAACGCTTTCATAAAAAACATCCCGACAACTTGAACATTAGCTCAAATTTCTTTATAGTTCATAAGCTCCGCATGGAAGTTTTAAACCCTCCCCGAAATTATTTTCTGGTTGCGGCCCTGGATCAAATGGTAAATAGGGGCTACTCAATCGATATCAAACATTACAATCGTTTTATTCTTAGTGCAGGAATTAAAATGAAGGGAACAAGTGTGTCCAATCATTGGCTTAGCAAAAGCTGAACCAAAGACCCCAAGTCAAGTGACTCAGAAACGACGAATGGTTGGCACGTTTTGCATGAAACAAGCGAAAGAAACCTCATTTCTTCCAATGCTTTGCTTTAAAATCTGGAAGTTACCCGCGTGTTTCAACAATGAAACTCGAGCCACGGTATGATACTTTGATAATCCTCATATAAATAATAGCCGATGATAAAGTAACCCGAGTGTTTTAAAAATAAAACTCGCGCCACGGTATGATAATTTGATAATATATTTTGGTAATGTTTGACAAGCATGGAAAAGCTTTATTGTGACAAGGCTGAATTTGATCCGGCGACTTAACAGTTTTACTGGTAAGACTCATTTTAGGAAAACGAAGGAACGAAAACAATTCGCAACTCCAATAAACTATAGGGGGCGCTGCAGCCACTGTCTAAGGCGGATGAAAAAGGCAAAACAAACAAATGCCGTAACTTATAACTTGCTTCGAAGATTAATGAATGACAGTAATTGATCACAGTATTTGTAGGAAGCTTTCTTTTCTATTGTTCTGAAATTACATTGCACTATAAACTATCTGAAGTTTGTAATTTACCCCAAAGAAAACACGTGGAATGGAATGTTTTAGCTTTTTCGGCAATTTAGCTTTTCGTAAATCACGGCAAGGTAGCGTATTCGAGATCTGGAGATGCGAATTGATGCTATCCACTGGAATTCAGGGTTAATCCACTGGAGTTAGGGTTAAAATTTCAACTATCAAAATATCACCAAACAGGCAATGTTTTCCTTCAAATGTAGAAACAATTTTCACCCGTCATACCATGACTAGTAATCTTGATTTAACGTTTTCATCAGCAAAAATGTACTGCTACTTTTGGAAGAAATATTTCATCACTGTTAAAAGCGCAAGAAGCGCATAACTTAGTTTTGAATTTTATCTTAGAATTTTATATCTCCCTCTTCCTCAAGTTGAATCCATTTCCTGAAAACATTACATCCTGTCTTGCGATATTTCCTCCAATCGTTATTCATTTTTAATATTTCTCGTATGTTTGAACAAATAACAGTGCTTGACAAGTGCGTCCGACGGAATCCATAAGAAAGATTGATGCCGAAATAGAAATTGAATGAAATTTCGCAAGGAAAAAAACGGAGTTATTTTTTTTTAAAGGGAGGCGCCGTTAAACTTATTTCAGGTACTTGGCTGCGGAGAATTCGACACCATTTTTACATCGTCAGCGATAATGTTAGGCCATGAAATTTTCATGAGAGAATTGCTCAAAAAGCAGAAAGTGGATTTTTTTTAGTGGAAGAAATGTTTTGATATTCTTTTATGATGTAGGTTAATTTTTTTTATTTGGTTTAAAATTCTGAGATATATTACTCATGAATAAAATGGCGATAAACAGCACCTAATATCCAACTGACCTGTAAAACCCCTTTATTTTTAAGGGATTTGTTAATATGAAGTAATATATATATATATATATATATATATATATATATATATATATATATATATATATATATATATATATATATATATATTATAATGTGTCCATTTTCACTCTTAAGATTTTAGGTTCAAATAATGCTCGGAAAAACTTTTACATAGCAAAGAATAAATTTAAAAGTACGGGAAGCATCGCATTTTGCATAGTCAGAGTCGCATCGTAGATCTTCAGTAAAAAAGACCCCTCCCGTATTTTTTAATCTACATTCCCAGATATAATTATAATTAAAAATGAACTTTGATATTCTTGTAACATAGCATTATTGCATATTTATATTTATGAGATGGCACTGTTGTTTTTCACTGCAACAGAAGTGTTAGACAATGGAGCCGGTGCAACCCTAGATCAATTAACATATACAAGGATGGCTCCTAAGGTCAATATAGCCGAACTTCGTATTTTCTGCAAAGCCACATTATTCAGAGAAAGCGATACCCCTGACAAAGAAGCTGAGCATATCTTCATACCGGTAGTTAAAATGTTTTTAGGTGTGAGATGTCTGCATTCACGCAACATATAGTGATTCAGGAAACCTTTCGCAATTATATAATTTTTCTCAGGAAACAGATTAAATCCCATAGCGTTGCCTAGAAATAATGTGCTAAGCTTTGGAAACAGTGAAGGTATTTTTTTTTTTTTTTTTTTTGAAGGAATTAAAGTCCCAACAAATTGGTAGCTAAAATAAATTTAGCATAGCAGTGAGAGTCCACAGCAAACGTGCGGTTGAACTCGTCGATTGAAAGGCAACGTTTAGGTATTAAATGACCGCATATCAATATCCATATCAACTATGTTTTTGCAATGAAACCGATATCTGTGAAGCTACAGGGTGTCCTGAAATAGACTGACTGTTATCAAAAATTTCTAGCAAGAAAACGGTTAATGATAAAAAAAATAATTCCTGCAGAAAATTCATATGGCGGGCTGCAAATGTTTTCTTCTCAAAATTTTAAACTTTAGTTCAAAAAAATTCGAATAGATGGCGTTGCAGATTCTAAGCCTTTAGTACAAAGAAAGTAAAAAATTACATCATAATTTAAAAAAAAAATTTTTTTTAAGGAACAAATTTACATAACAATATTTTGAAAATGTCTACCGGCGGCTACAACACATGTCGCAATCGAAGAAAAATCGGTGCATTTTCAATACTTTCTTTTTGATTTACGGGCTTACGATCTGAAGCGCAATCTAATGAAAAAATTTTGAACTAAAATTTCGAACCCGGAAAAAATTTACGGCTCATCACATGATTTTTCTGCAAGAGTTTGCTTTTTATCATTACAGTCAGTTTATTTCAGGACACCCTATAGTTTTAACTGTATAAATCTTAAACAGAAAAAAAATTAACCATGTAATTTTATGTAATCACCATTTTTATTAAAGCTTAAATTACGTTAATAAACTTGAGTGTCAAGAAAAAGTTGCAGTTTGAATTAGCATAAAATACTTTTCAAAGAAGTTCCCAAACTACAATGATATGTGATCGGATTCAAAGAGCACAATACTTAATCATGCCTCAACTTGCCCAGTAATTAATAATTTCGTTGCCTAATAACTCTTTCAAACGTCAATCTAAAAACACAAGCCGTACACTTCGTAGCTCCATTTATACGTCGCTAAATCAATCTGAATGTTATTTAACTTAATATCTTCGAGATGTCTAATGTCTTAATGCACTTGAAATCATTACTTCGAAAAGCTCCTGTATGCTTTACAGCTATCCTGGGTGACATCTCTTAATTAATCAGCTTAAGAGATAAGCGATAATCATTCTATTTAACGCTTGAGTAACTGAATCAAAATTTAATGAGGAAGTGTTAATGTGTATTCTGGTGTGATCTTTCGAGGAAAGATTTCGTACGTACAAAAGGAGTAAGGAGAAGTAAAAGTATTTAAATTCACATTGAGAGCCCAATTACTATGCATGAGAATTGGCAAATCAACTTAAAGTAAGTATGTTGAGTAAGTGGTATCCTCATATATATAATAACCAATGATCGAGTAACGCTCCTGACGTCATCAACAACGAAATTTCGCGCCTCGCCATGATGATTTTTTAATATGTTTTGGTAATGTTTAAAATGCAGGGAAAATCTTTATTGCGACGAGGCTGAACTGGATCCGGTAACTTAGCTGTTTTAGTGATGAGGCTGTCATTTTAGGAGAAGGAAGAAACGTAAAAATGGTCGACAATGAACGCTATCTACTGGAGTCAAGGATCCATCCATTGGAGTTTGGGTTAAAATGTAAAATATGAAAATGTCACCAAACAGGCAATTGCTTTGTTCAAATGTAGAAGCAATTTTCAGCCGTCATACCTTGACGGGCGATTTTCTAGTTTCTCTTTTATATAACCAGAAAACCATACTTAAATGTAATAAGTAAAAAATTGCTTTTAGTGTAGCTATTAAAAGAGTATATTAAAAAATGTCCGTAGAAGAATAACCTTTTTGCCCTCGTGTCTCTGTTAATGAAGTATGATATGAAGCCTGTTCAAATTGCAAGAAAAGTCGCCAAGTTTAGCGAGTTCTAGTGAGTATGGAAGACAGTTTTGCCTCACTTTATAGATGGATGTCTAGCCACACGACAGAGGGGAAAAAGTGTGAATTTGCTGTGTAAACGTAAGAATTTGTATTCGTTACAGACTGATTGCATTTTGAATTAGTCTTAAAAATAGTTGAATACTACATAAATAAATGTTCCCGAATTTCAGTGTTTGCAATTGCTTCAAAAAAAGGAAGGGGGGGGGGGGGGGGGGAAGCGCAAAGATGACCATGCTCCACGCGTTCGTCCATGAGCGACTTTTTAAACTACAAATCACTTTCATTTTTCATTTTGTATTAGATATTGATTCTATTTCTGAATTTAAGAGGGTCTGGGACACAAAAATGGTTAAATTTTGCAGTTTTTAAAAAAAATAATTAAAAATCTTCTCTGTTTTTTCTGTTTAAAAGGACGTTAAAATCTTGTTTCTACCTTAATTATAACGAAAGATATAATTATTTTTGTTGCATACATTTGACTAAGATTATATATAATTTTAACACTTTAAACGCATTTTTCTCCATGATGCAATTTTCCCCAATTCTCTGCATTCAAACTCTTATAAGTCAAGAACTGATAAAATAAAGTAATAAAATTTGGAGCATATGCTATTCAAACAGTTAATTTGAATTTTTATTCGGCAAATAAGAAAAAAAATGTTTGCTTCAAAAGATGTGATTAAAAAAAAAAAAAAATCTTGGAATTTCTTAAAATTTTTATTCAAATAATTTTTATTTTTTATTAAATTAATATTTTTTTAAATGCCGAATAAAAATTAAAGCTTATGTATTTGTGTTTAGATTTATTAAAGAAATGTAATGAAATTTGGAGCATATCTTTTTCAAACAGTTTACTTTAAATTTTATTCGGCAAATGTGAAAAATAAAACTTAGATATTTGTGCATATTTTTTAATAACAATTTGAATATTGACCAAGAATTATTTGAGTTTTAGCAATTTAAAGCAACCACATTTAAAAAAAAGCAAAACAAATGAAATTTAAATTAAAAAATGAAATAATATTTATGTTGTGATTTTGCTTTCTAAAAAATGCTGAATCAGTGCAAAAAACTTCAAAACTGTTTAATATTTTTTTTTTCAAAATGTGTCCCGGGCCTCTGAAGTACTAACGCTTGGCACACAGTTAGAATTGACCCAAAATGTTTTTTTTTAAAGCACTATTTTAGTAGTTCTTTTAAATTCTATTACCTCCTCCAATACTCATTTGTGTTATCAAGCGCTTTGGAGTGAAGAAAAATGTCCTGTTTTTCGAATCTTTTATCCCAAATCGAGAAATAAAAAGCACAAAAATCGCCAGCAACACAGAAAGAAAATCAGGAAGAAAGAACTTAGCAAAGAAACTACTGCAAAGACGGATTTTTTATTTCCTTTCTAAGCACGAGAAAACCTGCCTTTTAAGCGCTTTCATTTCAAAGAAAGTTTTCTATCCAGGCTTTCTAAGGAGATATTTTGTTCGCAAAGTCGAATGCATCGATTATCTCGGCCATAGAGATACTGGGAATTGCCCAGATAGTAGAAAGTTGGAGTCATTGTTTAAAGACAAGTATCTAAAAGAAAACTTTGTTCCCCTCTTTGGATCCTTACCTAAACGACAATGAATTACTCGCTTTGTTCTACTCGAGTTTCACTGATTCCTCTCTGTTCCTTTCTTTGTTCAAAGAAGAGAATGTGCCGCGTTTTCCTTAAATAAATCACTTTCCAGTTTCTGTCTTCAGTTTTAGAAAATTTCGACACAAAATAATGTACTTTCTCGAAGTTGGATCTACGCATTTCTCAAATTCACTAGCCGGTAAGACATTTATTTTTCTTATGAGACCTTAAATGGTACGATTGTAGCAGGTTTAATTGAGTTAGATTGAACGATAAAAATGTGTATAGTTTTAAATTATGGATTTTATTACTATATTTTTAAAAGTATGCATTATAATTTAAGAAAAGTTGTTAAAGAAATATAATTGAAAAAATAAATAATTAAGATATGAAAAGTTTTCCAAAGTAAATAATTTTTATTAAAAATAAAGTCGGTTGCACAGTTTTTTCGGTAAAAAAAAGTACCCCAAAATTTTAAAGTAAAAAAGTCAAAAGCCTTTTGTCGGATGTCTCCATAAGCTCATTTCTTTTGCATTGAAAAAGGCGGTCCTTGTAATGCCGAAATACGTGTCTGCAGTAATCTACAATTTGTGTTTTTTGCACTGTAAAAACGATTCAGAAACGTTCCTGGAAAATAATAGGCAGCTGATGTGCCTAATTTCAACCAGTAACATATCTTACAAAAACCAGGAACGTTTTCCGATAAAAGTCAGTAACCTTTCTGAAATATCGGGAATCTCCGCTGTTAAAGCTAGTCGTTAACATTTTAGAAAAATTAAAGAAGTTAAATGCATTTGATTAGAACCTCCCTGATTTATCAAGAAAGCTCCAGAAACATTAGCGCAACCTTGACCAAAGCTACGCGAAAATAGCTAGCAGGATCCAAGCATAATCCTTGGGCCAGCAGCTCCCGCCTCCCATAGCTTCAGCTGTCCAATGACTTATTTGCTCCCGTTGGGAGCTTAGTCAATCCGGACGGGCCGTAGATAAGCTAAAGCCGGCATGTTAAATAAACACACTCAGTCAATCTTTAAACTGGTAGCAAAAAATATTTTTCGCACCAGTGCAAAGTCTGCTTTCGTGCATCATTTAGCAATTCAGGAAATTTTTTTGCAAAGATACTTGATTCTGCGGGGAAACAGGTGAAAACCTCTGAAATTCCGAAACGTTCCACGGAAATAACCAGTAACGTTTCGGAATTTTTTTACAGTGTGACGCTGTTATTTCTTACTTTAAAACTTTTAACACAGAGGTATTAGAAGTAGTATTAGGGTGGAAGAGTCGGAGTCAGAATTCGAATGCTTTAGAATTCCAAGAATCGGAGTCTGTCATTTTCCCTTGGGTCTGACATTCTGCCAAGGCTGCGGAATCGGAGTCAGAATTGTGAAGTCGAAGTCGGACTGATTTTGGGGCACATAAGACGGAGTCGGACGCGGGAGTCTATGATTTTAAAAGCGACTTTGCAGCAATGCAAAAACATTTGCTCTATGAATCATTTAGTTCTGATCAGTCATATTTATCTCTAACTTGCGTCAGTATTAAGTCTACTAGATATGCTATTTCGATTCGCACGGCAAAAGTAGATCCTTAAAAGGTGCGAAACCAATACGAAATCCATTATAAATAAACAACTGTGGCATTGGAATGTGTCTAAATGATACAAATATAGAATAATGTATCTAAATAATATATACGGAAACTTTACGTCCGGGTCATCAATATGCAACTTAGGATATGGACGTGATTGGAATAAGCGATGCGTGTCATTGGCGGTTTTTGATCCACGCACCTTTGTGATGTTAGAGGTAAAGACCACAGTGCTTTACCTCTAAATCAAAATGTCTTTAAGATTCGGGGGCCAAGCTGGGTTATGTGCTCTCTGAGTGTGCGCCACAAAAAACCAATACTCATCCCAATTGAAAAGAAACAACTATGGCAATACACAATAAAGGTTATATTGTATATGTTGCTCGAAATCCATATCCTGCAATAGTTTAAATTAATACAAGCATATATAAACCATCAATTTCCATTATTATTTTTTTCTGTCTTTTAAATTTTGAATTTACATCTAACTCCCTCAAACACGTCATAAGTACATTCATGTAGATAAAGAATAATGGTTGAGAAATGCCCAAAAGAAAAACAAAATATCAACGGTTAGAAACAAGTCCTTTTATAAAATCCCTCGTGCCAAAAAAAGTTGTAGTTTTTCTAAACGTCGATAAAGATTACACAGGGAAGCTTACTTTTGTAAAGAAAATGAAAAGAATCATTCCGTAAAAAAGAAAAAGGATCTTAAGAGAATGCAGTTAAGGGATCCTAAAGGATCAGTAGATCATTAAGAATAAGTCTGACGAATGATCAGAACTGTTAATGACGGGCCATTGCAAGGCTTTGTCTTCTTGTTTCTTTTTATATATGTTTTTTTTTCTTTAAGTCGAGGAACTTTTCCAGTTTTAATGACTGAAAAAAAATGTTCGGATCTTAAGCGCTTCACCTAATTAACGATTAAGACTTCCGAAACTTTTTTCATTTAAATTCATTTTTTTAACAATGCTTCAAGCTGTTTAATTTTCTTGAGTCAAATTTTGTAAAATATTCTAACGGAATGCGCGAAAATTCTTTGTACATGTGAGGCAGTGAGAAGCAAACGGATGCAAATAGCAAAATTAAATATTTGGTAATAACCAGTACAAATGGTAGGTGAACATCTCCTATGTCTTGTGGCAAGATATAGTACTAGTAGCCCGGTAGGTTCTGTTATTCATCATGATTTGGAAAAACTTTTCAATGAATGCATACCCAGGGGACTTATCTTTAAAGCGTTTTACTCAAAACTGAAAATGTCTACTTATATCACTTTGCTTCTCACTGCCGCATATGGGTTATAACTATGTGATGCATTAAGTATCAAAACTATCTAAATCCCATTTTTATAAATTTTACAAAAATAAGTACTTCCTCCTTTCCAATTTCTTAATCCATGATGATATGGATTTTTTGCGCCTTCTAGAGAAAGCTATTGCTCCCTAACTCATTAACTGACATTATACTTGTTTCTAAAGTATATCGTTACAAGTATGGATTCAACGCTACATCAATCAGCAATGGGCATAATTAAGTTCGCATAATCGAATCACCCGTTAATTTAAGATCATTCAAGAACTCGATTTTTACGAGTTCTCGACTATCCCAACTCGAGTTCTTGATTATCGTATCTCGGTTCAAAATAATCGAGAAGTCAATCGCCGGAGATCTCGATTATCAACCGCTCGAG
This sequence comes from Uloborus diversus, assembly GCF_026930045.1. Lineage (NCBI taxonomy): Eukaryota > Metazoa > Arthropoda > Arachnida > Araneae > Uloboridae > Uloborus > Uloborus diversus. The sequence continues at coordinate 114,851,691 of NC_072738.1, forward strand.
TTTTTGATTTCGAAAGATCTCGATTGCAATCAGTTCTGATTTCAAGAGATTTCGCACGACAATCTTCGAGTTCTCGGTTTCGAAACATCCAAATTGTTAATCACTCAATTATAAGAAGTACTCGATTCTCGAGATCTCGATTATGGCCATCACTAATATCAGATAATTAATTAATTAATTTCTTTATTTAACTCCCACCAACCACCACCGTACCAACCCTGATAAGGGTTTAACCGGAAGTGGTGATACTTTTCACTTTTCACTCCAGAGTCCCTCGTACCTACCCGGGACCGCTGCGAATCTTAGAGAGAAAGGGGAAAAAATCTTGTGGGCCTGGACCAAACAGATTAAATAGCATCTTAAATAGCGCTAAGCGATGGGAAATTTCTTTTGTCCAGTATAGCAACATGTGTATTTCTTGTGATCTTTAATTTGCATATCGGCCAAATTTTGCAAAAATTATCACATATTCCACTTGATGTTTTTAATGCTGTAAGCGTTCATTATGCTTTGTATTTTCAAATATTTTAAAAATTTTTTTCTTTGCCTTAGTTTTAAGAAATATTTTTACTTTAAGACAAAATGCTTAGGGCATGATTATTGAAGGTAATTCAATTGAATTAAAGTCAAGGTTGAATTGAAGTCAAACGTGCAATGAGGATATGCTAATTAACTAATTTTATGCTTTAATGAAATCGCAAATGATGTATTCAAGAACTAACTTAGTTAATCTTGCAGCGTTTATATCAGAAAACGTCTTCATATGAAGTAAATGAAAATCTTTTAAAATATATGAATGAAATATAATTTGGCAAAATTACTATTTTCAAAATTGAGGGCAACTTACTTCGTTAAAAGTATTTGTCAGTATTACAACCACTTCAACAGCAGTAAGCAACCGCTTCATTTTGAAAAGCTTCCCTCAAACCAGGATACACAATTTAAAGGATATATCCATATTTCTGAAGAGTTGAAAGTGGGAGGAGGTTCTAATGGAAGTAGGTGTGATGAAAGAGGAGAAGAGGGAGGATGATAGTTTGGCAGATACTTGGCGGGCAAACTAGATATCATAACTTTTTAAAGCTGAGGGTTTTGGGGTTTAGAATGAAGACCTTCGTTTTTGTGCAGAAAAGTTAAAAGGTTTTCTTGACGGGGAAATATTTGCAACAGGGATGTTTTTGATGAGATAATAACAACCTGAGTATTGAGTTATTTGTTAAAGATCGATGTTGGTTTTTGCAACTACACCGAAAAAGAGGAAAAAATTTACCTTTTTACATTTATATTTCTGGATGTGCCATGCAAAAAATTAAAAATCACTTGCACTGTCACTCTTGTGCTAAATTTTTATCCTCAGACAAATCAGTTTTGCTTGATATGGCAGAAGAAACGACAAAGAAACTATCTATTTGATATTGATAGGGGGCGAATAACCTATCCCAATCCAGAAATTGTGAAAGCTTTTATAATTTGACATAAAATGTTTCAGTTTACTTTGAGAAACCAAGAAGAATTATTGTTTTTGCAAACCGTGAAAGGTGTTTTAAAAAGTACAGTTAAACCAAAGCTTCCAGAATATGACAGCACGAATGAAGAATGAAAGCTGCAATCGCCCTGTGATAAAACTTGTTTTGAAATGCGTTTCTTTCTTTCTAAATATACTTTTGAACAATTACACAAGGATAAACAATTACCCAAATGTAAACAGAGGAACGAAGCGTAAGTAGACAATTGTAAAGTCTAGTGCAACAGAATAATATTTTTTGACATTAACTTATCAAGTAAAAAAAAATCTAGTTACATTAATGAAAAATCACTTATACACCTAATACAGCCTCATCGATATCTTTAGGGATGGGAGGAGGGGTGAGAGAGTAAAGACCAACCATAATTTCCCGTGGAGCCTCTCGGGAACGCTTTTTCTCTTTTTTCTTTTTCAGTAGACAAACATGACATTGGCAAATATCAACAATTTATAAAACGCGATTCGAAATGTTGAAGTGGATTAAAAAATGCAGGTGTTCTATTCAAAATAACACGTTCAAGTTTTTATTTAATTGTTGGAACATAAAGTTTACAAGAACAACAATTGCTAAGTATTTAACTGAAGAAATTATTCATAGAGCAACGAAACTTTATTAAAACATTGTTTAACGAATCGCCTGTTTTTCGAGGATCAAGCCCTTAAAATCCCCCCCCCCCTTATCTCTTAAGATTCGCGGCGGTCCCGATCTACCACTATTTGTGGCTCAACCAGTTGGATGGGACCCTGAAGACAGCTCTTATTTTTTGAACTAGAAAAGAGACCTAGCAATCCCTAGTCCAGCACCCACAGAGGTATCGTTTCACTTGGAGGACTTTGTGACCACGAGAATATTTAACGTCCCCCAGTCACCATTAATGAAGAAGGTGGAACTTCGAGCAGCGAGGATCGAACCCGGGACTCTCCGGTCCTAAGTCCGACGCCTTACTATCAGCCCACCTCGGCCCCATCCGGATGTGGTGATAGGGGGGGGGGGATAGAACGGTTTAGGAGCAACCAAGCTCATGCTGTAACAATTTTGATATGTGCAGATACACATACAAACAGGATTTACATAGAAAGATATGAACAGGATCAATAACATTATCAATAGTTATTGAATTAATTTATAAGCAAAATAACTTTAAATGGCATCATATCAATACTGCTTCAAAACTACAATAAGATTTCAGACCGCGTAGTAAAACAGTAAAAAGAAAAAAAAAAAAAGAAAGAAAGGCAGGGCTATGTTACATTTATTCTTTCGATTATTACACTCTCAAAAATGGACTTTCAAATTTGACGAAATTTTCTTCGTTTTTGACGAAACCACTTCCAGGGATATGCTCCGAGCGAACATTTCGTCAAATTGAAGAAACTGCTTTTGTTAGTGGTTTGAGGATGCGAATTTCGTCAAATGTAGCAAAATATTTCTTCACTCTAGTTTCGTCAAATTAACAATCATTTTCGTAGTTTTGAGAGCATTAGTTTCATCAAATTAATTTCGTCATATATGAGGACGTTAATTTCGTAAATTTGTAAGAAAATTTATTTCCTTTTTTTTTTTTATCTTGGAGCACATTAGTTTTTTTTTATTTTTCAGAATACAGTCGAACCTCGTTAATCCGAACACGCTTAAAACAAATAACTGCTGAAATGAACTTTTTTGCAATTCTTGTCTTATTGTTTTGTTTCTCGGATAAAGCGAACGACGTTTTTAATCGATTTTAATGGTCCCTTTAAGTTCGTTATAAAGAGGTTCGATTGTATTTTATAAGATTCGTGTGCGTGTGATCAAATCGTAACTTCAGAAGCTTACCACCGTAGTTTCCCATTTAATGCGTATGGTTACTTTCACAGGCCCGTCATTTATGGGGTCAGGGGGTCAATTGACGCCCCCCTCCCTTCCCGTCTTGATTTTTGAACATTCATGTTTTTACACATGACTGGCCGTCGTTTTACTTGGTTTTCTGTAAAATTTTTATTGAGTACAGACTCTTTGCCATATTTGGGAAAAAATATAACGGGCCTGCAGCTCCCCCCCCCCCATCAAAAAAAAAAAAAAAAAAAAAAAGACAAGTAATTGTTGAAAAAAGAGGCACATAAAATATGTCAAGCAAATTTTTATTTATACAAAAATGCAAACAAACAACTTCTTAAAAAAAGGAAAACAAATCATTGCAGATTAAACTCCCCATGGTATCTAATTAAACCCCCGAGGTTTTTAGATGCTCTAGAATCACGCAGGGTAGTTTTCATCACTTTATAAGGAGGTGGGGGGGGGGGGGGGGTCCTTGAAAAAATCTAATTTTTGTCGGATTTTTCCAAAATTTGGCACAGAGGTTCTTTGATGCCTGGGATTCACCCAGAGTAGTTTTCGTCCCTCTTTGGGAGGGGGGGGGGCAACCCCTATGGTAGTTTTCCTACAAAAAATCCAGTTTTTGTTGGATCTTTCCGAATTTGGCACAGAGTTTCGTTATTTGATGCTCAGGAATTCTCATAGGGTGATTTTCGTTCCACTATGGGGGCAACCACCATACGGGGGGGGGGGTCTTATAAAAAACAGTTTATCATATCTTTTCCAAATTTGGAACAGAGGTCCTCTGATGCTCGGAAATTCACACATGGTAGTTTTCAACCCTCTATGATGGGGGGGGGGGGAGCAACCCCGCATTGGGGGTTCTCCTTATATAAAAAAAGTTTTTGTCCCATCTTTTCTAAATTTGCCATAGAGGTTCTTTGATGCTCAGGAATTCACGGAGGTTAGCTTTCGTCACTTTATGGGGGGGGGCACCCCGATGGAGGTTTTCCTTGAAAAAAATTCATTTTTTGTCGGATCTTTCCAAAATTTGGCATAGAGGTTCGTTCATTGATGTTTAGGAATTCTCATAAAGTAGTTTTCGCGCCGCTATGGGAGACAACCACCAAATGGGGGGTTTTCTTATAAAAAACCAGTTTTATCAGGACTTTACCAAAATTGTCACAGATGTCCTTTGACGCTCGGGAATTCCCGTTTTCGTCCCGCTATGGAGTGGGAAACCATGTGTGTCGAGGGGGGGGGGGGTCTTATAAGAACCCAGTTTTCGTCTGATCTGTTCCAAATTTGGTACATTTGTCTTTTGATGCTTGGGAATTCCCATATTGTAGTTTTCGTCCCGCTATGTGTGCCAAACCCCACAGGAGTTTTCCTTATAAAAATCCAGTTTTCGTCGAATCTTTTCCAGATTCGGCCCAGATGTCCTTTGATGCTGGAAATCTACATAGGATAGTTTCCCATGGGGTAGTATTCATATGGGTTACTACCCCATGTGATTAAAGGACCTATGTGCCAAATTAGAAAAAGATTTGACAAAAGCCTGGATTTTTGTCAGGAAAACTCCCCTAATGAGGGAGGGGAGTGCCCCTAAAGTGGGAAGAATATTTCAAACTGTTTGGACTACATCGCGATGTAAGGATGGCGATGCATCACGATGTAGAAATTCCTACATCGCCCTGTCCTACTGGGAATATAAAAGTGCTACTTCCTCAGCTGACATTGGGTTCTGGAAAAATAAAATCATGTGCCACTTTTATGCACAGTTACATCGATATATGCTCGAAAGAAATTTGCTGGGAATTTTCTTCTTCATTGCATTGCATAAAAAAATTCCAGGAAAAAAAAATAAAAAAAAGATTTTTATCCAACTTATACCACAAATTTCAAAGAAAAAGTACAATAAAATGGACAGTTTTAAGTTAGTATATCTTTGTTCTAAAATTAGATACAGAAAGTAAAATTAGATTATTTTAAGAAAAAGTTTACCTTTTTCTTTTTCCAATCAATTATTTGTTTTATTAATTTTGCTTGTATGTAGAATGTTTATTTGGCCAAATTTATGTTTAATACAGGAACTTTATCATTGCATGCATTTAATACTTCATACTTTGAAAACAATTCTCTGCCAAAATTGCAAAAGGTATTTGAAAATATGAATCTTAAAAAAATTCAGATGTGAAATAAATCTTTTGGTAAAATTAATTTAGTGTAATGTTTGCTAAATAATTATAAAATATACCTTTGCTTTTTACTCCTAAGTTTTTATTATTATTTCCAAACATGTGTAACATGAGATCAATGTATAATATACGAACACTCTGAATATTGTTATAATTATGGAAAAAATCTTCGTCTGTGTTGATTCTGATTATCTCCATGATGTTGGATCCATCCTAAAAGAGTTTTAAAAAGAAAATATATGTATAATAAGTAAATGTGTAAGTCCATGGGTGTATGCCCTCATGCACATTGATCTTTTTTCTATTTCGAGGCAAGTTTTATGATTAAATGCAGCAACTTATTTCTGAAATAAAGCATTTTTCCACAATTTCTTTCAAAATTGTTCCCCTTTAGTTAAAAAGCTACGACTCTCTTGTGACTTTAAGGAGTATCTGATTTCATTTTCATATTTTTCAAAATATGATTATTTCGACGGTGACAGCTATTTTTCCAAGCAGATTGCAAGAGTAAGTAATTTTTACAGAGGATGGGCAAAATTTTTATTTAGGCAGACAGACAATGATTTCTCTCAGTTGGTATCTGAAATTAATTTCTGAATAGCGTTCTGGAATTGGAGTTTCTTCAATTTATCGACAATCAGCATTACTTAGCCATTAAACTAGTTAATTCCTTTGCATATCAAGTCGTGAATTTTCATTTTTTTTTCGAGCTATAAAAAAAATCAAGGGTGCGACAATTGTTGATCTGTAATTTTTTTTTAATTTATTTTTTATTTCAGACGACAGCCAAAATGCACCGATTTCTCCCGACTTTCGTTTTCAGATTTGCAGTTTTCTTGACGAATGTTTTCTGAAGTACTCCCTCCACCACAAATTAGTTCTATTAAGATACTAACAAATTAAGTAGTACTGAAACTGATGTGATTATGATTTATTTTTACTTTTTTCAGAAATTTTATTGTGTTATGTTATCAATAAGTAACATTTACTTACCGAGCCTTACCTCCTTAAACCACTACCAAATTAGAGTCAAAAACCAAGGGCTCCAACACTCGATTAATTGATAGTATAGTACCTTGAAATCTTTAAAAAATATTCAAACAAAATCATAAAAGCGTCAGAATTAATCACTGGTACAAAAATATTCAAACGTCGCTCTACTAGTTTGAGACGGAGGGAGTATTACCAAGGAAGTATTATCTTTTCCCCAAGCATATTTGATTTCTAAAATATGTAATTTTCACGCAGTAAATAAAAAACACGCTAAGGGAGAAGAGTTGCCAAAGACAGGGGAAACCCAATAACATAGTGCATTTCATTGTTTGTGTCTTGAGAACTAATTGACAGATATCGATGGATTTTCTTTTCTTTTTTTTTTTTTTTGATTATCCTTTCAATTTTTCAATTAAAGTATAGTTGTTCGGTTAAAATTTCAGATATTTTACTTTGCACCCAGCAAAAATCACAACTGTAATTTACATTTGGATTGATTGGTAGTTCATCTATAAAATGCTTCTTAGTCTGGTTTCATGTAGACCCGGATTTCTCATTTTTTGTTGACAACACCTTGAAACGTGAAATATGGCAATAAAATTAATGCTGCTTTAATTTTAGCCGTAGAAACTATGTATAATAGAAGAACTCATAATTATCACAAATCATGTAACACAAATTGTCATAGAAAAACTTATAAATTTAGTGTATTAAGTGTGGAAATAAACAAAAAATGCTTATCATTATTATTTTCAAAACATGCTGCTATATATGTTTTTTTTTTTTTTTTAAATCGAGGTTAAACATTAAAACTCTATTTTCATTAATTTATTTAATTTGCGGAAAAATTGAAAAAAATATTGAAAATATTCTGCTGAAATATCAAGCACAAAGATAGAGTTCTTTACGGAAATTAATATCTTCTCTAACTTAAAATGATTTGTATTAAATTGATATTTACTTTACTTCATGTTTTATGCAAGTAAAAAAAAAGGCTCCACAAATAATGAGCATAAGCACTTATTGCTAGAAACATCTGCCGTAGGAAAAGAGATTATATAAACAACACGGGGTAAGCATTTATAAGTGCTGTCTACGAACATAAAAAAAAAAAAAAAAAGAGGGTATCATTTCGGATCCAAAAGCTGATATAAGCGATTTGCATTTATTTTTTATTGCATTAAGCGCTTTTTTTCCTCGAGTTTCATCGGTTTTATTTAAAGATTATAAGAGCAATATTTCATTGAAAATGATAAGTGTACGAACACTTTTGGGAGCAACTGTATAAATTATAACATTGAATAAAACATTACATGTAGAGTGGAAGAAGAAAAAATATCAATACTTATTGGGGAATGGGTACATATTTGTTTAAGAAAATAAAAATGCAGAGTGAAAAAAATTTTGAACTATTAAACTAAAAAATAAACTTTGTTTTACAGAATTATTTTTGTAAAATTTATGGAGAAGAATGAAAACACATAACCATGCAATATATTCAACGTTGAAATTAAAAGCTTCAAAGTTCTATGCCTTTTATAAAAGCGCTGTATTTATCATCCGCGTTAGTTTAGCTACGGTGGAATTTTTTTTGTAAGTTTAAATTTGTACAAATTCTGTGGTCATGTTTGACATTTTTTAACGAAATAAAGGAAGTACGTTTTTGGAAACTAATGTCAATAAACCAACATTTCCTTTCTCAAATAAAAAAAACAACGCTAGTTAAGCCTAACGTGGAGGTGACTCAAAGTTAGTTCAAAAAACACACAGAGTTCTAAACCTAATCGAACGGTTCGTTTCCAATTTTAATGTGCTTTAAACACAACTATAAACAATACTAAACAAAAATGTAACAATAAATAAAAGAAAAAGCACATTGCACATACAAATTTTAATAAATACTAACCTTTTTTTATGAATCCTTTAGGATAATTTAACGAGCAAGTACAAGACTGAAACGAAAACTCCCAGAATGCACTGCAATATGAGGAAATCGGGACGAAATAATTTCGTCAAAAAGTTGAGATTTCTGGTTTCGTCAAATATCACGTGATTTGGTAACGAAAGGATCGTCGAAAATAACGAAATAGTGCTCGAGGATTGCCAGATCGTCAAAATTGAGCGTTTCATTTTTGACAGTGTACAATCCACTTGCTAAACACATTGTGCTCAATAACTGTAACGGCTTGGAAACTCTTTAAAGAGCTTTTTTTTAATTTCCTTTCTGTGACAAATTTTGTGACAGCTTTTTCGCGCTTAAGCACATAATTAGTTAATAGGCGGAACTAATGGAAGCCGTTAAGATTCTTATAAAAAACTGAAAATGTTACTTCGGTCGAGCATAAGGCTAAACAACCGTGATATTTTCTGAATTTCGAAGAGTAGAAAATTTTAAACCTTCTTTCTTGAGTGCAAAGAGAAATAGGGCAGCTCGACCAGTAAATGAACACGTCACAGTTAATGAACAGTTCATTTAGAGCAATGGTTTTTTTTTCATTGGATGGATTGGCAACAGTTATTTCCTTCTATTTCTCAAACCATTTGCCCGGGTTTCACAGTTCTGCGCATTTGTTTGTACTTTATTCCTGGACTTTTAATCTTTATCTTCCAACTGTAGTAGGAAAATTCAAATTAAGGTAACATTATGTATCATAATATAAAGCATCAACTTAAAAAAAAATGAACTCCCAAGTCACGTGACAGATTTTCAAGCGAAGCATTGGAAGAAATCGGGATTCCTTCGCTAGTTTCACGCAAAACGTTTCATTCATCGTTGTTGAAGGTGACTTGGGGTTTTGCCTCAGCTTTTTAATAAGCAAATGATTGGACTTCCTCCATTTACTAGTAATCTACTTCCATTTAATAATTCCTGCCCTAAGATTTGTACGCGCTGCAGATGTGTTCGTACGACCACACCCGCAACACATACAGATCATTATTTTTGAATTACAATAAAACTTTTCAGCACTGTAAAATTTTTTTTTGATACGTTACTGTGTATTTCCTGTAACGTTTCAGGATTTCAATGGTTTTTATCCACTTCCTGGAAATATCAAGTATCATTGTCAAAAAGTTTCCTGAATTCTTACACGTTCTCCGAATGCAGACTTCTCTCTGTTGCAAAAATTATTTTTAGCTCCCAGTTTAAAGATTAACATAGATTATTTATAAGGTGTATCGGCTTCGCTTCTGCTGCGACTCGTCCATGCTGATTTAACTACCAAAGGGAGCGAATAAGTGTGGACTAGAGCCCCTTGAAAAAGACAGGCTGACTTATCCGACATTTTGGTTCCAAGACAGAATTGGATCCAACCTCGTTTCTAGTATTTATAAATACGTCATAATATTCGCTGGTTGCTAAGTCGTAAAATAATTGATGATAAGTTGAGTAAAATGTCACTTTAGGTAAATTTTGAAAGATAACTTCGTTTACAAATTCAGCTAAAATGTATCGGGAAATGTTTACGGTAATAAACCTCATTTTCATACCTTATTTGTTTTTAATTTGTATTAATTAAATTGTATTCATCCACAGAATAAAATAATCAAACATCAATCGGGCAACACACCTAAAGTTTGGACACCAGTTTTCTGCAATGAGGCTTTTGTACAAATGTTTATTTTTTTCGCCCGATAATTTTGGAACCAAAATGTCGGATAAGTCAGCTCCCCTTATATAGGAGCCTTAGTGTGGACTACGTAGCATTGCAATAATTGCAATCAAGCGAGATGTTTGATACGTACTTGCGATTCTGGCTTAGCTTTGGCCATGACTGCAATACTGTTTTTGGAACAGTCTTGATAAACTAGGAAGGTGTCAAGCTGTCATATTATCTGTACCTAAGATGACTCTGATGTTCCAGAGACACGACTGGTTTTAAACGAGATGATTTCTGTTTTTTTCAGGAAGGTTACTGAATTTCAGCGGAAAACGTTCCTGGTTTTTGCGAGATATGTTACTGGCAGAAAGTGGACAAATCAGCTGCCCATTATTTTCCAGAAAAGTTTCTGAATCGTTTTTACAGTGAGAAAGCTGAGACTAACTCAGTGTCGCAAAACCCTCCCAGATTTTCTTTCTTTTGTAAAACAGTTACGTGCTTCAATCAAAAGGCTTTTAGTGGCATTTGCCAAGTTTACAGTTTTTACACGATGTTATGAGTTTTTGTAAATGACATTGTGGGTAAATATTCATTCACTGGTCATCTTATCCAATATCTATTTTTTTCTCATACTTATTTATTATTGGATGGGCAGAATATTAGGGTTCGTAGGCATAGCTGTATTTTGAAGCATATAAAAACATTTAAAGGCATTTCGAAAGTAATGCTAGAAATCAGATTTTATAATACAGGGTAAGCATTAAAGAATATCCCAGTTTAAAAAAAATATATTTCATAAACTATTGCGATTGTCACTATAATTGATAGATGAAAATACAGATAAACTAGCTAAGTTTTTTTTTTTGAACGTAATTAACTGCTTAAACTTGCACGTTCCGAACCAGAGCAGCCAGAAATTCCTTCAGGAACAGGTTTGTTTTGGTCTCAACAGTCCTTACACGTGTACTAACTAACTGTATTAGGATTGGCAACCACTTTAATTCCAAGACTTCCCAAAGGTTTTGGTTTTAACATTGTCCACCCCACATGGTTCTAACATAGTCCACCCTCTCTTCGCTGCACCACTAACGTTACGCAACGCTGGATTGGCCGTGCAGGTGATAGTGATTTACCCTTTATACGTTGACCAGTCAGATCCCCAAACATAATCCCATGTGATTTTTTTTAAATGAGGTTTCGTCAAAGACAGTGTTTATATACCACCATTGCCTACAACACTGCAAGAATTGAAAAATCGAATATGTATAGCATTACGAAAAATTGACAGTGAAACACTGCAAAATGAATGTTCTAGATGTGTGTCGCGTTACGAAAGGCGCACAAAGTCAAACATTTGTGAGTGAAAAAATAAACTTGGACAGTTTATCTTTATTTTTATGCATCATTTTAAGTGGTAAATGTAATAGTTTATGAAAAACAAAACCCGGATATTCTCTTATGATAACCCTCTATGTTACAAGCAAAACATTAATTTTTTAAAAAATATCAGACTAACATTATTATTGAAGTGGTGGTGTGATAAGTTTGTCTAAATTTAAAAATGATGCCCCGGAGAAACGTAAAATTGTTTATTAGGCCTTTTATGTCAAGTCAAAAAAATAGATTTGAACGGTACAAAGCGAACGCTGTATGAAGACTGGGTCGAGAAATCCCTAAAATCGTCCGTTCTTTAAGCCTTTGGCTCAATCTGACTCTTTCTTTTATTCCTTTTTTAAATTTCATTGTCTTTTGTTTTATTGTCACATTTTTTAATTTTTCATTTTGTACTTGCCACGTGACAACAACAACAACAAGTAATTAATGTATTTACTTTTATTATTGAAAAAATAATACACAATTTTGTTTCAAAGCAAAAGTAAGCACACATATTTTGGTAGTAAAAAAGAAAATTTTATTTTCAGCGTCAACGGGAGGAAGATTTTTTCAACCAGACACAGGAAATGAATAACGAGAGAAAGCAAAAGAAAATGTTCCTTAAAGCTTTTCCCACTTTTTGTTTTCTTTATGTGTTTACTTGGTTCATATTTGTGTAAAAATCTTTCGCAGCTGTGATTTGAACTCTTCCTTTTGTATATTTCATACTTTTGAATTTCAGGGATAGAAAATTTGCGGTAAAAGGAATTTCTTCCTCAAACAGCATAAAACGGATGAAAATATGTTATGTTTACAGTATGTAGTTCTGAAAAAATATATCAAGATATGAAAAAGATAAAAAAAAGGGGGGGGGGGTAGACATCGTATTCTTCAGTGAATTGAGCCTTCTGTTGTTCTGGAAGTTACGATTTCCTTCGGACAATTTATTTTCGGAAATATAAAATGTCTCGTAACAGATAAAATGAAATTTTCTTCAAACAATGCATCTACTCGCTAGCTGACAGTGAAAGTCTGCGTTTTTGAAAAATTGGGTTACATTTATTTCTAAACGGTTTTTTTAATTATGTGTATACGAACGTTTTCGAATAATATGAATTAAATTTAAAACTCTTTAAGATGTGGAATAATTTATTTTTTGAGGAATCGAGAGTTTGAAGCGAATAAATAACTTCGCACAAAAGTTCAAAGTAGGAAAATAAATAAATAAAGATAAATGAATGTACACACATGCATAAATGTCAATATTATTTGCATTAACTTGTATCTATAAGCAAATGCATTGTTCAATTTCAAATCTTTACTGTAATTGTTTAAATCTTTTCCCTTTTTTATGATTTATATAATTATTCCGTAGGTGCAGTTCTAATCTTAATTATATTCCGTCCTTTTTGTTTAGCGACCTTATTATTATTAGATAAAATATCACCAATTCTTTGAATAATGATTGTTTTCTTAAATAGACCTTACATCTAAACATAATATGTCTACAACTAAAATGAAAATCCCTTAATTTAAGTGGATTTCTACACTGAACAGAACGAATTGCAATTTCACTTGCTTGCTGAGAAAAAGTACAATTTGTAAATGCTTTTATGAGTTATGAATTTTAGAAATATGTGCGTAACCGTAAAAATATTCAATACAAACTTTTCTAACATAAGAAAAATTACACATTAACATTTTTGATCATGTACCCTTTCAACCTTTTATCAGGATTTTAAAGTAAATAATCCAGAAAATACCCACTTCTGTGCTGAAAAGTTCAATAGAATTCAGATTATCAAAGGCCGACGTCGTGTATTGTGATAAGACAAACAATAATCCCACAGCTTGAGAGAAATCACATGTAACATAAGCCGACATTGGTCGATATAACTTTGCATAACGCTTTACACGTGTACTTAGGCAGTATAATTATATTACTAACCGAATAACTATTGATGTTTCAAGCTAGAAGAAGTATATGTATATTTAATATAACCCAGAGAATAAGTAGAAGAGAAAGAGCTAAGTGCAAAAACATTTTTTCAGATTAGTGAAATCACGCAAATAAGTCAATTTTAAACATTTTATCAACAACAGGAAAATAGTGTCGTTTTTTCCAATTTTAGAACATACGTTTAATAACATAACTACAAAAATTGAAAATGCGTTTTTTAAACATATCCGATTAAAGGTTTAAATAATAATAATAATAAAACTGCTTAAGCTGAATAAACATGGGAATTACATATTCTTTAAAAAACTTGATACGATTAAATATGATAGAGAAATATACTAACGAACTTATATACAATAGAAAATCAAAATAAGAGCTAAGGTTTGTGCTGTAAAGATTTCTTTGCTTTGACGTAATTTCCAATTTAAATTTTTTATTTTTTATTTTTAAAGGGGGGTAACTCTTATAATGATATGATTATAATATTTCTGTTGGTGGTTTCAGTGCTGAATTGAGTTATGCAACATTAAAATACTTCATTTACTTTAGCACTGAAAACAGGACAAGGGGTCATTGTTTTAAGCTATTTAAATCTCAGGCTAACATGGATATTAGGAAAAATTATTATTATAGCAGGGTAGTGGAACCTTGGAACAGCTTACCGGAAGAAGTGGTAATGAGCAAGATAGTAGATAGTTTTAAGAGGGACATTGATCTTCACTGGGGATTGTAAATTGACTAGGACCAGTCTAGCTGGTCCCAGAGCCTGTTGCTGGTCGTCACTTTTGTATTTGTATTTGTATTGTTTTTGTATAATTTCTTTTGAAATCTCATCTGATTCTTTGAAGTTGCAAGATTTTTGGAACACATTTCACTAAACCTCCCCCCCCCCCTTTTGTTCGTTTTATGAACTGTCTAAATTCGATCATAGTTTATAAAGGACTTTCTTATAAAGCTCTAACCAGTCATTAGAGTTTAAAAGTGCAAACATTTACTTATAAGATATGTCTGCTGTAATTGGCAAATTTGCTTTTTTTAACGTTGTTTTTCTTACTTTATTTACTTATAGTACTTCTAAGGAACTGATGCACTTTCAAACAGTACTGGTTTTATCGTCACACTGAATGTGAAAACGAGTAATTTTCACAATTCTAGCTTAAATGCTGTCTGGTCATGTGATATAAATGATGAGAAGTCAATGAGAGGAATTAATAATAATAATAAAAACTCTTTTGTGAGAAGGTGTATCTAATAGTCATCATTAGTTTTCCAATGAATAATTGCAACCGGATTTCCTTTTGAATAATTTTAATTTTTCATTAAACCCTAAACGCAGCAGATGCATTGTTTACCTTTTATCGTTAAAGTTTATTTCAATTTCCCTATTTATTGTAAAAAAAATCATCGATTTAACATCAACACTTTCATGAAAGAACAAATTGCTCTACGATTAACGAAGCTCCAAGGCCAAGTATTCTAAATATTTTCCCTTCAATTCAATTTCCCCGAGGTTATGAGGATTTTGTTTGCACTGGGAGATTTCAGTTGGAGCTTCTGAAAGGTTTTTTCTTGACATAGAAGGGCGTAAGAATGAAAAGGAATTGATTCAAAATACATTGAGTTACAAAAATAAAATTCAATTTATTTACTTTTTGGCAGCTTTGTTTGCGAAAAGAAGAATAGGTGATGTATGCACAGAATTTCACTCAAACCAAAGAAATTGTCTATTGTAGGAAATACGTTACACAACAATGTTTATTGAAATTTTGATTTTTTTTTTTTAATTTTGAATTTACGCATAACAATATTATTTGCAAAATGTTTTGGAGAATACAAATAATTTCAAAGAAAATTAGAAGTTTTTGCGTATACATCGTACAAAATAGGTTTTTTCTGTATTAGAGTTTCAAAGTGCTACATTTTTTTAAATTACGCTTCTTGAATATATTTTTTTCTTTGGAAACAGAAAAATGTAAAAAATTGAAATAAAATGACAAGAACAAGATTAGTTTGAGTTTTATGTCACTTATTATTTGTTTACATTTTGATTTAGAATAATGTAGTAATCGAATCATCTATATGTCATGTGCAAGTAGAACAAGTTGCACAGCAAAACGAAAATGGAATTTCTCAACGATGTTCTCAAATCAATTAGCTTTGCAAAACAGCTGTCTAGACTATTGACTCATAGAATATGTTTTTCTTTTTTACAATCGTTAACATAATGTAAGGAAATGCAAATAGTAATAGTAGAAAGCATTCTAGATTTTTATTTTCCTCATTTACATTAATACTTATTTGGTTTCCCATTCAAATTGCTCAAATATATCATACAGAGATATGTTTACTACAATAACTTATGTGTGAAAATTATAATGGTAATAGAAATTAGTTTTTACATGAAAAAAGGGGTTCAATATTTTTCTAAAGAACAATGAAATATGTCTTTTACAGGGAATGGAATGAAATTTGCATTTAGTGCAATACAAAAAAAAAAAAAAAAAAAAATCGAGAAAAAAAAATCGTAAGCAATTAATATTATAATTATATATGAGCTAATCGTGATTAAAAAAACAGGCAAATAAATATAAAAATCTTTTATGGTATATCTTAAGGGATTTTAAAAGTTACGTCTTATTAAACGCAAGCCGAATAATAACTCAACTCTTCAAATACTAATGATAAACAAATTTTTCGTTTTATTAAGAAGAAAAAAAAACTGTCGAAATTTACTACCGTTTGAAATTTGTCCAGTTTTAAAATTTAAGACTTATGTAGTGGCTATCGTCTAGCATTGGCTGTCGTAAATAAAATAATCTCATCAAAAACAACCCTGTTGTAAAAATTTCCCCCGCCAAGAAAACCTTTAACTTTTCCGCACAAAAAAGAAAACCTGCATCCTAAACCCAAAACCCCTCAGCCATAAAAAGTTATGATATCTAGTTTGCCCGCCCAGTATCTGCCAAAATATCATCCTCCCTCTTCTCCTTTTTCATCACAGCTACTTCCTTTAGAACTTCCTCCCACCTTCAACTCCTCAGAAATATGGATAGATCTTTTAAATTGTTTATCTTGTTTGGCGGGAAGCTTTTTAAAGTGAAATGGTTTGCTTGGTGAGCAAAAAGCTTCCCACAAAACAAGATAAACAATTTAAAAGATCTATCCATATTTCTGAGGAGTTGAAGGTGGGAGGACGTTCTAATGGAAGTAGCTGTGATGAAAAAGTAGAAGAGGGAGGATGATAGTTTGGCAGATACTGGACGGGCAAACTAGATATCATAACTTTTTATGGCTGAGGGTTTTTGGGTTTAGGATGCAGGTTTTCTTTTTTGTGCGGAAAAGTTAAAGGTTTTTCTTGGCGGGGAAATTTTTACAACAGGGTTGTTTTTGATGAGATATCACATCTTTTTGCATTAATATTATTACTTTGTCTGTATTTTTAGAATTGGGAACTTTAAGTCAGAAAAATTTCAATTGAAACAACGCTGTTTTGTGTTTTTAAGGAACAATAATGGCTAGCCTAATTTTACGTCAAGTTATTTTCTGACTATTAAGATTCTATGTTCCTTTTGCGAGAATTGGGTGGTTTAAATTTTATTGAAATTCTTGTATCCTCTCTGTTGCAAAGAAAACTTCTTGGATAATGAAATACTATATTTTAAATTATATTGTTTTCGAGTATTTTACAATTTCGCAATAAATTCTATTAGTTTCTTTATTTGACAGATTATTCAACATTTTCATGAAGGTTTCTTTAAATGTTTTACAGCTTGAGGGCTATTTTAATCTAGCTTTTCACTTTTTCTTTAATTACATTTTTTTTTTTAAATCGTGGATTATTTTACGTTTTTATGGGATAATTTTAATTGTTTGGTGATTTTTTTTCTTGATAGAAGTCTTTGTCTTGTTTAATATCTAGTTTTGTTTAAAAGTTCATTTAAAAAACGAAATAACGCATGTTATCACCAAGCAAAAAAAAAAAAAAAAAAAAAAAAAAAAAACTAAGCCATAAAATATTTTGAATTTGAATGTGTCAGAAGATCTATGCAACTTTACTAAATATCAAATCGCGGATATCCCAAATTTGCCATAGCGAATGCGCATGTTGCGCGCGGACTAAGCTCATTAAAACATTCATATTTCATATATTTTCAATTCATTATGTGTTGTTTGTGAAAAATCCATTAAATTCATTACGTGTTGTGTGAAATTTTAGAAAATAAACAAATCAATAAAAAAATGCTATTTTTCGCTTTTAATTAAAAAGTTATATGTGCCGTATTCATATGCGTACAGTTTCATATAATTTGTCACGTAAAATATTGTAATGGTTTAACCCCAGTTTCGCGACGACATTTAAAATTTCTTCCCTCCATAAATATATCAAAACTGAAAAACAGGGGGAAGGAAATTTCGTATTGGCAAAACTTGGGGGGGGGGGGGGACAAAATTCTAATCTCATTCATTAATTTGTTTCTCTGCTTAAATATAAACAAACAACATGGAATCTTAAAAACAGAAAGCCCAATGAACCAAGTCCGCGCGCATGCGCAGTCGCTGTGGCAAATTTGTGATATCCGCAATTTAACGTCTAGTTGCAACTGTTGGATATGTTTTACTCTTGATTGAATTTCATTTCCTAAGACAACTTTGGAATAACTGTTAGATCTGTTTTAATCTTGCAATTGCAGTCCGAGATAAACAAACCCTATGAGCTGAGAGTAAGTACATACGAATTTAGGGAAAATTAGTGATTTTCAAATTTCAATTACTCCGGCCCATAATGTCCCTGGGGGTTGAATATATATACTCAATGGCCCCCCAAGAATATGTATACAAAAAAATCATTACCGTATCTGTCCGGGGGGCTGTGATAGAACCCCGGGAAGGTACAATTTGGGGGGTAAAAAACGAGGGGGGAAGGGGAGGGGGGTCAAATGGCACAGAAGGCACATCAGTAGGGCACAAGGAATGTGTCTGCGAAATTTCAGCTTGATTCCTTTTTTCGTCTGGGCTGTAGCCCTGTCAAAGAAAGCGAAAACTTTTTTGAACAGCGATTTTAAAACTTTAATACCTCCTCCCCCTGATGGTTCAGGGGATTGA
Source organism: Uloborus diversus (assembly GCF_026930045.1). Lineage (NCBI taxonomy): Eukaryota > Metazoa > Arthropoda > Arachnida > Araneae > Uloboridae > Uloborus > Uloborus diversus. Next base: position 114,870,238 of record NC_072738.1, read on the forward strand.
ATTTTGGTTAACGGCGTCAGGGGCCCCTAGAGATTGAGTGTACCAAAAATTAACTCTGGGGGTCTTCATGGGGCTGAGATACAAAGGGGTGAAAAACCCAAAAAACCCGAATTCGTTCTGTCGTGTAATTTTGTTCTTGGTCGCTTTTATTTTCTTTCGTCTTTGGCGGTGGATTTGCTTCTGTTGGCTGCTGACGTTTGGTTTCCTTGGCGGGACGGGACGCTCCTGCGTCCCGTGATTACTGCATGAATCCTTACTCTTTAAGTAAGCTTCCACGTAAAAAAATCAAAAACTGAACGCTACCTTTCTAGCAAGCGTTGCTCCGAACAAGTCAGAAGTGGTGTTCTTTGATGACACTCGGGAGAAATTTTTTTTTTAAGATCGATTATTTGGAAATTTACTCTATTTTTAGTGCTATATTAAAATTATCTAGTATTTCTTATAGTATGTATAACTGTGTATTTGTTAAATATGTTATGAAAAATAATATTAGTGCAGTTAAAATGAATCTGTACAATTATTTGAAAAATAACGAGTTATACAGGTGAATGAATGAGAGCATTTAATCAGATTGTGATAAGTGTTCTAAACTCGTCTCTGATAGGATATAAAATGCGCATTTTAACTACACAAGTATACTTAAAGAATGAATCCAATGTAGAAAAAAATCAACTTTTATTTAAATTCACACTCATATTTATTTTCAAACTATTACACAAAAACAAAAAAAAAAAAAAAAAAATAAAATAAAATAATAAATTTCGTACACAAGATGATATTAGTGAAAAATAGTCTATTGAGTTAAACAAAACATTATACTCGTCATGTCGCTACTTTCATAACATTTATGCGATTAATATTGATCCTTATTATGGTAAAGAAAAAATTATGGTATCGAAATGGCAAACCTTAATTATAATATGGTTCGCACAAAATAATTAAGCTAATCTTTTACCTAAATGTTACTTTAACCTCTCTCTGAGTTTACATGTAATTAATTTGCACTAAAATATGACTTAATTAGGCTAAATAACACGCTTAACAACTCACTTAAGGCAGTGCAACTACTTAGTGTGAATTATACATTTCCGTTATAGCGATAATATTTCCTCATTTTATCAAAATGGTTCAAAATAATGAGTGAAACAAATTCAAAACTGTGGTAAGTGCGTTTTGTAAGGATATAGACGTATAGATGTCTTGCTTTTTTTTCTGCTTCGAATCGTTTGGAGCATATTTCATAACCAAAAGTGACTTCTAGGGAGGGAAATAGGGTAACAATACTTCAAAGTAAATATTAATGACGTCACTCTGGATGGCCGTTGTGAAACTGAAGCCGTTGCACTTAATAAATACGCTCAGGTAATCTTTAAACTGGAAGCTATCAAACTATTTGGGAAAAACCGGTTAATATTCAAGAAGTTCATTTATTTCTGAATATAATGGAGTATGGCAAGTGACAGAATATTAAGTTTTAAAATTCAAATGTCATGTCGCCTTGTTCCTGGAATTCACCAAGAACATTTTTTTGAGGGAATCCAAAAAAAAAAAAAAAATGCTCACAGAAAAAAAGAAATAATCTTATCAAACAAATGAAGAGGGAAGAAAAAAGAACGAAATAAATTAGCTTTGCTTTGAAAAACATTTCTTAGATTAGGAACTTTCTAATGATGTCACCCAAACAGAAATATTTCCTTAAGAAAATAAGCTGAAACTAAACTACTTCCACACAATGAAATTACTTGTCATCAGCAGATGTTGTACGTCTTGAACTCGATATTTGATCATTAAAATACAAAGCCTTTCTGAAAATATTATTTAGTTTAAAATGTTTTCTTACAATTTATCAAACTTGGGAAATTATAATCTTCTATAATACTTATAGAATTTAAATTTTTTTTTTTTTGAATCTTTAGTAGAAAATGAATTTAAAATGACAAGGGGGTGGGGAGCATTAGTTAATCTGCCTAGTTAAATGAGTAGACACTTTAGTTGTCTTAAATTTAAACTTTCTATAAAACTTGAAGTAATTTAATGTTGTATTTGGTTGTGAATTTTCCCTATTTTGGAGGGAGGAATAATTTTGCATGCAATGGAAAAAAATGCAACAGAGGTTAAATACCTTATATTATGCTTCAACTATATTACAAATATGTGACATAAATTTCTTTATATATTTTAATTACACAAAATTAATTTGTTGTACGGAAAACCCAAGTATTGAAGAGCATATCTTGAAGAAAAAAAAATATAAAAGTTAAGTGCATGAAATACACTGCCAGCTCAGTCATTTCCAGCCGAAGACTGCAGTTTCGTGCTTACTAGCATTCATCAGCCCGGCATAGGAAAGTGATTGAGCTGGAGATGGAAAACCTCTTAAGGAAGTCAAGAGTGCCAATCAAACAGGTAGCTAGTACAGAATTAGCACAGACCTAACGAGTGACCGAAACAATTGGTCGGTTCACCTCGAAGTTTGAAGGCAAAGCATTGTATATTCAGTAAATTACCACCAGTACGCAGGGCTAAAGCAAAAATACATCGCAAGCTCAGTCATTTCCAGCCAAGGACTGGAGTTTCATACTTATCAGCACTCATCAGCCCGGCATAAGAAAGTGACTGAGCTGGAGATTTAAAACTTCTTAAGGAAGCCAAGAGTGCCACACAAACTGGTAGCAAATATAGAATTAGCACTTGTGCTACTTGCACTTCTTCAGCTCAGTCACTTTCCTATGCCGGGCTAATGAGTTGCTAATAAGCACGAAACTGCAGTCCTCGGCTGGAAATGACTGAGCTGGCGGTGTATTTCATGTATTTCTGCTTTAGCCCTCGCTAATGGGCGGTAATTTAGTGAATATTGCCTTGCCTTCAATCTTCGAGTTGGACCGAAGCAGTGGTTCGGTCCAACTCGACTGGTCTGTGCTGTACAGGGGAGCATGACTCAAGCTACCCAAATTCGATCTGGCAAATCTGCAGGAGATTCTCTAAGGCTTAGTTTTCCTAGAATAACTCTAAAAAGGATTGTAGAACAGTTTCTCCAGAAGCAACTGTTTTCTGAAGCCGTTGCTGAAAAAAGGTTTCGCTGAAGTCCAAGAAAAGGAATTGGTGCAACATCTCGTATTTGACTAGCTTTTTAGCGATGTTTAGGTCTTTGAACTTTATTACTCTGAAAATGACTTATAATGAACAATATACAGCAAAACCTAGTTTATATGGACTAACTGGAACCAAAGGCAGTCTGGAAGATCAGAAATCCTACTAATCCAGGTAGTATAGGTAATAAGCAAAGAAAATTCTTAAATAAGCAGAATTACCGTTCATTACGATAAGAAACCATATTTTGAAACAAAGCTAAATAGAATTATTTTCAAGATTCTGAAGAATATACAAACAATTTTTCACACTATCTTCTAGGTCACACACGTAAGCTTCATAATAAAGCCCTATCATTCATACACTTTTTCATTATAGATCAGATGCAATGGTGTTGGTTAGAGATCACAGTAAAACCTGTAAAGTTGACCCCCCTTGTAAGTTGATCACTTGTCTAAGTTGACCGCTATTTTCAGGCACAGAATTATATCTTAGCATATAATTCAACCTTTGTAAGTTGACCACCTGCTTAAGTTGACCACTAAAGTAGTGAACCGTAAGTGGTCAACTTACACAGGTTTCACTGTACCATAATTTGTCATACTCTCTATGTAGGATCTGTAAATTTAACTAAATAAAAATCAAATGTTTGGTGCACTTACACTGTAAAAACGATTCAGAAACATTCCTGGAAAATAATAGGTAGCTGATGTGCCCAACTTCTGCCAGTAACATGTCTCGCAAAAACCAGGAACGCTTTTCGCTAAAATTCAGTAACCTTCCAGAAATCTTCCCGTTTAAAGTCAGTCGTATATCTGGAACTTCAGAGTAATCTTAGGTAGGGATAATGTAACAGCTCGGCACATTCCTGATTAATCAAGACAGTTACAAAAGCACTACCGCAAACGTGGCCAAAGCTAAACAACGAGTAAGTACCAAGCATCTCACTCAACTGAGATTCTTGCAAAGCTGCGTACTCTATAACTAATCACTCCCTTTGGGAGTTTAATCAGCATGGACGAGCCGTAATCTAAATGAAGACAATACACCTTATTAATACTCTACGTTAATCTTTAAACTTGGAGCTAAAAATATGTTTTACAACAGAGAGAAACTGCATTCGGACAACTTGTAGCAATTCAGCAAACTTTTTGACTATGATACTTGATATTTCCAGGAAGTGCATAAAAACTATTGAACACCCGAAACGTTACACGGAAATACTCAATAACGTTTCGGAATTTTTTTACAGTGTGTAATTCAAAGTTATAAAAGTAAACATAACATTTTTTTTAAGGCTACAAAGTTGATCCGGATAAACGAGGACCGGATAAACAAGATTTTTCTATGTTTCACCTCACCTAAAATTTTACGTAATATAAATTAAAAGCTGAAAATATACACTGTAAAAAAATTCCGAAACGTTACTGAGTATTTCCGAGTTACGTCTCGGGATTTTAGTGGTTTTTACCCACTTCCTGGAAAAATCAAGTATCCGTGTCAAAAAAGTTTCCTGAATTGCTACAAGTCGCACGAATGCAGATTTTTCACTGTTGTCAAACTATTTTTAGCTCCCAGTTTAAAGATTAACTGAACGTATTTATAAAGTGCATCGGCTTCAGTTCAGTTACGGCCCGTCCATGCTAATTAAGCTTCCAAAGGGAGCGAGTAAGTGTGGACTACTTTGCTTTGCAAGAGTTGCAGGTGGGTAAAATTCTCGTCATTTACTTGCAATTCTGGCTTAGCTTTGGCCCATGTTTCCAATAATGCCCTTGGAACTACCTTGGTAAATCAGGAAGATGCCGAGCTATCATACTATTCATTCCTAAGTTTAATCTAAAGTTTCAGAGACACGACTGGCTTCTAACGGGAAGATTTCTGAATTTTTCAGGAAGCTTCCGGGATAATTTTAGGAAGATTACTGAATTTCAGCAGAAAACGTTCCTGGTTTTTGCAAGTTCTGTTTCTGGCAGAAATTAGGCACATCAGCTGTCCATTATTTTCCAGGACCGTTTCTGAATCGCTTTTACAGTGTACGCTATTCCCATGGACTCTTTTTAATAGTAAGATTTACATAGTTACTTTAAAAAGAAATGAAAAAATAATAAATCAAAATATACACACAGTGGACCCTAAAAAATTCGAACTAATTGCCACCGTAGGTAGCTTGGATTTAAAAATTGTTAGAATTTTCGAAAGTAACCAAGAAAATACCGTTTGGAAAAATAGTATGCCATTTAATCAAATAAAGTAGTTAACACTATGTAGTATACATCATAGCGCTTTTTTTTCCAACTAAAAAAAATCTCATTGTTTGCAGAACGTAAAAGGAAAAAATATATGAACTTCTTGGGAGTGGGTTCGGATTTTTGTCGGATTTTTGTCGTTCAGATTTTTGACATTTACTGTAACTAAGTCCCCCCCTCCTTTTCAGACAAAAAGTCTATAAAGAAAATAGAGAAAAAAGTCATCACAAATATCATTTTTAGTTAGAAATATTCCACACTGTTAACTAAAAATCACTTTTAACTCTATATTTTGGATAATATACAATATTATTTTTGATTTGTCAAGCCCCTGAAGTCGAAAAAAATACATGTAAGTTAAATTTAAAACATTAAAAAATGCACATTTTTTGTCTATTAAACATTTTTATCCCGACACTTTATACAGAATGAAAAATTACTATTCTCTTTTATTTAATTTCTGGTTGCAATTTAGATTATCCTAAGAACATTTTCAAAAACTTTTCATGTCCGAAGTCATTATTTTTTCAATTAAATCCGAAGATCGATTATATCTTTTATGTAGGATGGAGTCTTAAGTATTGATTTATGATAAGTACACAATATGTGGGGAAAAAACACTTTAAGTAAATTTAATCAAAGTATTTTGATTAATCAATTCTATAAGAGGAGCTTTTTTGGAATTTAGTTCAAGATTTAGATTTTTTTATAGCTTTACATTAAAAAAAGTCCTATTCAATGCAAAATATGTTACAAACATTGCAGTGACTAAAAAACTTCACCATTTGTTTTTTGTGGTAAATGGGAAAGGAACGTTTCTAAATATTTTATACTTAATGCAGTTAATTAAGAAATATATAATTTTAGTTGGTAAAGGGAATAATAAAATTAATGATTCAGAACATTGATTGTAAATTTGGTTAATTTTAATTACGTATTATTTATGCGATGGAGTACAAAAACATTTTTTTCATTCAAATAAAACTATTAGAAGATGGTTTTCAATAGTCTTTTAATTGAATATTGTATACAAAATACTTATATTACCTAGATTTGACATTGAAATGTGCACTTACACTGACATATGACAGTTCCTCGCATTTTTTTTTGCACAAACATGACTTAAATGAACCTTAATTATGTTTTATAAATACACTAGTGGCACCCGCACGGCTTTGCCCCAGTAGAAAATTAAAAGGTCTTTTGGTTCTCCTATCTATTTACAAATAATGTATGATGAATTTCTCGCCAACTGGTTTGCCCATTACGGTTCCACGTTATGATAACTTGGTAATTTACTCGTCTATTTTATGATAATTTTGCTCGGGAAAATTTTCTTAAATTTTAATAGAAAAATAACAAAATCGAATTTTCTAAAAATCGCTTCGAGGTGCATACCTTCATGCAACAAGCTAATTTGTGCCAAATTTCATGAAAATCGGTCGAATGGTCTAGACACCATGCGCTTCACAGAGATCCTGACAGACAGAAAGAGATCCGGACAGAGAAATATCCGGGCAGAGAGAAATCCAGAAAGAGACTTTCAGCTTTATTATTAGTAAAGATCACACAAGATAAGGTAGAAATCTTAGGAATTTTAAATATATTTTTTAATGATAGCCAAAAGTAAATCTTACAGCATAGGATTGACAACAAAAACAGTAACCGATTACACTGTTTTAGGTTTTTGATTTTCACAGAAACTTAGTTGAAATGAGACAAAAATTTATTAATGATACAAAAAGTAGTTTTCCATTAATCATTAACAGTTCAAACTCAGAGAGAAATATCATACATGAGGCAGTGAGAAGCAAAGGGATGTAAGTGGACAAGATTAAGTTTTTAGTAAAACGACTTTAAAGATAACGTCCTAGGTAGACTTTAATTGATTTTTTCCCTAAGCTATCATGCTGTACTGCAGTACTTACTAGGGATGCTTGTACTATCTCTCGTCCCAAGACAGAGGAGGGGTTCACCTACCCTTTGTACTGGTTATCACCATTTTTTTTTAAAATTTTGCCACTTACATCCTTTTGCTTCTTACTGCCTCATATGGAAACTCAAAATATGAAGTACGTCTAGCTGAGCCACATGAGCTAGATCTAACACGTAGCTGCAATCTTTGGTCAATTCGCAAGCGTTGCCATTCGATGAGTTGAAATGAGGCGTTCACGCTCCGGTTTTATATATATAGATGTCCCTCTGTAATTATATAGCTTTTAAATATTGAAGGAATTTTTCGAATAGGTGCAGTGTCACCTTTTGAACTGTTTTATACTAGTTGTTTCAAATAGGTGTAGTGGTCCCTATTGGAGATTCCCCATGATACAATTAACATACAAAATAAATTTTTAATAAATGTAGATATGTGCAAAATGGCATTGTAACGTTAACAAACATGGAAATTATAAATTAATTGAAACGGCGCACGTTATAATGCGGCTGACTGTTCCATTGTTTTTCACTTTTAAGTTGGGTCTAAGAACTCCGTCTAGTTTGTCACCAAATTCTTATGTAATTGCTCTCAATTAATAGTGGGTGTGTGGCTGAAGTTGCCAACTTTTTTTTCTCCTAAAGTAGTCTTAGAAAGTAAATTTCAAAAATAAATCTACGATTCGCGTTGTTATGAAAGTTAAATAAACGTGATTAATTTAATCTAATAAAATTTATCAGATATAGAAGTTGTAAAATTTTCGAAGGATCAGGGTGGTGAACAGTTATTTAGAAGTCAAAAAAATAATGACATAAGCTTGTATATATTGTGCAGGTCATTGGAAAATACTATCATTTCTTGAAAAGGAAATATCTGATGTATAGAATCCAAACAAGTTTCGTTAAGTTGTAATACCTTATGATATGTAAACACACGTTTTCCCGATTAAAAACAAAAAGTGCTGACATTTTTGCAAAAGCTTTTAAACTCAAATGACCTGAGAATTCTGAATTTAATTTTGCGCGTAATACTACTTTATCTTTGTTGGATGCGAAAATGGAAAAAAGGTACTTCATATTTGGTGAACCCTAAAATGTTCTATTGGAACAGCTATGTTTTATTTACTGAATAAAAGTAATGTTACTACTAATTGCAAAAATTATATAGCTAGCGGTGCTTACTTACATTTTTCCTCTTGTAGTTCAATGATTTTTGATCATTTTCGTCACATAAACTATAATTTTTAATGTTAGTACCTCGCTGACCCATGAAAGTATTCCCGCTTGAACACGCTTCAAGCATATTAACTCTAATTAAACAATGTATACTTGAAGTAAATCCGACAGCGATTTAGATATGATAAGGAATATAGAATGAATGTTTGGTTGAATCTTAGGTATTATAATTTTTAAAACGTGATAAACGTATACGAAAACGATGAACGCGTGTGCACATTTACAGCTCCTTTTTACATAAACTATTTTTTCAATGTTAGGTGAATGTACTTAGATTTCTGCAGCACTTTTTAAAATAAAGTGCTAAACTTTGTCGCAGCGAAATTACTTTTGCTATTTTTGTCTTCCCTAGATGACAACACCGGTTTGTTTTTAGGAGACACTTTCTGTTTAACCAATCGAATTCATCGGAAATCTGTTTTTTTTTAAGTGTAGTTTTAAAAAATAAAAAAAACAGACAAAATATGATTTGTGCGTTTATTTTTAGGCGATAACGGTAGACATAAACTTGATAAGAATGTCTTACCGATAAAAAATTATAAAGTATATATTGCTCACCAAAACACCTTCGAGAAAAAAATGTACATGAATTTTATCGAAGTAAATGCATTATTCATGTCAGACTGTAAATAAACAATGTGGCAATAGAACCACTTTTTCTTAGACAATATATTAAGATAAATATTGGCATAATGCCTCAGAGTGACATATTAGAATGAATACATTTGAACATGCAGTGTATTTATCAACAGCCCAGGCTCATAGATTTTCAAAATACGGCTTTGTAATTTCAATTGTTTAATAAGAAGGGTTTTTAAAGGAAGAACATTAATAACAAAAAATATCAGTTTTTAATAATTTTTCATAGTTTTTGTCGTGAAAAATGAATATCATTAAATAACAGCCATAAATTTATGTAAGCATCTAAGTATTGCGAAAATAATGTCAAATAAAATTACATACGAAATTCATTATCTTTCTTATCGATTAGGGGTAAAAAAAAAAAAACTTCGTATATGGTGATGCATGGTTTTAATTTTCTTGCCCTGACACTATGGATAGCGTACTTATGAAAAATTGCATATACGTCCATAATTACTGGTCACTGTTTAGGGCTCTCTTTCGAAGAGCGTTTTCAGAAACTCTTCCTTCCTCTCATTATTTTTTCAATTAAACTCACTATGATCCATTATTAACTGATGGAGCGGGCTAGTTTTTGCATTGATTTATGGTAAGTATCGAATTTATGCATAGAAGCACTTTGGCAAAACTAAATGAGGGGAAAAAAGTTAATATTTAGGCGATGAAAGCAAATTTCCAGCTGCTTTTGTCAAAAAATAGAGTCATTTATTTAGAGTTTTCTTTTCGTTCGAGGTTTCTTTTCCTACGTATTGAGAAAATTTCATCAATCAGAACGAGCTGATTATTTGGATAAAGTATATTATTTACTCTTTCGTTTTCTGTTTCGAGTGAAAAAGGGAAGGGGAAAAAATTGATTATACTTCAGTAGCTGATTTCAATTTTTATACGAATTTTTTTTAGGCAATTTAACGAAAAATATTATTGGATGTAATGAGATACGGATCATTACATGGTCTAAGCTTTTGTAGGCATTTTTCGCGGTTAACTGGTTATTAAGAGTAAATTAGTTTCTGTTCCAAAATTTTTTTTTAAAACAATAAATAATGCTAAATTAAAATCTAATGAAATATAGAAACGAAAAGAGTTTCAGAACTGGATGATTATTCACATAAGATATATTATTTTTGCTTTGGTTTTCAGTTTTGACTGGAAAGAGCTAAAAAAATAAATAAATCTGGCCTATACTTCAGTTGCTGATTTCAATTTTTGTTAGAACTATTTTTTTTTTTTGAAATATCAATTTATATTGAGCATTGTTGAATAATATGATTGGTAAAAAGCAGGGTTGGGTTTTGAACTGTCCAAAACTGGTTTAGGACAGGACAGGTGGTTTTATCGTCCGAAAATGTCTTATGCTGCCCAGAAGTGTGATAAAGCTAAAGGAGTGTAATCTAATAAATTCGTATTTACTACAACATTCCTAATGCTTAATATAACTATTAATAATCTTTAATTAATGAGTATTTGATAATATTTTTCTCCGAAATGCTCATTTAAAAATGTTTTGTTAACAAAAAAATATCAACAACTCTATTACATGAAAATTTCCTTATGCAACAGTTGGTGAAGTTATGAAAGGTAATTCCCATCACTACCAAGACAACTAATTTTAGTTCCATTTATAACTCAAACTAATGGTGTTATATGTACAATATTTTGGTTCAAAAAAAAAAAAAAAAAACCCTTAGTTTTTTTTAATGGTTTTTGCATGAAAGTTTTACATGATGTTTTAACGAAAATTCGTTTTTAAATCTTAAATTAAAGAACAATAAATTGATGATTTAAAATATGCACTTGTGTTTCAAAAATTGTGCAACTTATTTTTCAAAATCATATTTTAAATATAATACTGTAACTAGAATAAACAGAAACTGTAGTAGCTTGACAATTTTTAGAAACAAATAGACTATACATACATGTCAGTGTATGACCTATTCATTCACAATCAAATTTTTATACAGAAAACTGATTACTAAGAGTAAACTATTTTTATTCCAAAATTTATTTAAAGCAATAAAAAAATTTTAAAGCTAAAATCTGGTGCTATATGGGAATGAACAAGGTTATCGGAAGGGGATTATGATTTAGATAAAGTATATTATTTACGCTTTCGTTTTTAATTTTGAATGCAAATAGTTTAAAATAAATAAATTTTCACTACTGATTTAAATTTTTATTTTATTTTTTTTTGTCTTGCAATTGCAATTTATAATGAACATTGTTGAATGTAATGGGATTCTAGTCATTGTATGGCCTTTTAATTCACAGTCAAATATTTACTCGGCAAACTGGTTATTAAGGGTAAAACATTTTTTGTTTCAAAATTTGTTTAGAAAAATAAACAATGCTCAAATTAAAATCTAATGTAATATAGGAACAAACAGAGTTTCAGAATGGGATGGTTATTTTTATGAGGTACATTATACAAGCGTCGGTTTTCAGTTTTTACTGGAAGGAATAAAATTAAATAAATCTGAACTATACTTCAGTTGCTAATTTCAATTATTTTATGCAAATATTTTTTTGGAATTGCAATTTATGATGAGCATTGCTGAATGTAATAAGATTCCAGTTAGTGTATGACCTATTAATTCACAATCAAATATTTATAGGGAAAACTAGTTACCAAGAGTAAAATTTTTTTTGTTGCAAAAATAATTTTTGTTCTAAAATTTTCCAATAATAAGTAATGCTAAACTTAAAATCTAGGGTAAAATAGGAACGAATAAGGTCATTAGAATAGGTTTGTGGTTTGGATACGGTATATTATTTACGCTTCGGTTATCCGTTTTGACTAAAAGGAGTTTAAAAAAAATCTCATCTTCATTTGCTGATTTATTTATTTTTTTTTTCATTTGAAATATCTTTTAGTGTATTTGCATTTTATGAAAAGCATGGCTGGATGTAATGAGAAACTGGTCAGTAAGTGTCGTGTTATCTCATAGTCAAATTTTTGCCCTGCGGACAGGCCATAAGGATCAAACAAATTGTTGCAAAAATTGTTTAAAACGATTAGTAATATTAAAACTTAAATCCAATATAATATAGGAACGAACCAGGTTATCTGAAAATTTCTGATGGCTTCATAATACTAGCATCATAAATACTAATTATTTTAAAATTAAAAAAAAAATGTATATAAATAATTAAAAAAATAAAAAAATAACCAAAACAAAATAAATAAAAATATAATTTGAAACAACATAATTTCAAGTAAGTAACTGTGAGATAAATGAGTAAAAGCAGAGGAATAATAATAAAAAACTAAATTGTACTTTAAGCATAGAATTTAAAAAAATGATATAACAATGTAATCCAACTCAATAAAATAGGGTTTTTCGCGTTGTATAGTTTCTTTTGTAATATAACCTACAATGCAACACATTTTGGAGTTCTTTAAGTTACGTTTAATTATTTAATTGACTTGATAAGATTTCTTTCAAACACTCCTTGACGGAATTCTACTTTCCTGTTCACGATTATACTTTAAAACCAGTAAACGATTTTTAAAGACCAAAAACGCGTCTCTAAAATTTATTTAAGCTTTGAATACGAAATAAAATTTAGCTTCATGGAAAATGGGGGATAAAAAGCAATTGGAATTTGTTTTAAACATTACATTTAAATGTGTTATATTTGAAATGTGCAAAATGTTCTTCTAATATAAAATCTTCTATATACTCAAAATGGTTCACATGTCTCTTTTCTTAGCTGTCTTCCAGTTTATGCTTAGAAAGTTAGTTTTTTTTATGGAACTTATCCCTATTATACTGTTCAGTGCTTTTGAATATCTTACTTCCCTAAGATCATCCCCTAAAATTCGTCAAGGAATAATTTCAAGCGCCGAAGAAATTCCTTTCTACACCCCACTTTGCAAGAACTTATTTTTAACTTTAATAGCGACATTCACACAGTGTATAAAAATTGCACTAGTATAAAGAATTTTTTTTTTGTAAAAAGTATTTTTTTTTTCTGAAAAAGTATATCATTCACCTATCCAATTTTCAAAATCTTTTTTGCAAACAATTATTTCCGTAATTAATGTATTTTTTCAACAGTCTGAGGGTTTGTCACTTTAAAACCATTTTTTTAGTGATATTCACAATATTTTTTCCGGCATTCTGCAAACTATCTATAATAACGGTTTAAAACTAGCAACTTGTCGGTGGTCGTTTTTGACGCTATTCTTAGGTATTGGGTATATAATAATAAAAATTATAAAAGTAAGCGCAAACCCTGTTTAACCTATCTTTAAATTTGTGTAATGTTTGATGCATGAAAACTTACATAAACTTAAAGCTTAAGCTTTTTTTTCCTAAGAGATAAATTAAATTTCTGCGAAGAAATCTCATTAAAAACACTTTCGGCGGAAGATAATATATTTTCTCAATATTTTAAACTAAACAATCAACAGCTATAAGAAATATTTTCCAATTTATCACACTAAAAAAATGTAACAAAAACTCAGAGAAAGCATCAAAGTAAACACTTAGTAAAGTTTTGCAGGCTGGTAACAAATTGCTGCGCTTAAGGTGAAGGGAGAATCAGGGAGAGTGGAACGATTTTTCAAGAACACGCGATGTACAGTGTCATGCTGCGAAAATTAAACCCATATATCACTCACTGATGAAAGCGCCAAAGCTTTGTGAGGGAAAGTTGGTGAAACTAAGGAAGAGAAAATGCTTAAATAGCAGATGAATGGTTTTTTAGAGAAAGACTGCTAAGCAATGCATTTAGGACTTGTAACGCAATTTCAATAACGAATGATGCAGTTCTTCTAAATATTTGCCATTTACAAACGGCGAATATTTTATTTTAGTGTAGTAACAAAATGGGAGCATTAATTTTATTTGTAGTAGCTTCGCCTTAATAAATGTACAGTCATTCAGATAAACTTTGATCCGTATTTTCTCTAGTTTTCATTGCTTCTTTTATATTATGCTAGTCGACCCGTGCGGAACTCCGCACTGTGCTTCAAATCGTTTCATAAGGCATTTCGCTCTTTAAGAATTTCAAAGGAAGAACATTATGAAGAAGAACCGAAAAAAAAGTAAGCGCAGAAGAGAAGGCATGTAATTTAAAGACATCAGTAACAAAACCTCGTTAAATACAACGTTGTGATAATTTGATCATAGATTCCCTTTTAATCGTACATATTTTCAATGCAATCATAAATGTCATTAAAAGTGTGACTGAGTGGTGACTCGTGAAAAAGCAATAATTGTGCATGTGAAAAAACAGGTTGTGGCAAATACAGTCCTGCACATGTCAGCATCTGACGGGAAAAAAAGAAACATTAAAGATATATTTATTGGCACGTATTCGAATTGGCGCCATTCTGACTAACAGCCCGACACCCCAACAAACCTAGCAAGTGCACCTTCCTTTTCGAAAGCTATTCATTGAAGGAATGCGTAGTAAAAACAGCAAAAAAGCTTTTTGCCAAAAAAAGAAAAACATAATAATAATAAGATCATGCATCTGTGTTTTGTCATTAACCAGCATGATACGATTTAAAATTATTCGCAAAGCATGGAATTTGATTAAAGAATGACGAAGATCTCACGTAGCGATTGAAACAAACATTCTAGAGAAGTAATAAATTTGATTGAAAATAAGTGTTTTTATCTTTGAATATTGAACTATTTCACATAGAAGGTTGCTTTAACCGTTACAGCTTAAATGCCCTCACAGGTTTCTCTTTTAATCGAACACTTAAAATTCAAAACCAAAACCAGTTGAACTGAGTCCGTTCTTAAGTGTAATTTTTCGAATGTAGACAAAATGTATTTTTTTTTCAGCAGAAAGCAGAGGAGTAGAAAATAATTTCTTGCTAATGAAGTTGATAATACTTTTAATGCTTTATATCGTATTCGCGCGAATAAAAAATTAAAGGTTTACTGAGTGAAACTCGTAGTTTTAATCGGGCGTAGTATTTTTTCATTTATACAAAAGGTCGAACACTGCTATTAGAAACATCTACATTTTAGCATACAATAAAAATGTTTTTCTGCACAAAAAGGATTTCTTTAGGTAAATCTAATACTTTTTTATGCTTACATTATGTTGAGTGGTCTGGATATAGTCAAAGAACACAGTTCGATTAACAATCAACTTATCCGAATGATAACTGTAGCCTGCATAAAGGAGTCGAAACACCAAGTAGCATTCCCACTGCATTTATTTTATTAGGTGTGTATGTTATGAGCACATGTAATGCGTAATACTAATATAAATTTGATATTATGTCGGACAGCCCAAGCTTGCCCGAAGTTCAGATAGTTTACAGCCGAACGCTCTACCGAAAAAAACTTATCAATTAAACCGAACAACTAAGTCCAGTGCTGTTAAGCTTTATTAAAATATGAACACACACAAAGGCTTTTTTTTTTTTTTTTGCCGAAAGCGACGTAAAAAATGGAAAACTGCATTAGAACTTTGCTTTAAAAAATGCATAAGAACTACAGGCAGCATCAAGGTTTTGAAACAGCAAGAGGCGATTTCGAAAACTTGAATTTTCGACCGTAAGTCTTTTTTTTCGTCATTGGACAGCCTGATAAGTTTTAAAATGAGAAGGGAATAATATATAAAATAAGATATTGAAGAAACATTTTTTTATTTTTGAAAATTTTTACAATTTGTTATCGCAGGCTGCTTAAACCGTTATAACTTAGATGGCAGCACGTGTTCATCATTTAACAGCACGGTTAAAATACAAAATAAATTGAACTATGCTCTTTTTTAAGCGTAGCTTTTCGAATGTAGTAAAAATGTGATAAGCTATTTGTTTTTTAGCAAAAAGAAGAAAAAATATATATTTTACCCTTCAAATTGAGGTAGTATTTTATTTATTTGTACAAAGAGTCAAAACCTCATTAGAAGAATATATATTTCAATATACGATTTATTATTTTTTTTCTGAACAAAAAACAATTCTATTGTAGTCTGAAATCTTAAACCTGTTACTTATATTTTCGCTTACATTATGCTTTAATTTTCTTTCCAGAGCCAAAGTTTCAAAAAAAAAAAAAAAAAAACACGTGCAATTTCGAAGTAATTTAGCACAAAATCACTGAATATTTTCATATCAGCAAGGAGCATTTCCTTCTCATTTATTCTATTCCCTCATAGTTGTTAGTCATTTAATTCATTGTTCATGTAATGCGCGATATTTCTCTAATTTTTTTTGTTGCAGATTGTCCGGACGTGGGCCCGAACACGTAATCTCCTGGTAACGAAGAGAACGCTCTGCCGATCAAGCTACTCAGCTCTGTCGATCATAGCGCAAATTAAAGTTATAGGTTTGACCGAAAACCTTATTCTGGTTCTTTAAAACAGGTTTTTCGGCTTAAAGAAACAATTTTTAGACCTCGGGTCTATTTTTCGTCAGTAGCCAGCACCATAAGCTATAAAATTAGCCGTAAATCAAAGAAATCGATCAAGAATTGAGGGAAATTTGGCGTAGAAACCAAAAACAGGCTACAGAAATAATATATAAGGATCAGTGTTAACTATTGACGTGAAACAAAAAATTAAACCTATTCATCACTCGTTTGGACGAAGCCTGCCACAATACGAAATTTCTAATTTTCTTTTTTTTTCTCTTAAAAGGCTTCAAATGACGTTTTCTTCTTTGGAAAATAATTACAGATATTTTGTTCTAATATCAACCACTGGTGAGCACAGGAAAACTTACTTCTCTTACAGTACATTGCCTGAAGAGTTAAACTTCAAACGCGTTTCCTGTGAAATTACATTTCTTCGTAGTGTGGCACTCTCCTTCCATATGAGCGATATGGCTCACTGATTAAAGCGCCAAAGCGTTGAGAGGAAAAGTTGCTGAAACTAAGAAAGAGCAAATTTTTAAACAGGAGATGAATGTTTTCTAGAGAAAGACTGCTAAAAAAAGCAATGAATTTAGAACTTGTAGCGAAATTTCAATAACGAATGTAGCTATTCATATAAATGTTTTCCATTTGCAGGCAGCGAATATTTTTTTTGCGTCTAATGACAAAATGGAAGTATTAATTTTGTTTATAACAATAGCTTTGCCTCAATAAATATACAGTCGTTTAGCTAAAGTTTGATCCGTGTTTTCTCTTGTTTTCATTGCTTCTTTTATATTTTATTAGTGTTAACTATTAACATGTAGTAAATAATTAAACCTGTATGTGGCTCACTGACTAAAGCGTCATAACTTTGCGAAGGAAAGTTGCTGAAACTAAGAAAGAGCAAATTCTTAAATTGTAGATGAAGGGTTTTTTAGAGAAAGACTGAGTAACAATGAATTTAGGACTTGTAACGCAATTTCAATAACAAATGATGCTGTTCTTCTAAATATATGCCATTTACAGACGACGAATATTTTATCTGCGTGTAGTGATGAAATGGAAGTATTAATTTTATTTGTATGACTACACTGTAAAAACGATTCAGAAACGTTCCTGGAAAATAATAGGCAGCTGATGTTTTCAATTTCAACCAGTAACATATCATGAAAAAACCAAGAACGTTTTCTGATAAAAGTCGGTAACATTTCTGAAATTATCCTTGAAACTGAATTATTGGAAAATCTCCCCTGTTAAAATCAATCATGTCTTGGGAACCTTTTAGTAGAAGTTAAGCAGGTTTAATGCTATTGACCAGAGCTTTCCTGGTTTACCAAGAGAGCTAGCTCTAGAAGCATTAGAGCAACCATGGCCAAACCACGCAAAAATTGCAAGCAAAAACCAAACATAACCCTGCCTGCAAACCTGCAAGTGTCCAGTGACTTATTTGTCCCCTTTGAGCACTTAGTCAATCCGGACAGGCCGTACTCAAGTTTAAGTCAATACACTTAATAAACACTCTCAGTCAATCTTTAAACTGGTAGCAAAAAATAGTTTTCACACCAGTAGAAAGTCTGCATTAGTGCATCTTTTAGCAATTCAGGAAACTTTTTGGCGAAGATACTGGATTTTACGGGGAAATAGGTCATAACCTCTGAAATCAAGAAACGTTCCACGGAAATAACCAGTAAAGTTTCGAAATTTTTTTACAGTGTAACTGATGAAAGCGCCAAAGCTTTGTGAGGGAAAAGTGCTGAAACTAAGAAAGAGCAAACACTTAAATAGCAGACGAATAGTTTTTTTAGGCTTCGGCAACGGTTACGTAAACCTTGTTTGGGAGCACCTGCACTATCCACCATAACTCTTGGTTTTGCGCCAAGTGACTTCCGTCTCTTTCCGGCTTTGAAGAAGAATCTCGGCGGACTGCGCTTTGGAGGCAATGATAAGTAACGCTTCTTTCGTAAGCAATGACTTGAATTTTTCCTGGAAGACTCTTTGAAGCTTGTCGAGCTGTATAGAGTGAATTCCAGCAGTAACGGGAAGACAGTTTTTACAAAAAAAAAAAAAATCGATGCATTTCTGTCTGCGAGCATATCGTAATACATATTTTTTTTAAAGCTCATGCATAGACTTTTATACACATCATAGTAAGTATTTATACAAATCTTAGTAAGCGAAAGCCAAGAATGTTTCGTTAGTTCCTTTTTTTAAAATCAAATTTAAAACACGGCAACGGAAGTAAATTTTTGCGACATGATTTTCAGTCTGTCATGTTCTCCCCAAAAGTTCAACTAAACTATAAAAAGGAAAATTGTATAAAAATTAGAGCACATACGGAAGTGTTCAATCATTACAATTTCATCTCTAGTTTTAAAAAATAATTATTTTAAGCAAATAAATTATGCACTTGTTAAAGGTAACGGAAGGACAAGAAGTCCAAAAAGCAATTAAACTTGGTAAATTTCAACTAAAAAACATTTATTCAATTAATACAGCAGTCAGAAACAATGACATTTACTCTGTAAAAACGATTCAGAAACGTTCCTTTAAAATAATAGGCAGCTGATGTGCCCAATCTATGCCACTAACATGCCTCGCAAAACCCAGGAACGTTGTCCGTTAAAACTCAGTAACTTTCCTGAAAAATACAGAAATCTTCCAGTTTAAAGCCAGTCGTGCTATTGGAACTTCAGAATAATCTTAGGTAGGGATAATATAAAAGTTTGAAACCTTCCTGATTTATCAAGACAGTTCCAAAAACTGTAGCAAACATGGCCAAAGCTAAGTCAGAACTGCATATAGGTATCAAGCACCACACTTGATTGCAATTCTTGCAAAGCTACGTAGTCCATACTTATTCACTCCCTTTGGGAGTTAAGTCAGCATGGACGAACCGTATTCGAACTAAAGCCGGTACACCTTATAAACACTCTCAGTGATTCTTTAAACTGGGAGCTAAAAATATTTTTGACAACAGAGAAAAATCTGCATTCAGACAACTTGTAGCAATTCAGGGAACTTTTTGACAATGATACTTGATATTTCCAGGAAGTAGGTAAAAACCATTGAAATCCCGAAACGTTACACAGAAATACTCAGTATCGTCTCGGATTTTTTTTACAGTGTACTGCCAGAGCCATCTGCTACAATTCTGAATTCTTTAAATACTCAATAATTTTATACGAATCCACAGAACACTTACCTTCTTTCTCAGGAAATACAAAGATCCTTCCCACATTATTATGCATTCTCAAACAAGCTATTTATATTCCTTTATTTTCTATATGAGTTCCTGTCCAACATTGCTCTTTGTAAATTTCTTTTCCTTCCCTCCAACTAACAAAACTTGTCCAAACCTTAATGAATCATTTGATTAATTCTTTATGATTTGGTGCTTTTGATTCAGCTGTATCTTCATTTTTAACATTATTTAAAACAGTCCTCAGTCTGTTGACTTTGAAGTGAAACCGTCTTCGATTTGTTGAAGGAGTACTTACTATATTCAATAACATAACTTGTTACTGGGTTCAAATAGTGCATATTTTGTGTGTCAGGATAATAATGGATATTACTCCATCCTTGTGAAAGTTGATCTTTGAATTTACTGATCTCTTCGTAGTATGTTTAACAGTTAAACCTGTGCTCTCAACAGTCCTTCCTGTGACTTGTGGCAACAAATCTGAAAGCTGGTTCAATATTGTATTGTTCCAATATAAATTTCAAGTTTGTAAGCAAATGTTTCTGCTTGAATTGGCTTGTCATATCCCAAACATGTCATACCAAAATGATTTTCACATGTTTAGGAATTTTTAAGTGTAGTTTTCATGATTTTCATCACATACATTAGAAGAAATAAAAATCACGAAACATTTTTTAAAAAAATTACATTAAAGTTGATTTTTTAAATGAACTTATAATTTTTGTTTAAATATTACATATATATGTTTTAAATGTTACTACTAACTTTAAACAATAGTTTGTTTTGTATTAGCATTCCTAAATATTACCCTGTATCAGCTTATAGATAAATGTCCTTCCGTTACCGTTAAAAACCATATAAATTAAATCTCTATTAAAATGTTAACTATGCCTCCTTGGCAAGGGACAAAATTCTGCTTTGCATTAAAAAACATTAGTTTCTATAACCCATAGGTCTTGGTGAACCAGTTGAGATGTAGTATTTAGGTAACGGAAGAACATCAAATTGTCTCCTCAGTAATAGACCTATTTCATGGTTGAAATAAAAGAAATTTGAAATTACTTACTAAAAAGTTTAACTAGACATTCAAAAGATAAAAGTTAAGCTAAATGTTATTTGCTAACATTAAATTTATTCAAATTACAGTATGTAACAAAACAGAGATTTTTTATCTATAAAAACATAAAGCGAAAACTTGATTTTGTACTTGATTTTCTGAAATTCATCAAATTATTTGGGAAAAACTGGTTATGATTTGGACAGAGAAATTCATTTCTTTCTGAAAGGAATGGTACACGGTATGTGGCAGAATATTAATTTTTAAAATTTAAGTGTCATGTCTCCTTTTTCCTGAAATTCACTATAGATGACATATAGTATTTTTCATCTGTTATAAACACTTCATATTCAGCCAAAAATAAATAAATAAATAAATAAATAAATAAACTAAAATTAACAAATAAAATAAAATTCAATGAAGAAACCAATTATACCTTTTGAAAATGCCATTTTTTTAATACTTTGTTACTTTTGATTAATTTGATTCAAATATTTTGACACGATTATATCGCTTTGACAAATTCAAGTAGTTGAAAATAACGGTTTTGATCATTCTATATAGAGGATGTTCCTTTTGAAATCCTTTTTTTTTCTCCAAATTGAACTAGGTTTATTTCATTTAAAGTTCTTCAAGATTTGCTCATGCAGTTTAAGAAAGGATAATAAAAGGCAGATAGAGGAAGCTGTTGCTTATACTCAAACAAGCGTAGGAGCAAGCAACTTAATTTTTCCTGCGAAGGAACTCAATCTGCTTGAGATAATAGATTTTATCTGTTACGCTACATAGCATTCTAAATTAATTTTAAACAACGAATTTTTGCACCAAATAAAACTATCACTTTTTCAATACTTTTGATAACTTAATATTTTTTATGCTGAAAATTATACTGGCATTGAAAAACCTAACTACAGTAAAAATTTGGTCGAAATTAAAAAAAAAAAAATCCGAACTACTGCAGATATTACAATATATGAATGTAAAGAGAAATTTACTATTTTTTTTTAGTTAAAAGTGTTTGATGTGTGCGAAGTGTGAGCTTTTTGTTCGACGACAAGCATCTAATTTGCAGTTCAGTCTGTTTCATATCTCATGTGTCTTCTCATTTTAGGTAGGCTTGCCAGATCTCTGAAATGTTTTAACCGGGACACCGTCCCCCCCACCAGCATCGGCAACATTCCGAAGGGAACACTGCCCTGACTGGTTTGTAGGGTGTTTTATACGGGGCAGTTCATTCTCAATGCTATGAATAAATTGTTGCTAATTATGAACCTAAAACAAGGGTACTTAGAAATGACAAAAGCAGATAAATTTCTTATATTTTAATATTTACAAGTTGTTTTGATAAAAAGAAACGCTTAACGGGGAAAAAAATGTTGAACAACATTTACATATACTTTTTATTGACTAGAACTTTTTTTGGAAATTCTTTTTTGGTTTTAATTTTGTTGTTAAAAATCTTTACAAGCTAGTCCGATAGGAATTTTAATTATCAATGTTCTAATGAGAAAGTAGTTATCCTAAATATTTCTTCGCAGTTAATTATCTTTAGACTTTTTTTTTGTTCTTCTAGAACCAAATTTCTCTTTTCCGGGACGCGAAGTAAACCGGCCGCGAAACCGGGATTTTGTCTGAAAACGGGGACTATACCGGTCAAACCGGAACGTCTGGCAAGCCTAGAATTAGGTAAAGGACACTGTTTATCAACCACCGGTGCTGAAAACAGTTTCTAGAACTTCAATAACGAATTTGCACAGCTTTAAAAACCATTGATAGTGTTGTAGTGGTATGTATTATTTTTTTACATCAGCACCAAGGACAATGAGACATTTGTCGCACCACTTGAAAAGCTCAAAAAGACCCTTTAGGAAAAACTCAATGCTTTTCCTACGGATACTGCAAAATGTGTGGAATAAACTGGGCTATGAGCTAGATGTTCTCGTACAACAAAACGTTCTAACATATGATCATTTGAAATTAAACGTTGTGTACAATGTACTGACTCATTACATATTTGTGTCAGGATTGAAAAAAACTAGGTATATTTCTATTTGAATCCATACATCACTTATTCTAATATTCGCAGTTGGTTTTGTAAATATGACCTTTTGAAATCGGGTCCATAATTTACGCTAACCCAATATGAGGCAGTGAGAAATAAAGGGATGCAAGTGGACTATTTTAAATTTCGAGTAAAACGCGTTTAAAGATCAGATGTTAAGTAGACTTTCATTGAAATTTTTTTACTAAATGATGCTGTACAGCAGCACCTACCAGGGCTACTAGTACCATCTCTTGCCCCAAGACAGAGGAGAGGTTCACCTACCATTTGTACTGGTTATCTTCAAATTTTTAATTTTGCCACTTGCATCCTTTGCTTCTCACTACCTCTTATGATCATAGTTTTCAACTTCATTTAAAACTTTAGTCATACACAAAATTTGTTAGGAAAACGAAATATTTTATAAGATTAAGAATAGGTTGATACTGATGACATGTGTGGATTGTGTTCACATAGATCTGTACCTCAGAGCCAGAAGGACGCAAGTTCCACGATGGTAACTTTTCATGAGAGAGGAAACACGTTTTCCCCAGCATGCAAAGGATGGGACTCACGCTCTTTTAACCCTGGTAAAAATTTAAAATGATTTTTTAAAGAATCACCTTCATATGGCTCAATGCGGAATAGACTTATACATAAAATGCACTAAAAAACGGAAAATCGCAATTTTTGGACTTACGTCAGTCTGACTCTAAGGTACAGAAATAAGTTGATGGGAAAAAAATGTTTAGATTGAGAAATTGGCAATTGTTTATGAAAGTAAAAGTTATAAAATAAAGTTCCAAAGATTTTGGGTCCTTTCCTTTTTGTTTCTTACTTCACTCTATTTTAATCTAAAATTTGTAGAATAAATTCGGTGGATTATAAGAATTTTGAATTTTTAAAGTTTGAGAATTTTGCGAGTTTTAAGGGTTGATGCCGCATTATGACGTTTTAATGTATAATGTTAGTTTTCTTTCTTTCTCTTTTTTTTGGTGCATGTGTCTGCATTTTGTGGGTAAACTCTTTTTTAGGGACTCTATTTGAAAAGAAATGCTAGGATCCAAAAGAAGTCCAGTATTCAATTGTATTTTGATCAAAACTAGTGGTAGTTGAATTTGATATTAATCATTTTAATGAGGTAACACAATAGAATTTTCTTTTGACAACCGTAGCTGCTATGTGCCGAAAAGTAAACTATCCAACAAATATTATAAAATTGATTTAAAAAAAACTTGAAAGTATGGCTGCTATTTTAAACAAGGTTCAAAAGTTTTTTTATTTACGATTAAATTGCTTAATTTTTTATCATTTTCTATTTATTGAAGGAGATATAAATGCTAATGTGAAAGAGTAATGTCGGATAATGTCAACCCTCATCGGTGAATCTCCGAAAACTTTCGGTTTCGCTAATGTCGACATTTAGTAGATTTTGGGTTTTTGCTAATGTCGACACTTAGTAGATTTTGGGTTTTTGTAGCAACATATAACATATGTTACTGCAAAATCAAATGTTATATGTATTATGCATACATATAAAATTGTCTGAGTCAGTCTACAGTTTCTGAAAAACTGTTGGAGTCGGTAAGGTTGGCATTAGATCTTTAAGATAATTTTTTCTAACTATAAGTGAGATGGTAATTTTCGGCTAGGAACTTTTAAGATAATTTTGAAAGTTTTTACTGTAATGGAAAAAAAAAAAAAACGAGAGAAACTTAGTTTCCACATGAAGTTCTTTTCTAATATAGTCACGTATTTCATCGCTAACTTGGACCTGAAAAAAAATCTGAATGCCTTTACAAGATCCGTTAATTAACTGAAAGAATTTACATTCTCTCTCTCTATCTTGCACATTTAGAGTGAAAAACTTTAACTTGGCAAAAACTAAATTCCTTAACACCAGCGACTGAGAAAACATCACACCAAATAAAAACAATAAAAAAATACACAGAGAAGAAACGAAAAAGTTCTAAACTGCATCGAATCTAAAAAATACCTCACCCAAGGAATTTAATCTCGCTGGGTTAAAAACATTCCATTTCCGGTTTCTTGAAGACTATCCCGAAAACTCACTTTAAAACAAAGGAAACATTTCTTTAAAAGAAATCAGAATCTTAATTGGCACTTAGATAAGATTTTGTTTTGTATGCTTCGCTGAATCGTTATGGATAAGAGTAAGGAACAGAAAAACCAATTAATAGCATGCGCGAGATTTACCGTGCTGTTCTTTATTTTGCTCAACTGGAATAAATTTTTAATCTTCCAATTTGCGTTGCTTGTGAAAATTATTTCAAGCTGTTTGTTTTGCTTGGTTAATTAAATGAAAATAAGATTATTTTCATTTTGATAAATATATCTTTCATCGCAGTGCTTGGCAATGTGCAACAGTCTTTTATTTTATTTTATATTTTAAAAACCGATTTTGTTATGTGATGAGGATTTTCAAACAAAAGATGTTTTGTTGTTTTATGCTTGTCTGATATTTTCATTTGATATATAATTGCTTTTTTTTGGAAGCCTAAATTGCCATTAATTATTAAGTTACTACTTGTTAATACTTTATTCATGCAGTGTAAAAATCAGTTTAAGTTGTTTTATCTTTACAATATGTAGTCTATACATATAATAAAATAAGATGTTTGTGTGTGTGTGTGTGGCGCGCATCCCGGGAAAACGGTAAGGCCTAGAAAGATGAAATTTGGTATACAGGTGTAATTTTTGCTGAAGTTGTGCACCTCGGGCTTCGATTTTTGATATTTTAATTAGAAAAAAAGTTATTTAATGTTTTATGTGTTTTTTTGCACTTTTTAGTACTTTTTACCTCACAGTAAACGAACCAATCGCACCACACAAATATTTTTTGCACTATAGTGTAGGAAATTTAATTCTAAATATGATGAATGAAAAAAAATTGAAGATAGAGCAATCTTTGTATTTTTTACGAATTTTTGAAAAAACTTTTAATTTGCATTTTTTCCCGGGTTTTACTTTTTTCTAATATCATCCTGCGAGAAGTATCAAAGCCCCATTTCTGAAATTTAAGTTGGTAATAGTAAAAACATTTCGCCCTCTTCAGAAGAAAAAAGTTCTTCAAAATACGCAATAGTTTTTTTTTTTAACAATTTTTTTAATGCTGAACACATTATGCCTCTCCACTCATCGGTCGAAAAAAAGCGTTCTTCAATCTTTTATGCCTCTGACGTCACTACTTGGATTTCGATTCGAGATGAGGCATCGAATCTTAATCGCTAAATTGTAATTGGAGGACGAATTTTCTTTGCATTATGTCAAGCTGTGCGTTTAAATTCTTGTGTTTTTTTATTAGCGATGTTCTGAAGTTGGCCATGCTGCGACTTCGTCATTGCTAAAGCTAAGAGTTTGATCATAAATATCTTTGATTATTAATATTAAAAACTGAATGCATTGTTTGTTTCATTTATTTTTTTTTATTTTGTTTCAGTCGATACATTGTTGTGTAATATAATTCAGCTCTTTTTCTTTTAGCGGTTTGGTACATTAATTTGTTCTATAATGTGAATAAAAGTTTTTTTTTTTTTTTTTTTGAATTTCAATCGAATAGGTAGATAGATATACATTGAGTGTACAAATTTTTTTTTTTAAATTTTGTTCTCGAATTAATACTTTTTCTCTTTGAAAAAAGATTGTTAATTACTATCAGAGGTAAATTTCCATGGATCTAGAAAAAGATAAATCTACAGGTCGATGTACAGTGAGAGATAGACAGACTCCGTTTATTTAAAGAACAACAACGGGGGTTGGGGGGGGGGGCGCTGCTGTGATTTGAAAACATTGTTAATTACTGTCAGAGGTAGATACGCATAGATCGTATAGATAGATAGATAGATAGATAGACAAATGCAGAGGTCGATATAGTAGATGGAGAGCAAGAGACATGCCCGTTATTTAAGGAACTTCAACGGGGTGTCAATGCCCCTCCCCCCACACACCATGTCTTTGAAAAAACAATGCTTTCAAGTAAAAGTGGAAGTGTTTTTTGTTATTTTTCGACAAAATTTGCATAAAGTGCAAGCAGTTTATGTCTCCCCTCCCCCTCCTTTAAAAATATTCCAAACGACGGAACTGGAGATAGATCTAGGAAATATTTTATTTAAATTAATAATGATATAGATATAGATCGATTGATACCGCCACGAAACTTATTTAAGCAGCCGCCGAAGGCGGCAACACTGGCGTAAAAAAGGCAGATGATAATAATGATATGTAGAGAAAAACATTGATTAATACCGTCGCTGAAATGTCTAAGCAGCCGCCGAAAACGGCAACCCTGGCGTAAAAAGGCGGACCAGCTGGTCGCCGAAGGCGGCTAGTTAAAAATAAAATTTTAATGTTCTTGTTCATCTGTTTTAAGGTAGTTCAAGAAAATTTGTAATTTTTTTCGCTCTCATTTTTATTATAAAGATTGGTTCGTTTATTTAAAAAATACTACGTATGTTTTTTTGCAGTTTAGTATAAATTTTAACACTTTTTTTTTTAATTCTTCATTTTTTTTAACTTGTCAACACTGTCGGATTTTTTAGCGTGAAAACAACTGATACAAGAAATAAAACGAAACATAATACTTAAACATTGTTTCAGATTTCTACGGTTGGTTAGTATTTTCTAACAAGAGCAAGAGTCATCAACGTGGGAGGCAAACCCCTCTGGGAGTGGGATGCAAATGTGTACAAATAAAACTAAAATTAGTTCAGTCGATTTTGTGTTTATATGTACATAGTTTTACCATCTTCTTTTTAATGATAAAAGTTTTTAGAACTACCAGTTTCATACATATATCTTAATTTTCAGCATTCCCATGCATAAAATTAAAATACCAAGCAAAGCTGGCCATTGAAAGTCAGCTAAGGTGTTTTTTGTAGCAGTTAGAAACTACGAATACTAATCGAAAACCTGTCAAAAACAAATAGAGGCAACACTCCCATGGGTGTTGTAAAAATTACTAGCATTACATGCCAACCTCACCTACATCTTAGGTTACCACTTTTCCACAAATTAATATGCATTTAGTTCTTTGATACCTTAATTTCTTAACTTCTAGTAATTATATGTTGAAAGTTAAGTTATGTATTTTAATTTTTCAAATTTATTTCCAAATTTTCTATATTTAAATGTATATCCATTTTAAGCAGAGCCTAATTGTGATATTGAGGTGTAGATCTGCAGGTTCAACATTTTTTCGCAGTCCCCTGTCAAATCCGATTAACACAGGAGCCAGCAGTGGTGACTTCGGGTGGTGCTCAACCCCTCGCTTAAAATGATTTTTGAGGTACAAAGAATCATGCCAATTAAATAAGCAGAAGAAAAAACGAAATAAAGGAAAACTACCTTCATTTTTTTTTAAAAATTCCTAAACAATATATTTGAACTTAAACAATTTTAGTCATTTGTAGTTCGCTTGGTAAAGATCTAATTGGTCTATTACGTAAACAGTTCCTGAACTTAAGCGATTTTAACCAACTTGAGTCTTAAATTTCGATTGTGGTTCTTATATTCATAACATATGATGAAGGTCAGGAAGGGGACAGACTTCAGATCAATGTTCAAAGGTCGAAAATATCTTACCCAAGAGTATAATTATATATTACGTAAAATACTATACAGTGTGATTCGAAAACATGGGACGGGCTTTTGAAAGCTATTCAAGGGGATGATAACAAGCAAGGATCATAAAGGAACATTAAGACGCAAACGCAATGCTGACTCGTTTTATACAAATAAAGCCACAGTTGATGCGAAACAGGTCACAAATTTATATTACACAAATACAATTTTACTTACCATTTTAGAAAGGTTTAAGGAGGTGTTGATGTTAGCGGCATGTTGCTGTTATTACATGCTTCGGGATTATAATGTTACGACTCTACTGTAGCAGTGACGAGACACACATTCTGACAAGCTTCTGTCGATCACTGCTATGTTATTATTCTACGCGTATTTGATATACAAGCCACATTTTTAAACAATAACTCACTGTAAAAAAATCCGGAACGTTACTGGGTATTTCCGTGTTACGTTTCGGGATTTTAATGGTTTTTATTCACTTCATAGAAAAATCAAGTATGATTGTCAAAAAGTTTTCTGAATTGCTACAAGTCGCAAGAATGCAGACTTCTCAACTGTTGCGAAAAATATTTTTTGCTCCCAATTTAAAGATTAACTGTACGTATTAATAAAGTACATCGGCTTCAGCTCAGTTACGGCCCGTCCATGTTAAATAATCTCCCGAAGGGAGTGCATAAGTGTGGACTACTTTGCTTTGCAATAATTGCAGGAGGGTAAAATTCTCGTCACATAATTGCAATTCTGGCTTAGCTTTGACCATGTTTGCAATAATGCTCTTGTAACTTCCTTGATAATTCAGGAAGATGCCGAGCTATTATATGATACATTGAAGTGACAAAATTCATGGGATAGCAATATGCAAATATACAGATGGCAGTAGCATCGCGTAGAACAGGTATAAATGCGCAGTGCTTTCGCAGAGCTTTCATTTGTGTTCAAGTTGTTCATGTGAAGAGATTTTAACGTGATTATGACCGCACGACGGGTATTAACAGATTTTGAACGCGGAATGTTAGTTGGAGCTAGACGCATGGGTCATGCCATTTCGGATATCGTTAGGGAATTCAACATTCCCAGGTCCACTGTGTCAAGAGTGTGCCGAGAGTATCGAATTTCAGGCATAACATCCCACCATGGACAGCGCAGTGGTCGACCGCGTTTACTTAACGACCGAGACCGGCGACGTCTGCGTAGAGTTGTGAATGCTAACAGACAAGCAACACTGCGTCAAATAACCGCAGAAATCAATGTGGGACGTACGAGGGACGTGTCCGGTAGGACTGTGCGGCGAAATTTGTCTTCCTTGGGCTATGCCAGCAGAAGACCGACTCGAGTGCCTTTACTGGCAGCACGACATCGCTTTCAGCGACTCTCGTGGTCACGTGAACATATCGGTTGGTCCCTAGATGAATGGAAAACCGTGGCCTGGTCCGATGAGTCACGATTTCAGTTGCTAAGAGCTGATGGTAGGGTTCGAGTGTGGCGCAGACCCCACGAAGCCATGGACCCAAATTGTCAACAAGGCACTGTTCAAGCTGGTGGTGGCAGCATAATGGTGTGGGCTGTTTTTACATGGCATGGACTTGGTCCTTTGGTGCGACTGAACCAAACAGTGACTGGAAATGCTTATGTTCAGCTACTTGGAGATCACTTGCAGCCATTCATGGACTTCATGTACCCCAACAACGATGGGATTTTTATGGATGACAATGCACCATGTCACCGGTCCACAACTGTTCGCGATTGGTTTGAAGAACATACTGGACAATTCCAGCGAATGATCTGGCCACCCAGATCGCCCGACATGAATCCCATCGAGCATTTCTGGGACCTCATCGAGAGGTCTGTTCGTGCCCAAAATATTGCACCATCAACACTTTCTCAATTATGGACGTCTATAGAGACAGCATGGCTCAATATTCCTGCAGAAGACTTCCAACAACTTGTTGAGTCCATGCCACGTCGAGTTGCTGCACTTCGCCGGGCGAAAGGAGGACCTCCACGATATTAAGACGTATCCCATGACTTTTGTCACTTCAGTGTACATTCTTAAGCTTACTCTAATTTTCCAGACACACGACTGGTTTTTAACGAGAAGATTTCTGAATTTCTCAGGAGGCTTCCAGGATAACTTCAGGAAGGTTACTGAATTTTAGCGAAAAATATTCCTGAATTTTGCAAGATCTGGCAGAAATTGGGCACATCAGCTGCCCATTATTTTCCAGAAACGTTTCTGAATCGTTTTTACAGTGCTTAAAGCCTTTCTTAAAAGCAAAACTAACTGTAAACTTGCTCTAAATGAACTGCTGTGTAGAATATTTTTCATGCAATAGATTTAACCTGTTTCGCATCTGTCAGTGTTTGGCTTTTGGTGCATGTAGTGCACCTGCATTGCTTTTGTGTTCCTTGACGTTCCTTTATGATATTTGTTTGTTAACGATCCTTCTAACCTCCTTCATGGTATGGCCAGACGTTTTTGCTCATCCTGTGCTTTTTTTTATTCGTTTTGGAATTTATAAATCATTTTCTATTGAAAAAACTGATTATCTTGGTATACCGAAGATATCCTCTGTGTATGAATAAAGAAGCTTCATTTGGTAGTATTACAAGTTAAGGAAAAAAAAAGTTAAAAAAAAAATTGTTTGTCTTCATGTTACAAAGCTCTTATTATTGTCAAGAGACTCTGTGCAAGTCTTGATTACGACTTTTATCTTTTCCTTAAAATACCTTTTTTTTCTATTCCCGTAATGAGTCCCAAGATAATATCAAAATTGCGAATTTATTCTTTCATGCACACTTTTTTTCTTGTATTAGATAAAAGAAAGTTTCTTTTGTAAGATTAGAGTTCTAATTTGTATTATTTCGTTTTGAAAACGAACCTCTTAATGAGCTTAAAACTTAACGTATATTGGTTGAAAAGGGACCTAATCTTTCTCACTTAAATAAAAACTAGGCATTACTTCCTAGATTTTCATCATTTAGTTTATTCATGTTAAGCACTTGTTTTTTATCTTTAGGAATATTGACTATCGTTAATTATGATAGTTTATTAAAGTATGGTGCGGTATAAAGTCATCAAAATCATTTGTTTTTAATCGTTTTAGACAGCAAAAGCGAACATTGGTTCTAGTTTAAATGCTAGAACACAATTTTAATCTCGATTCACATTGAGGCAATGAGAAGCAAATGGATGTAGGTGCTTGAATTTAAATCTTAGAGTAAATCAGTATAAGTGAAAGTAGAACATCATTTCTGTTTTAGGGCAAGCGATGGTATCAGTAGTGGGTGCAGCTATTCGGATAATTTAGGAAACCATTTCAACAAAAGCCTATCTAGGACCTGAACTCGAGTGAACGCGTTTCACTCGAAATTTTAAAAAGTCCACTTACAGTGCTGGCCAAATTATTAGACTAAGACTGTTTTAAAAGAAAATTCTTTATTGATTACGTAACTATAGACACATTAACGAACACTGAAATAATTATCTGATATTTAGTATGCATTCCCTTGTTCTTGATGAGCATTTTAAGTCTTTTTAGCATAATTTTCACAAGGTTTACGCCAGTTCGTAACTTTTTAAAAAAGGAGGTAAAAAAATGTTTATACTCACTTTATATATACTTATATACACATACTCACTAATTACCTAAAACTAACATTAAATATAACAGATCACACTAATAAAAATAACTAATGAACTGTTTAAGCTGATTGAGGTTATGTTCCTGGTAGGTAGATAAACAAAGAACATAAACAAAGCAGACAGTGCTGCTACCTGCAAACATTAAATTATGCTAAAATAACGTAATAATCAGTGTACAGTATGTAATGTACATTAACAGTAAAATAAATAGTATTTTAGTACAAATAGTGTACAAAAAAAAACTGTTTAGTTTAATAATTTGGCCAAAAAGTATATTCAAAGTGAAAGCCTTCGAACATATATATATATATATATATATATATATATATATATATATATATATATATATATATATATATATATATATATATATATATATATATATATATACATATATATTAAACATGTAAACATCAAAATTTTTTTACTTAGAACATGGCAGTGGACCCCCCAGAAGGAGGGGTCTACTGCCATGTACTGCTATGTACTGCATGTGAGGGCTGTATAGGGGGGAGTGTTAAACCCCTGTACATAAGACTTAGATTTAAACTATGTTTCCAATCTTAGTATGGTAATATTTTATGTAAATGTAAAATCACACGTTTTTGCATACATGTACATATATATCTGTATATATTGGAAACAAATTTCCTCATTACTCATTGTGAAAAAGGTTGATATTAACTTATCTTCACAGACATCAAAATTTCATTGTATTTTTCGTTAAAAAACAACATGCTTAACATTTACATTCTCGGAATTTTGTTTCATCATCCTTTTTACAGAGGAAAAAATATAAGTAATTTAATTTTTAGTTTTTGATGATGTAAGGATGTAATTTAGCGTTTTCAAAGAAAGACGTTAAAATGCAGTGAGCAGAAATTGATTGTTAGACAAGTCGGTTTAGTATTAAATTCAAATGATTATGCAAATAATTATGTATGATAATGTGTAAATGAAGTTTGGAGCTAGGCTAAATAAGTTATAGTAAGCATATTAGGAACGTCATAATATTAATGAACCAAGTGTATAAACTCAAGTATTTTCTTCAATAGCGCTGGACTCTACCTTCAAATAAACTCTTGTACTGTTTCTTGAAATAAAGTTTTTTTTTCTTTTTGTTGAATGCTTAAATAAGATTCAATATTCAGCATTTAATATTTCCAGATATTGACTTGAAGTAAATCATTTTCTTTGAGAAAAACTCTTCATCCATTTTACTTTGAGAAACTTCATCGCAAAGTTTCTTCAATACTTTGTAAAAATATCCCATTAAATCTCGATGTAGGAAGAATGTTTTTTTTCTTCGTTTAGAAAAAATGAATTTTGTCGCCTGTCTCATTATAAATGATCTTCTCAAATGTCAATCCTCGACAGCGCAGTATAAACTAAATTTTACTATATTTATTTCTAAGAAATTCGGTTTGGACGTCGTTAGCTTTTTTAGGTTGTCCTTAGTTTTACCCTTTTAAGATATAAGAAGTAGTTTTTTATTTTTTAGTTTTTGTTGAAAAACAGCAATTAGTTCATATCCTCTCCAAGCATTAATAAGGACAAGAGAAACGTGGGGGAGGAGCCATTTTATTAAAAAGTGTTTTTTTTTTCTTTTTTTTTTAATGTACAAAATAATTTTGAAGGATTTTAGTTTTTGAAACATTGATGCATATTTAATTTTGTTGATAACGTTTTAGCCATTATTCTCATTAGGAATTCAGAAACCTTATCAATAAAATCCAGTCCTATTTGTGGAATAAATCAGGAACCTTTAGAGAAAACTGAGATAAGTTAATAGTACTACACTGTAAAAACGATTCAGAAACGTTCCTGGAAAATTAATAGGCAGCTGATGTGCCCAATTTCTTCCAGTAACATATCTTGAAAAAATCAGGAAAATTTTCCGCTAAAATTCAGTAACCTTTCTGAAATTAATCTTGAAACTTTCTGAGGAAATGCGAAAACTCCCCTGTTAAATCCAGTCATATCTCTAGAACCTTCTAGAAAAATTAAGTACGTTTAGTGTTCTTGATTAGAACCTTCCTGATTTACCAAGAAGGCACCATAAAAATCAGAGCGAACCACGGCTATGCAAGAGGGAACCAGCCATATCTCTCGGCTGCAATTCTCTAGCTATCCATTGACTTTTTCGCTCTCACTAGGAGCTTAGTCAACCTGTACAGGCAGTAAGCAACCTTAGGCTCATACACTTAATAAACACGCTCATTCAATCTTTAAACTGGTAGCTAAAAATATTTTCGACAACAGTAAAATTTGGCACGCGTGCAACTTGTAGCGATTCAGGAAACTTTTTTGTGAAGATACTTGTTTTTACGGACAAATAGGAGAAAACGTGTGAAATCCCGAGACGTTCCACGGAAATAACCAGTAACGTTTCGGAAATTTTTTACAGTGTAGCTTAGCCCTTTCCTGTTTTTCACGCAGAGCTTCTAAAACAAATATGGCTGAAGCTACGGTAGAATTGCAAGCAAATACTGACCATCATGCTTGCCTGAAAATTCTTCCGAAGATGCATGGCCCAAAGACTGTATCTCCTCCTCATTTTAAGATTAGTCGATCGATCAAACAGGGCCATAGCACAGCTTTAGAGCAAACACCTAAGAAGGAATCTGATTATATCTTAAAACTATTAGCTTTTATTTATTGTGCATTTTTTAAGTCTGCATTCATGAAAATTGTAACAATTCAGGAAACGTTTTAAAGACAATTTTATTTTTAATGAAAATAGATGAACGCCTTTAAAATCCCGGAATATTTCTAGAAAAAATCTGTGACGTTTCGGAATTTTCTTAGTGTAGGGTGTTCCATCGTTACATGTAGGACACTTTAGACTAAAGGTTTCTATCTATTTCTATTGATATACAAGTTAATAAGAGCTGGAAGTTCAATATTTGGCGACACAGTAAAAGTACTTTAATTGTTCGATTGTTTAGTCAAGTAATTTCACCTGTCAGGGGCATTGCACGCTTTTAGACATCATCACATATACAATAGCCAAAATCACTGATCGAGTAACGCTCTGACGGCACCAACAATAACACTCGCGCCATAGCATTCGTGACGGAATTATTTCACTGTTGAAGCACCAAAAATTCAGGAAAGTTATTTTTTATCTGATAATATTTTAAGCAACGTTTGACATGCAAGGAAGTGCCTTATTTGACAAGGCTGAACTGGATCTGGTAACTTAAATGTTTTACTGGTAAGACTAACTTTTGGAAAATGAAGAAACGAAAAAGTGGTCAACAATGAACGCTATCGATTGAAGTTTAGGATTAATTCACTGGAGTTAGGGTTAAAATTTTAACTATAAAAATATCACCAAACAGGCAATTGCTTCGTAAAAATGAAGAAGCGATTTTTACCCGTCATACCTTGACGGGCGAATTTCTAGTTAATATATACAGGGATGTCCAAAAGTCATGACAAACTTTAAAAATGAATAATTCGAAAACGAGAAAAGATAAAAAGATGCGGTTTGCATTGAACGAATAGAAAAGAAGCCGGGTTTTGTGTGGCAACGAAACAAAAATAGATCTGTTTTCGACCGACAGGTGGCGCTATTGCTTTTTATTTATCCATAATTCTTACAATACAGTTTAACTATGAGGGCTTTCTCAACTATGGACAGAATGTCGATGCATATAAGCTTCGACTGGCATTACCTGCTGCCGTTGCTCCTTTTTGTATCGTTTGTTGCTTTGTATGATCCTACATCAAAACCCCTACAGTACCATCTGTTGGTCGACAACAGAACTATTTTTGTTTCGTTGTCAGACAAA
Source organism: Uloborus diversus (assembly GCF_026930045.1). Classification (NCBI taxonomy): domain Eukaryota; kingdom Metazoa; phylum Arthropoda; class Arachnida; order Araneae; family Uloboridae; genus Uloborus; species Uloborus diversus. Next base: position 114,906,050 of record NC_072738.1, read on the forward strand.
ACCTGACTCATTTTCCATTCGTTTAGTGCAAACCGCATCCTTTTATCTTAATTCGTTTTCGAATCATTCATTTTTAAATTTAGTACTGACTTTTGGATCACTCGGTATTTTGAACCACCATAATTCCAGTTCCGAAATAAACCAGAAATCGACTTTCTTAGTGGACTTTTCAGTTTAAAATACATTTCAAACGACAAAGCGACCACTTATACGTTCATAACATTTTTCTTATTCTTCTTTCCTGATTAAAGATTCCGCTCTACACTGTAAAAAAATTCCGAAACCTTACTGAGTATTTCCGTGTAACGTTTCGGGATTTCAATGGTTTTTATCCACTTCCTGCAAAAATCAAGTATTACTGTCAAAACGTTTCCTGACTTGCTACAAGTTGCACGAATGCTGTTGTGAAAAATATTTTTAGCTCCCAGTTTAAAGTTTAACTGAACGTTTTTATAAAGTGTATTGGCTTCTGTCCGACTACGGCCCGTCCATGCTGATTAAGCTCCCAAAGGGAGCGAGTAAGTATGGCTTACGTTGCTTTGCTGAAATTGCATGCGAGTAATATTTTGGAAACTTGTTTGCAATTCTGGCCATGTTTGCATTACTGCTTTTGAAACTTCCTTAATGATTCAGGAAGTTGCCAAGCTTTTATATTATTGCTACATAAGTTTACTCTAAAGTGCCAGCAATACGACTGTCTTCAAACGGAAGTTTTTCACGAAGACCATTATTTTCCAGGAACGTTTCTGAATTGTTTTTACAGTGTAACCAATTAAGTTGCACAAATAATAACCAAACTTTCAATAATGCCAGTAGGAACGAAATTCCGGCGAAATTGACGGGCGATTTTCTATTCAGTTTTAGATTTGTCAATGCTAGATATATATTATCAGAATCCATCAGTTTTTGTGGTTTAAAATCTTTCCCCCAACGAGTTTAGATTATGTATTCCTGAAAGTTTTCATCAGGATTTAGGGCTGAGGAAAATTAATTATCCAAACACAACATTTCTGGACTATGGGGTGGACCAATCGTATGACTCTCGCGTTACTAACAGGACGCTCTCATCAAGTAGCTCAGAATCCTGCATTGAATTCAGATTACATATTAATGGAAAATAGCATCAGAATTCAGATGAAGAAAATAAATATTTTAAACGATATTTATTTTTCCGATGGGGATTTGAACTGCAGACCTTTGCATTAGTAGTACGACGTTAAAATTAACTGAACCAATTATTGAGCATATGCCCAGTAAAAAATATGCATCGTCTCTTTTTTTTCAATGAAAGCAGTGAAACTTTTTTTTTTAAACTGATGCCTTATTATGAAGTTTGGTTAAGTATTGAGAGAGTTACGACATAATTAGAAAAAATCACCTTTGAGAAATAATATGTTTAATGTTATTTCTGATTTTTTATTTTTTCACATTTTTGCTTTTTAATTAAAGATAACAAAATGAAATAGTATTATTGTACCAAAAATTAAATATTTCTTTTCAAAAATAACCTAATTAAAAAAATAACAATGCTGTGAAAGCAAAATTGTTTTTTAAAATGATGATAAAATATTTTCATAAAAAATAACATAATGAAGTGCAGCCAATTATTAATTAACGACTTCATTTGTGGTCTTTGGAGTTTCTTTCCAAAGAAAAGTCATTTTTCAAATCCTTTTATATAGAAATTTCTTGCAGCAAGGTTTCCACAAGCTGAATCATAAATTAGCACTTTTACGTTAAAAATCTCTGATTTAAGGCATTTATTTTTTATTCTCGAACATTTAAACAGAAAATATTACATCTTAGCAAACACTAGTCAAGCATATTTTTGGTGATGTTATTTTTTAATAATATTTTACCTTAACGTTTTCGATTTTTTTAAACTTCATACGCTTACCTATTCTCAAAAAAGGAGTTAGCGTGTTTAACTTACTTTTATGAGTCCATTAAATATATTTTTAAGCTTAAAAGCGGGAATATCTTATGAATGTTTAAAACAACGATAATGCTAGATAAAATGTATGTCAAAGATATTCTCAGAAAATGTTTTTCTCGTACTGTGAAGAGTACGGTAAAATATTGACTTCAGAAAAAGTAATCTAAATTAAATATTTTTTCATTAAATAAAAGTTAAGGTTTTTTCTCAATCTCAATACTGTCGTCCCTGCTAAATCGAATATCGTCGGTTCCAAGTATTATTATTTTATTAAGCAGGGTATATGATTAGGCGGAGAAATATTTCTTGCCTCAACATGTTTTAAAACGCAATAATACTAAATCAATAGCTATATAAAAAGTAAATAATATTGTTACAAATTCTGTAAATAGTAATTATTGTAGTAACGTAACCTGCAAATAGTTTCCTGTAATGAATATACAGCCCCTTTACATTCGGCCGTAGTATATGGTCCCCTATTTTTTTCATTGATAAGATTTGTGAAAGAAAAGAAATAAGAAAGTGTGGAACGGTGTAGCATTTTCTGGAATAGTTGAGAGATCTCTTTCGGTGTATATAAAAAGCCGTTATGGATGATAAAAAGTTAGTTTCGATTGATAATTTGTACTGAGAGTGTATTAGCTTTGTTTATTTCGAGGCATTTCGCTGTGTTGTTTTTCGTGTTTGGAAGTAAATACGTGTGTAACCGTTGCGTTTACAGTGTTGTGTGATATTTGCTTAATTGCTGATGATTAATTTAGCAGTTGTTGACGATCTTTCCTGTACATAGTGTAAATAAATTTCCTGTGCTTTTAATCAAGAACTGTGTCGTCCTTTCAAGAAAGTTGGGAGTCTCGCCGGATCCGTTACAATATTATTGGTAAAATGTTTTTGAAATTGTGACTTAAGTCAACAAAACAGTTTAATAATCAGTAAGCAAGTATATTACAAGCACGTATGAAAATTATAAAATGTAACTCACAAAACATATAATCATGAAATCTTTGTTTTGACACTTTTTTTGAGCACATTATTTTTTGAAAAATAACCTTGTTCAAGGTTATTTTGGGAACACTTTTCTGTGACTCCCTTTTGCTCCTCCTCTTATACCGTGTTTTACATTTAATGATTTTATCAATTTATTATCGTCTAAAATGTGTATTTCTTCATATTATTTAATTTAATTTTCAACGGAACTATCAACTTTTTTTTGTAATGGCAAAGAAAAAAAGAAATTAAATAGAATGGGGGAATTATTTTAATGGAATATGAATGTTGTTTTTCTCGCCCGTTGTCGGCGAAAAATATTACTTTATATTTTTACGTCAATTATTGGTCTTACTTAATTCGGTTCTAATATATTCAAAATCAGCAAGCATATTTTGCGAAAACTGATCGATATTATTCGATTATCCGGGAAAATTATTCGATTAAGCGGGGATCTTTAACATTGCGTCTGTTAGGAAATATTCGGTTCCGGGAGGTTTTATTCGTATAAGCGGGGTATTCGTTTATCCGTTACCCGATTAAGCGGGGAAAACAGTACTTTCAAACTGTTATATGATTTTATTTCTGTAAGCGAAAATTTCAGCGATTTTGCCTTTTTTTTAACTTTAAACTTCAATGTGCGGCTTCTGGACCGCATGCGCGTACGCATTCGTAACTGATTCAGCACTTATTTCTGCACCATTGATATTACATCAATTTTATCTTAATATTTATTTATTCAAATGAATTTTCAACCTATTATTTATTTTAATTTTAAAGTCAGAACGTTCTTTTTCATTAATAAAAATGTTTATCTTGTAATGTTTCTACTTTTAAGAACAATGTCAGCACAAAAATAATGTTGCTTAAATTTACTATTCAGCGGATGGGTTAAACTGAAACTGCACATTCAAAGTGGAGGAGACAAGCCGAGTGGCTACTCGAACTTTTACCAGTATCAGCTGTGCCTGACATTTTACAATTTTTGGAATGAAAATATTAGATTAGAGCTCAACGGATTGTTCGTTATTAATAGTAATGAGAAGAAATCATTTATTGTTGCACTTAATTTTTTATCTGTTGATATATTTACTTAAGGCGATAAGGGGGGTAACAATTTTTCGTAGTAATTTTTAATGAATTTCTTTGAAATTTTCAGCATACTTATTTGATGCTAATCCCAACTTGAAACCTTTGAACAATGAAAACGTAGATTGAATTTTTTTTTAAAATTCAGTTTGGTTTTTAAATTTACCCTTTGATTTTATAACGCTTTCATATTACTAATATTGCATGAAATGTCATCAAAATTATAAAATACTTGCTAAACATGATATACGTAAAACAATCGAAAGTAGAATTTTAGAAGTACTTTTTCAAAATGTTGTGGTAAAGATAAATAACGAAACAAAAGCCGAAAACTACACGTTTTCGGTAAAATATGTCCAGATTTCAGTAATATATAGCAAATATATTCCACAAAAATCTTTCCCAACAAAATGTTGACAAACCTCTTACGTACTTAGAATAACATTTTCAGCAAATTTCAATAATTGTTCATCAGACTGGAATAGTTTGAATTTTCTAATTATGTCGAAAATTAGGTTTTAAGAAAATCAACATTTTCTATTTTCATGTTGCAAATTTCATTTTTGAATCAATAATTTAATTTTTACTACAAATTCACCACGAAGGAGGTCTTATGATTTATTTGAAATGGTATTAGTATTAAAAATTAAAACATTATGTGCATTTTTACACATGCATTTTATATGCATTTTTAGTAAGCAAAGTGGCATGGCTGCCACAGGAAATGTCATGACTTCGCCAGATTTCCACCGTTTCATTTTTTTAACGGTTCAGCTAAAGGTCTAGTTTTTAGAAACATAATAAATGAAAAACCGCTTGTTTGACTAATTTTTATTCATTTAAAAGTCCCTTATCGCCATAATTTTGTTATTTTGTTATTAACAGTGTGGGAAAATAGCATACGAAAGGGTTTGCTTTACTCAGACTGCTTTGAAGCTTAGCTAGACAGTCTACTTGAGCGCAAAAATCTCGAGAAAGCCTAAAAATACTAAAAAATCCCGGTAATCATGTGAAAATACCTTCAACCTTAACATTTTCTTAAGAAAGTTTTCAACCACATTTTGTAGGCATCTGTTTTTAATACTTTTTAAACATGCTGTCGTTACGTTTTGTTTCGATCCGAACTTTTGACCAGTGCTTTAGCATTTTTTTAAAATTAATTAAAGAGCAATTAAATTAATGAGAACCAACAAGTTTACCGATTACCCTACGAAATTTGCTTATATTTTTTTTTATAAAATGGAGTCAGTGTTCAAAACCGATTATGATTTTATCGGATTTTTGTTTTCAGATTTTGGTTTGATGTAACTAACCCAAATAACCCCAAATAGTGAGATCTGTATTAGTCATTGTAATGCTTATCATAGAAGATTCCGGCATCAGAAAGTGTTTAAAAGTTTAAGTTCTTCTTAGGGGTAATATAAGGGTATGTTTTACTACTATTATATATACAGCGTAACAATTAACTTAGATTTACAAACTTGGCATAAAACTGCAAAAATTGTAGAACCATTGCTTAGTTTTTTTCATTACAGATAGTGTTGATATTTGTCGCAATTGGCTTTTGTATCTTTTCTTTTTTTTCTTTTAAATCGCAAACTGGTAATTCGAAAACGATGCACTTAAAATTAAAGTGATAAATGAAACTGTTTTTATCAATTGCATTAGACATATGAGGCAGTGAGAAGCCAAGGGATGCAAGTGGACTATTTTAAGTTTCGAGTAAAATGCGTTTAAAGATCAAGTCCCAGATCCTAGTTAGGCTTTCATTGAATTTTGTTTCTAAATCATGCTGTACAGTAGCATCTACTAGGGCTACTAGCACAATCTCTTGCCCCAAGACAGAGGAGAGGTTCACCTACCATTTGTACTGGTTATCTCCAAATTTTTAATTTTGCCATTTGCATCCCTTTGCTTCTCACTACCTCAATGTGAATATTTCAGAATTTAGTATATAAACGTTCAAATATCATGTGCATTTTAAGTTAAAATAAAATTTATAGGAATGTAACTTAAATCTTTTTCTATTTACGTTTTTCTATTACAGTAAGAACAGTTTAAAAAAAAAAAGGATATTTCCTTGCATCTATTACTAATCCCTGAGCGCATAGACCAGTAAAAAGTGAAGTTTTTTTTCCTTCCAAATCCATTACTTTCACCAAGAAAAAAGAAATTGTAGTCAGAGCCGAATCCCTAAAGGCGTTACCTTGTCTATTGACTCAAGCATTGGAAGACTTTTCCTAAAGTTTGCGTCTGCAGTAGGAATTCTGGTAAGCAAATAAACAGCGTTACACCCAATATTTGTCCCTGTTAAATAATTTCGTCATGTGTAACACAGATATTTTCTCTTACTTTTTCTTCGCTTTCTGCAATGAAATTTTCGAGGCATTTAGTATTACATGCGTATTTTATTAAAAGAGTTTAAGATCTTTTACAAGTCATCATTGAAACAATTGAAAGCATTTAAAATTCATTAACATTTTAAAGAGAAAACTTGTTCCATCAATGGGAACTTTTTAAAAAATTTGCTTCGCTTTTTATTTACTAAGTACTATAAATTTATTCATATTCATACGTTTTATTTCAATGTAGCGCTTTCTATGAAATTTTCCGACATTTAAACGTACATGTCTGGTTTTTCTTAGTTGCAAATTGTGTTATTTTAGAGGCAATGAACAAAGCAAAATAAAAATCAATACAATTTTGCGTTACTTAACGGTAAATATCCCAAATATCCATGGAACTGCAGCCAGGTATTTTGGGGCTATAAGGAGTGCTATTTTCAATGCAAAAGAATTGAGCGTCTGGATGAAAATACTTCAGTTCATATTTTCTTTACTATTATATTTTTCTTTTCTGTAAAAAGGCAGTTTCTTCATTCCTTTAAAAACATTATCTGCATTAGATAATCAGCGTTAAGCTGCACTGTTATCCATGTAACTGCTAAGACTCCTCTACGTCTTTGCAGTTACATGAATAGGTAGTTTCAGGCTAAAAGTAACCCCTTTTTCAATGCAAAATAATTGAGCTTGCTGATGAAAAGCTGTAATTTCCTATTTTCTGTAATATTATCTTTTATTTATTTTTTATCTAAAATGTGTTTTTTCATTAAAAAATCATATTCCACATTCCACATCACTGCCTATGCGGTTTATGGATTAGGGGTGGCTCAGCTCTTGGTCGGAATAAAAAAACAGAGCTGTCTTCCAGGTCTCATCCAACCGATTAAACCACGTATCACGGTAGGTATGGGGACCACGAAGTATAATGTAATGTAGGCTTACTTTTTAGCAATTAGATGTATTCAATAATGACAAGAGACAAAACTATAAATTATGAAGCTACATTCACATTTTTAAAATATTTTCATATGCGGTGGTGTTTGATGATTGAGCAATAAACTGTGTTCAATTATCAAACGTATGGGCACTACATACGTTTTTTCGGTGTGTGCTGTTTTTAAATATTTTTTAGAATAGTTTAGTTATTATTATTATTATTATTAGAAAATGGCCCGTCATGGTATGACGGGTAAAAATTGTTTTTACATTTGAACAAAGCAATTGCCTGTTTGGTGATTTTTTAATAGTTGAAAACTTAACCCTAACTCCAGCGCATTAACCCTAAACTCCAGTAGATAACGTTAAGCTGTTGACCACTTTTTTCATTTTTTCATTCTCCTAACATGACAGTTTTACCAGTAAAACAGTTAAGTTACCGAATCCAGCTCTACCTTGCCAAAACAAAGCATTTCCCTGCATGTCAAACATTACCAAAAACTATATCAAATCATCATGCCGTGGCGCGAGATTCATTGTTGATGGCATCAGCGTTACTCCATCATTGGCTATTATATATATGAGGATTATTATTATTATTATTATTCATGAAAATTATATTATACAAAAATACATAGTGTTCTGCACTAAATATATGTATGAAATGAATTTTATATATTCAGAATTTGTATCCATCTACTTTTGGGATTAATTTAAAAGTATCGAAATGTACGCAAGAATGATAACTTGAAAAACAGTTTTCTTCTTACCTTTCCGAAATTCTGGATTCTTATTAATATAGGATTCCTACATTAATGCAGCGTTAATGTTCAATAAAAACTGCACCCAATTTAATTTTTTCATCCTTAAAACATTTTTAAATATTCTCAACAACTGTAGCTCCTAAATCCTTTAGAATCGGCTTAAAATGTCTATTATGCTCCTCCGTTTTCCTTTCTGTTGGCCTTTGCCCAAAAGGAAATTGTAAAAAAAAAAGTAGGAAAATATGGACAGAATTCAAAAAAATAATTCCCTTCTGAAAATCGCTTCCTGGTGAACGTCGCAGCTGCTCCAACAATTTTTTGACTTCCATTTTTGTTTCAACTTTGGCAGATTATTGATCACACTTCATTTTATTTCTTAACTGAAAGTTCAAACGCCAAGCGATTTTTCTTATTTGGTATTGAAAATAGCTATTCAAGATTATTTGAAAATAGAAAGAGGGTATTTTGAAGAATAAATGGTGTTCAAATTTTCTCAATAACTTTTGTTTTAAGGCCCATATAGCATTTTTGTAGCGATGCATTCAATCATGTAGAGTCGATAGTAGTTTTGACTTTAATTCAAGCAGTAGCATCTATAAAGTTTGAAGATTTAGCATTTAATATGTCACGCCATTCCAATTTAAAAAAAATTTATGTAAATATATTAAAAGTTAAAAAAGAAAATTGAAATAAAAGTATGGGATGTTAAAGTATGATTATCATAACAGTAGTTATTAATTGCTATATAATATCAATTTCAAACAGCATATTATTATTTCACTTTTTAAATTCATTTCTCTACTAGTATATTAAACTTAAAATCAAAAGTACTGGCGAATATTTTAATTGTAATGATATAAAATTCGACGGCAGAGACATACTGCAGACCAGACAGTAAGAAAAACTTAAAAAAAAAGCAATATGGGTTGAATTTTTTAAAAATAATTGCAACTAATCACTGGCACTAGAAAAAATGCTTAATTAAGGGGGTCCGGGACACAAAAATCCTCAAATTTTGCAATTATTTTTTATAATTTGAAAAACTGCTCCGTTTTTTTCTGCTTAAGAGGACGTTTGAATCTTGTTCCTACCTTAAATAGAACGAAAGTTATAGTTATTTTTGTTGCATGCATCTAACGAATGTGTACATAACTTTAAAACTTTAAACGCGTTTTTCTCCATGATGCAATTTTTCCCAAATTCTTGCATTCAAACTCTTATAAGTCAGGAACCGATAGAGATAAAGTAATGAAACTTGGAGCATATCTTTTTCAAGCAATTTACTTTAATTTTTATTCGGCGAATTTGAAAAAAACGTTTACTGCAAAAATTATGATTTTTTAAAAAAAAAGTATCTTCGAATTTTTCGAAATTTTTCTTCAAATATTTTTTATTTTTTATTGAATCAATATTTTTAAAATCGCCGAATAAAAATTAAAGCTTAGATATTTGTGCATACTTTTTTGAAAAAAAATTGAAAATTGACCAACAATATTTTGAGTTATAGCAATTTAAAGCAACCCCATTTTTTTGAAAAAAACTAATTAAATTTAAATAAAAAAAAATTTTTTTTTCATATTTATGTTATGATTTTGCTTATTAAATAAATGATGAATCAGTTCAGAAAACTTCAAAACTCTAAAGTACATAATAAAAATTTTTTCAAAATGTGTCCCGGACCCCCTTAATTGAAATCAAATAGATGGTTATTCAATTGTGTTTCTCCGCTAATTGTTTTTATTAGTACCACACCATCTTTTATTCATCAACAATTTTCAACATTTGAAGCATTAAATTAGAAAACACATGTAACTGCTAGCTATTTGCCGTAATAAATTTCTAGTTATAATATAATAAACTAGCTGCGTTGTCCGGCTTTGCCCGGTCTATTTTGAAAACGAAAATTGTGTCAAGTGACGTATATTCAACAATCAGGCATAAATAAAAGCAAAAAAACATCATGCAAAATTTCCCCTCCAAACAATGACGACAGATATTAAAATACTTTTAAGAAATTAAAATAAAATGAGAAAGATGGATTTAAAAAGTGTAACCATGGAAACTCAAAATAAAATAAGCTTCAGAATTGAAAATGAGAAAGATGCAAATAATGGATTCAAAAAGCGTTACCGTGGAAACGCAAAATAAAATGGTTAAAAACTTGAATAGAGAACAGATTTTTGAACTTCATTTCATTCGCTTGTAACTTTTTTTCTAATGGAGATAGAGGGTTAAACTTCCGACCATAGGTCGAGTTAGATCTGGAGTAAAAAAGGCAGCCTTTTTCAATGGTGTCAAAAAGAAAACTGTAGGACAATTCCTTCACTTTTTATTGATAAATTTAATGAAGAAAGTAGTGCCTAAATTTCAGTTAAGCCTAAACAAATTCGAGCTAAAAACGTAAATAACTCCCGCCGCAATTAAGTTAGAGCATTGGAACAAATTGCGTAGAACGCGAAAAATTCTTCCCTTTCTAACGATATATAATATTACTAACTGCGAGTAATTTTTCACCCCCATATTCGGGAATTTATGTGAAAAATGGGCCTAAAATGGAACAAAAAAAGAACTAATCATCGAATTGTTTTCGAACTGGTCTGCAAACCTTCTCAGGACTTAAAGGAACAAATTGTGAAAATTTCAGCGAAATCGGCCGGGTAGTTCTCGAGTTTTGCGAGTTCAAACAAACAGACGCTTTTTGGACACTTCATTTTATACTATGTAGAGATAAGCGACCTTTTTTAATGCGTAAAAGTCTGATATTTTAACAGTTAAAATTAAATCTTCCATACGCTTTCTTAACTCATTTAGAGCATCTATATCATTTTGTATAGAAGTAACTAACATACTAATATTACCATCTCTTTCTTGGAAAGATGTATTTGAATCAGGACCATCTTTTCATCTCTTTGCTCCTGTGGACTTAAAAATTGCAAATATTTGAATTCTTTTGATATGTATCAAAAGAAATAATGACTGAGAAGAAATGTATCAAATTCATACATATTATTGATGTACCTTAAATTAGTTATGCTAATTATGATACAGATTGAATTTTATGATACCATGCAGCATCAATAGTAATTAGAGTTATGCTGCCGTGGGCAGGAAAAAGGCAGTACATGCAAATGTTTCATTTTTAATTTTTTTTTTTTTGCATTTTTGTCATTTGTTGTTCATTAGCTTTATTGTACAAGCTTGCTTATTTGGTTTCCAATGGAAAAAAAGGAGCCAAAAAACGTCTAATTCCAAGATTTCCCTATTGTTCGTGCTGAATCCAACACACATTTCTTCAAATATCTCGAAAATTCATTTCTGCAGTTCCTGCCGTTTATCTGCCCGCGACAATATGTATTCTTTTTTAAAGACGTATTAAAAACTAAGAATACATACATCGTTGTTAGAATCGACGTACAGAATCTCAAGTCATGACGCACCCCTAAAATGGAATTCTAACTACGTAAAATGATAGGAGTTTCTTCAAATACTCTTATTTAAAACGGTATTGCAGCAAAAATAAGATAGAAAAATAATAATGAAGATATTCTGTCTAGTTTTCTGTATAAAGGTGGTACCGATTGGATAAAAAAAAAAAGTGTAAATTCAGTGAAAAAGCTTCTTGAACGAGTTTGTTTCATAATAAATCCTTATATATTATTTCTGTAGCCTGTTTTTGGTTTCTACGCCAAATTTCCCTCAATTCTTGATCGATTTCTTTGATTTACGGCTTATTTTATAGCTTATGGTGCTGGCTACTGACGAAAAATAGACCCAAGGTCTGCAAATTGTTTCTTTTAGCCGAAAAACCTGTTTTAAAGAACCAGAATAAGGTTTTCGGTCAAACTTATAACTTTAATTTGCGCTATGACCGACAGAGCTGAGTAGCTTGATCGGCAGAGCGTTCTCTTCGTAACCAGGAGATTACGTGTTCGGGCCCACGTCCGAACAATCTGCAACAAAAAAATTAGAGAAATATCGCGCATTACATGAACACTGAATTAAATGAATAACAACTGTGAGGGAATAGAATAAATGAGAAGGAAATGCTCCTTGCTGATATGAAAACATTCAGTGATTTTGTGCTAAATTACTTCGAAATTGCAAGTGTTTTTTTTTTTTTTTTTTGTGAAGCTTTGGCTCTGGAAAGAAAATTAAAGCATAATGTAAGCGAAAATATAAGTAACAGGTTTAAGATTTCAGACTACAATAGAATTATTTTTTGTTCAGAAAAAAAATAATAAATCATATTGAAATATATATTCTTCTAATGAGTTTTTGACTCTTTGTACAAATAAATAAAATACTACCTCAATTTGAAGGGTAAAATATATATTTTTTCTTCTTTTTGCTAAAAAACAAATAGCTTATCACATTTTTACTACATTCGAAAAGCTACGCTTAAAAAAGAGCATAGTTCAATTTATTTTGTATTTTAACCGTGCTGTTAAATGATGAACACGTGCTGCCATCTAAGTTATAACGGTTTAAGCAGCCTGCGATAACAAATTGTAAAAATTTTCAAAAATAAAAACATTTTTCTTCAATATCTTATCTTATATATTAATCCCCTCTCATTTTAAAACTTATCAGGCTGGCCAATGACGAAAAAAAGACTTACGGTCGAAAATTCAAGTTTTCGAAATCGCCTCTTGCTGTTTCAAAACCTTGATGCTGCCTGTAGTTCTTATGCATTTTTTAAAGCAAAGTTCTAATGCAGTTTTCCATTTTTTACGTCCCTTTTGGCAAAAAAAAAAGCCTTTGTGTGTGTGTGTTCATATTTTAATAAAGCTTAACAGCACTGGACTTAGTTGTTCGGTTTAATTGATAAGTTTTTTTCGGTAGAGCGTTCGGCTATAAACTATCTGAACTTCGGGCAATCTTGGGCTGTCCGACATAATATCTAATTTATATTAGTATTACGCATTACATGTACTCATAACATACACGCGTAAAAAAAATAAATGAAGTGGGAATGCTACTTGGTGTTTCGACTCCGTTATGCAAGCTACAGTAATCATTAAGATAAGTTGACTGTTAATCGAAGGGTGTTCTTCCTTTTTTTAAAGCTCTGACTACATTCAGATCACTCAGCATAATATAAGCATAAAAAAAGTATTAGATTTACCTAAAGGAAGTCATTTTTGTACAGAAAAACATTTTCATTGTATGGTGAAATGTAGATGTTTCTAATAGCAGTGTTCAACCTTTTGTACAAATGAAAAAATACTACGCCAAATTAAAGCTACGAGTTTCACCCAGTAAACCTTTAATTTTTTATTCGCGCAAATACGATATGAAGCATTAAAATTATTATCAACTTCATTAGCAAGAAATCATTTTCTACTCCTCTGCTTTCTGCTGAAAGAAAAATACATTTTGTCTACGTTCGAAAAATTACACTTAAAAAACGGACTCAGTTCAACTGGTTTTGGTTTTGAATTTTAAGTGTTCGATTTAAAAAGAAACATGTGTGGGCATTTAAGCCGTAACGGTTAAAGCAACCTTCCGTGTGAAATAGTTCAATATTCAAAGATAAAAACACTTATTTTCAATCTAATTTATTACTTCTCTAGAATGTTTGTTTCAATCTCTACGTGAGATCTCCGTCATTCTTTAATCAAATTCCATGCTTTACGAAAAATTTTAAATCGTATCATGCTGGGTAATGACAAAACATAGAAGCATGATCTTATTATTATTATTATTTTTTGGCAAAAAGCTTTTTTGCTGTTTTTTACTACGCATTCTTTCAATGAATAACTTTCGAAAAGGAAGGCGCCATTGCTAGGTTGCTAAGTTTGTTGTGGTGTCGGGCTGTTAATCAGAATGGCGCCAATTCGAATACGTGCCAATAAATATCTCTTTAATGTTTCTTTTTTCCCCGTCAGATGCTCACATGGGCAGGACTGTATTTGCCACAACCTGTTTTTTCACATGCACAATTATTGCTTTTTCACGAGTCACTACTCAGCCACACTTTTAATGATATTTAAGTTTGCATTGAAAATATGTACGACCAACAGCTGAGCGATGATCAAATTATCACAACGTTGTATTTAACGAGGTTTTGTTACTGATGTCTTTAAATTACATGGCTTCTGTTCTGCGCTTACTTTTTTTCGGTTCTTCTTCATAATGTTCTTCCTTTGAAAATTTTAAAGAAAGAAATGCCTTATAAAGCGATTCGAAGCACAGTGCGGAGTTCCGCACGGGTCGACTAGTTATGTTTAATGATATTTGTTCTTTATCTCTCATTGGAAAAAGTCAAACGCATAGTTGTAATTTTCCAGTTGGATAAGAAAGAAGATTAGTTCAATCTTTTATCCCGTACTTTTTTATTAGAAAATAGATATTTATTTTTGTTGAATTTAATTCCACGCCAACAAAAAATAATTTAAAACTTAAATAGCTGTTGTAATTTTAATGTTACTTCTAAAATTAAGCTGAATTTGTTTTACATGTTTTGATATCTGTTTCCATAATTAAAAAAAAAAAAACAGATATGAGCGAACAAAACGCATTCGTATATGTTCTGTTAATCAATATTCAAAATTTTTCCTTACTGTAAAAACGATTCAGAAACATTCCCGGAAGATAATAGGCAGCTGATGTGCCCAATTTCTGCCAGTAACATATCTCGCAAAAACCAGGAAAATTTTCCGCTAAAATTCAGTAACCTTCCTGAAATTGTCCTGAAAAATTTAGAAATCTTCCCGTTTAAAGCCAGTTGCGTCGCTGGAACTTCAGAATAATCTAAGTTAGGATAATGTAACAGTTTGGCACCTTCCTGATTTATCAAGACGACAGTTCCAAAAGCAACATTGCAAACACGGCCAAAGGTAAGTCATGATTGCAAGTATGCCACTTGCTTGCAAATTTTGCAATGCTACGTAGTCCAAAGACATACTCGCTTCCTTTGGGAGCTTAATCAGTCTGGACGAGCCATACTTAAACTGAAGCTGATATATCTTATAAATACTCTCAGTTATTCTTTAAACTGGGAGCTAAAAATGTTTTATACAACAGATAGAAGTCTGCATTCGTGCAACTTATAGCAATTCAAGAAAATTTTTGACAATAAATCTTGACATTTACAAGAAATGGATAAAAACCATTGAAATCCCGAAACGTTACGCGGAAATACTAAGTAATGTTTCGGAATTTTTTTACTGTGCTGTTCTTTAACAGTGTTCCCATCCAAAATTAGCTAATCAACATTTCTCGTATGCATTCGACGGGTTTTTTGACACTCTAACGGGGTGTCAAGAGAACAATCTACAGGGTGTCTGAACAGTCCATGACACATTTTAAAAATTCATTGAAAAGCAACAAATTGTCGGACCAATCTGCGATTTGCGTCATAATGGCTCATATTTTTAACATGTTTAAAAAAAGGGGAAAAAAAGGAATTAGAAGTAATTTACATTGACGACTGTATCGTCACAGGAAGTAAAAAACATTTTTACTGTGACGACACAGCCGTCAATTTAAATTACTTATACTAACTCTTCTTTTTTTCCATTTTCATCTTCCCTTTTTTTACATAGGCATAAAAAATTCTTAAATCTATCGAGTATTATGGTGATAACTCGCATTTTGATACGACAACTTGTTGCTTTTCTATGAGTTTTTAAAATGTGTCAAGGACGTTTCGTACACCTTTAACAATAGGAACTGATCAATCTCATATTTTTTTCCTGCTTGTTAAAGTTATATTTTAACACTTAGACAGACGTAAAGGACTTATGCGACCCCTCTCGTAGTTTGTTGTTAAACTATTCGAACGAATAAGATCTACTTGAACATAATTCAACTTTCTGTCTTTTCACAGTACCCTGTTTTAACACTTTTTTAATCATAAGACATTTGACTCATAGCGATGTAAATATTGTATTAAACATTATACGTAGAATGACGGGAAGATAATTAAAAAAAGGGCATGCTTACGTAGAATACACGTAGTTTTGCAGGAGCGTGCGATCATTAAAAGTCATATACGGGAGGGTGGCCCAAAGCTAGTAGGCCTTCGTATGTCCCTTTATGGTGTGTTAGCGGCGATGAATATAAATGTCGTGTTTACCCAAACACTCCCGAGTTATTATCAGTCCCAGCGAAGCAGCAGTGAATCGGCATGGCGCAACTAGACTTAAAATAAAAAAAATATTACATTAACAAAATGGAAGTTTTGTAAATTGTGATTAGTCGAAGACCAGCTTATTTTTTTTTCTATTGTCAATAATATTAACTTACGAAGGTTATAATTATTGAAATAAAAAACGTGCCTTTGGGCAAAGCGGGTATAAGATTTAATCATATATTTATTTAAAATTTCTTGACTCGGCTGCTGAATTATATTTTCTCTTTTAATAAGAGAAGTATAACTTTAAAAAAGTTATTTTTTATTAAAATTAATTAATTAGTCTAATTATTAAGTAAGTTATTTTTTTACGTTTTATAAACAAAGGTACTGACTTTAAATTGGATAAGTACATCTGTTATATATATTTATTTCTAATGGCAGGTAGCTAGTCAACTATTTTAATCATTTATAACTTCATATTTGATTGGAAAACGTACCAAACCACAATTAGCTAAGCTTACCCGCTTTGGACTCAATAGTAGGGCAAAGCGGGTTTTTCACATGTTTGTTAAGTTTGATACTAAATGTATATTGGGTTTGAAATAATACAGAAATCATATTTTATTTTCAAAACCTTGCTAGAAATAAAACCGAAATTGTTGCGATTAAAAGCCAAAAAACTACAATTTTCGAGCTATCTTCCTAAACCTACCCGCTTTGGGCCACCCTCCCCTACACAAGAAAATATATTACAAATTAAATTTATAATCGAACTAAAAAGAAATACTTTATCGATAAGGTCAAGAAGTCGAAGACAACAACTTTTTTTGAACTTGGTGTTGAATTTTACAAGACCTTTTTATTTTGCTCGTAAACCTACCTCGTCTAAAAAGGGTTTCCAGGTTTTAAATTTCTTTTAAGTTTTATAGCTGTCGTGTGTTTACTAGCAGGACATAAAAGCAAAAAAATCTTTGTTAGGAAAACATCTTACTGTGGATTCCATTCACATAGAATAAACCATTTTAACGTGTTTTACCAAGAAGAGTTTTCTTCACGTGAATAAAAAGCATACATACATTCATCGAGAATGTTTTTTTGCCAAGAAAATCCAGAAATAAAATGTTTCTGTTTGTCGTGCATGATATGGTTAAATAATTTATAAACCAAAAAGCAGACTAAAAGATGTTATTACTTTTTTAAAATCTTGTTTTTTTATTGTCTTAAATTTACATTATCATTCAAAGCAGTGAAAAGTAGGTGATGCGATATAGTTGGATTTTTTTTTAGTTATGAATAACGCACGTGAAAATTCAAACTGTAGATAAACTTCTATTCAAAGACTTTTCTAAATCATGTTAGCAGCATTTACAAGGTTACTATTATGATATCTTGCTCCAGAACATATGATAATTTCTTCTATTAATTTGTTGCTTCAGATCATCAATATTTCAAAGCATTGACGTTTTTGGATCGATGAATCTATACTATCCAAGTTTTAGTTTGGAATATCGATGTTTTTTCATGAATATTGCATCACTAGTTCCTAGTAAGATAATTCTTTACATAAAAACGTTTTTTTATTTAGATGGATTTAAGTAAAATGTACCTATTATAAATTATTAATATTTAATATTAATAATTTAAATGTGATACCTGCAAAACAGTTTATAATGAATTTAAAACAAATGTCCAGAGACGGAGATTTCAGCTGTGCTAAAAATATTATACTTTAATACGCAAACGAAATGCCCAAAAGGGAGCTTAAATTTTTAAATTAAAACGTATATTATGGTGTATATAAGGGAAAAGGGGGCTCATGTGAACACGGGACACATGTGAACATGGTATGTTTTCCTAAGATCACTTTAAGCAAAAGATCTGGAAACATGCTCAGTTAAGGACAGTACCATTTGTACCTTTAGGACAAACATTTAGAGCAATGAGCCATTTTATTTTTCTGTGGTGGCAAATTCTTTGCTTTCGCAGGTGTGGAAAAAAGTTTTTCACTGTCTTCTTCACGTGATATTTTTTTAAAACTAACTGCTAATCTAAATATAACTATTACGAACCAGTTTATGAACATTCAAGTAAATGTATGGTAATTTTTTTTATAAAATTAAAAGCTCTTTACTTTCGCGATTTAGCTCTAAAGTAGACGATGTTGTACTTGTGAAGACAACATCTAGGGCCATATGTGAAAACTTCCCACAGCCGCTCTCCTTAATACTATTATTAGTGTAGGATATTGTAGGTGTTGAAAATGTGTAAATATTTGTAATTATTACTTTCCTATAATCAGTTTTTTAAATTTATTGTGAATTCTTATTAATATTAATAAACATAAATGAATAAATATTTAATATTTTTATTTTTAAACTTTTTTGTTACTAAATATTTTATCCAAAATTTCGTGTTATACAATAGTTACAGGAAATAAAAAGACGCAAAATATATTCATTTAATCAAAAACTGAAGTCTAAAATCAATTTAAAATACATTATCAAACAATGTATGATTATGTATTTGTTTCGACCGGGAGTATTAGTTATGACCGAAGCACGTTTACGCAGTGCCCTTTTTTACAAACGGATTGTAATAGGTGAGCCAACCGTCATAACAGATTGATGCTACTCCCTAGCAAATATTCTCATAAGTTTTTGAGCATAAGTCGAGCTTCGGTCCAGCATGCAGAAAGAATAATCTGTTTTATACAAAGTTAAGTAATTTTTTTGTTGAACGTTTGGATGATTATTGTGAATAAATAATACTTAGTTAAGAAAAAACAAATATATAAAAAATAGCAGAATTTTATTCTTTTTTGAGAATTGTATTTGTATGAGCTGAAATGTTATAATTATTTTTTTTTTTGCACGCTAAAAATAAATCTGAACTTTGTGACGGGGCAAGTTTACGCGTACATCGGAGCACTTTTACAATCGTTCTTACTGTGTCTTACTTAAACGTGCCACAGACACTTTTTTCGCTTCACGCTGTCTCAAACATTTTTAGCATTTTTCGACTATTTATTTTTTAAAATTAACATTTGATTTTTAAGTAAGTTACGCATTCTTATCTTATAGCTTACAATCATATAGTGCAGACTTCATGCCCCTTCAGCTTCCCCCTTCAGTCTGTACTAATTTTGCTTTATTTCAGCGATGTAAGACATTATGTTCAACGCTAACGATATATACTTAAAATACACCACCAGCTCAGTTATTCCATCCGAGGACTGAAGTTTCGTGCTTTTTAGCACTCATCAGCCCGGAATAGGAATCACATGAGCTGGAGGCGAAAAATCTCTTAAGGGAGCCAAGAGAGCCAAACAAACTGGTAGCTAATGCAGAATTAGCAAACCAGATGAGCCACCGCAGCAATGGTGCGGTTCAACTCAAGGATTGGTGGCAAAGCTAAGGTATTTTGTAGGGTACACCGCCAACCGAGGACTGCAGTAAACTGCAGTCCTCGGTTGGCGGTGTATTTTAAGTATTTCTGCCTTAGCCCTGGCTTTAGGGCGGT